>NC_056732.1:1692030366-1692217866 GCF_019279795.1 Protopterus annectens | reverse complement strand
CATAATGACCCCCTTTAGACTGTGTAATGTTTAATAAAAGGGAGGTTTCATGATCAGCAGTCATGGGGAATAAACAATACAAAAATATGAGATAAGCCCTATATATATATATATATATATATATATATATATATATATATATATATAAAATGTTAGAACTAAAAATTAACATGGCCCTATTTTTCTACTACTTTTTTAATTGCCCTTCGTGATTATAAAATATGTAAGTATAAGCAGAACTTATTTTTTAACCTATAGCCATACATCCATATGTCCATCTAACCATCTGTCTATTGTCATCACCCATTGTATCCATTTCAAGGTGACAGAGTACATGGAGCCTATTCCCATGAGTAATGGGCATAATTCTGGGACCAGAGGCCAGTAATGGACAGGATACCAGTCCATTACAAAGATGACTGCGCAGTGTCTCTTACACATACACACACACACACACACACACACACACACACACACACACACACACACACACACACACACACACACACAGGGGCTATATGAACACCAACAGTTCACCTACTGCATATCATTGATATGTGGGATGAAATCAGACGCCATGGAAAAACTCATACAGAAATCCTTGCTCTGTGACATAAAGGAATAAAGCCCCAAAGATGGGTTCAACACTGGCTTAGGTGTTTGAAGAGCTGGATAGGGGTTGGGGACAATAAAAGTGAGCAATCATCATTATCTTACTCATCTTGGGGGGAGATAGTGATGGTTCCATTTGGCCAATCACCATCATACAATATAGGCTTGCAAAACACCAAAATGGCCAAATCTATGCGTTTGGGTTTCATGATCCCAAGCCAGCAGTGGCAGTTATCACAGCATGTGAATGGAAGCATGTGAAAACAAATGGAAGGTGCAGAATGCCCTGTGGTGGTGCAGATGCTCATGTCACTCACTAGGGCTAGGATTAGGATTTTAACAGAAATGCCTTCTTTACCAGGGTGGGAGCTAAGGCTCAATCCACTTCCATGTCTGCTGGCTGGTGATGCCCTGTCTGGTCAGCTCTTGCACCTGTACTGGGAATCCCCAATAAGGAGGGAGGGGTGAATGAACTCATGATACACTGGGAAAGGCCTGAAGCTCTGCAGGCATGGAGGCAAAATAATAAAAAAAAATAAAAAAATAAACTCACATAGCTATAATAATGACATGGAGACTCCACATAGAAAATGCCCAGTCTGAGAAAAGGACCTGGGGAATCCAGCTTTATGAGACAACAAAACTAACAACTGTACCATTGTACCATCCAGCAGCTTCCTAACAATCTCCAGCAAGGTTTGCTATGATTTCCATGGTCCTTTTTAAAAGGAATGCTGATTATGAATTAGGAGATGTATTATCATTTGGTTTTACTTTCAAATACTATGAGAAAAACAAAATTAGGTCTCATATAATAGTACCTCCAGAGTGAAATTGTTATGTAGGCTTTGAGAGGATGGAAAAAATTGTGAAAAAAAAGGAAAACAAGAAATGCAGCTGATGCCATTATAATTATGTGTGATATCTGATTTGGTTCTCCAGTTTGTGAAGTACAGGAGGTTTACTCAGAGTAACCTGCTCTGCGGCCTAAAGGAATAAAACCCAACTATGGTTTCAAACACTGGCTTAGGTGATGGCCTAAAGGAATAAAACCCTGACTATGGGTTCAAACACTGGCTTAAGTGATGGCCTAAAGGAATAAAACCCTGACTATGGGTTCAAACACTGGCTTAGGTGATGGCCTAAAGGAATAAAGCCCTGACTATGGGTTCAAACACTGGCTTAGGTGATGGCCTAAAGGAATAAATCCATGACTATGGGTTCAAACATTGGCTTAGGTGATGGCCTAAAGGAATAAAACCCTGACTACTGGTTTAAACACTGGCTTAGTTGATGGAAGAGCTGGGCAGGGGTTGAAGGATAAAAGTGAGTATTGTGTGTTACCCAAGGTCAGTGTGTTGTTGCCAATAGTTTCAGGTTAGTGTATTGTATCAGAGCATGATAACTTTTGCTACTTATACAAACTAGTAATTTACAAAACTCCTGCCGTTATGATTTAAGTATTAATTAAGTTAGCTATGAATTATGAGCATTTATTTATTTGTGTAAATTTGCTATGAAATCAACATTCACTTTTTTTACTGAATTATAGAATAACTGACATTGTAGTTTTTGTTTCAGTAAGCAAACACATGAACCTGGTCCTGATTCACACTTAGTGTAGTAATCAGCCATTAAAAGGAAGCACATGGACAGGATTAAATGATGAGCCTGGAAGAGGTGTTCAGTTCCTATGGATTAATTTTACCATTATCGAAACAAAATTGTAAAAATTCTTCTTTACACAAGGAAAACAACAAAGGTTAGCTGATATGTTTAACTGGTGGTTATGACTCATGATCTGTAATTGAATTTTTATTTATTTTTCATTATGTTTCATTATCTTTCTGAAATTGTCACACTGTGTACAAATACAATATTTTGCCTTATAATCTTATTAGACTGTAGAATTTTATAGAAAATCCATTTCTGCCCAGCAGCTGAATAACAGGTTAACCTTTTACTCATTTCAGGTGCATACCTCTCAACTTCCTTGCTTGGGAATTCTGGGCAAAGCCAACAATACAGTAGGAGGCAAAGGTTCAAAATCAGAGACATAGTTAACATATTGCTCTTATAAACGTAAACAGTTGCTAAAATAACAGGTCTAGCAGGCATTTTCTGAAGGCTATGAAGTCTGAAAGTCAAATATCTGTCATTATGTAGTGACATTGATTTACCAGAACACCATAAACTGTTTGAGGAACAGACCAAAAAAATTAAGCACAAATCTGGAAATTCTATAAAATGCTGGACAAATGTGCAGTATGTTCAAGTGACTCTGTGACAATGAATTTAGTTTATATGTTAATTTAGTGAACTTCTAAAATGACTGTATCATCATCTTAACAGCACAGAAAAATAAGGCAAAAGAGAGACATAGATTTGTCATGTAGTATGTTGACTTTTATTGGAAATGGGCTGCCACAGCAGTGGTTAAAAATAGTCTACAAAACAAGACCCAATGGAAATAAAAATAAAGACAGCAGTTTTCCACTGCATACATATTTGTGTGTTAGAAAATGAGGTGAATTCAGAAAAGTATTGTAAATCGAAACACGGCCATTTTGATAAACATTCCACTATCCAAGAACTTTAGAATTCCTGAAAGATATTATCTTCAACCATACTAATATCACCTATGAAGTTATAATGAAGATGGTTGTGATCACCACACAATTCATAAATGTGAATGTTCAGCACTGATTGTCAACAAAAAGAAAAGTATGTAAGTAAAGCAGGCCAAAATGTGTTGTTCTTAGCCAGCAAGCGGAGAAGATAAGATCTCAACTATAGTCCAGGTGACCTGAGTTCAATTAACAGCTCAGGTGTTTGATAGCATTGCATGGGAGGATCTGCATGCCCATCCTAGGGTTGAGAGTTTGGTGCATCTGGATGTGCATGCCTGTAAGGTGGAGGAACACGTTTATAATCCAGCATCTCTCAATCCTCTGTATAAACTAAAAGTCAAGCAGTGCGACTGAAACATTCAAAAGATTCAAAGAATCTTTACTGTCATTTAGGAAACACAAGTGCGACTGAGATGAAATTTCAAGTGTCAGCTCTTTTACAGGAGAAAACAAACACAAAAAGACAGACATGATAGGTTTGTTTGTCTTTTCGGCTTTTCCTGGTTAGGGGTTGCCACAGCGGAACTCCGGTCCACTAATGATTGGCAGTAGATTTTTATGGTGCCGAGCTGCCATCCCGATGCCCAACCTTCAGCTAAGGCACGCCCATTCACGCATGTCTTTCAGAGGCCACTCGACTGTGGGGAGGACATGCAGAATCCACACAGAAGGCACTCCAGCCAAAAATCGAACAGGAGAGTCTCTTGCTGTGAGGCAACAACATTACCGCTGTACCACCGCGGCTACAGACATGATAGGTATTAAAGAATAAACTATAACTATAGTACAAAAGTAAGTATCTAGGTGCACATACTTGTACACTATTTACACTGGACAATACTGACTACTAGATGATTGACACATGAAAAGAAAAGTACACTATACACAGGTGAGATTGGGTGATAGTGCACATAAGGAAGTGATTGGAATTGCACTTGAATGAGAAATTATCTTCATTTAAACAGTATCTAAATGACTAGAAGGGTATTTACTCTGGGATTGACTGGTGTAGCTTTCCTGGAGAAAGAATGTACAGCATGAGGGGTCTATTGGTAAGGGGTGGATGGTCAGAAGACTCAGTGATCTTGAAATATATATGATGGCGCAGTGGTGCAGCGGATATAATTGTCTCCTCACAGCAAGAGGTTCTCCAGTTGAGTTCTCGGCTGGGGTGCCTTCAGTGTGGAGTCTGCATATTCTCCTTGCATTCAAGTGCGTTTCCTCTGGGTACTCTGGTTTCCTCCCACATTCCAAAGACATGAATCTGGAGCATTTCTCCCTGGGCCTCTGCTGAAAATAGGCTCTGTTCTAGTCAGACTTTCCTGGTCAACAAATGTTAAATAAATAAATAAATAGAATGACTGCATGCATCTATAATTTTTTAGATGAAGGTTAGTATTGTTACAGGTGTCCTTGGGTAGGCTTATGATTTTCCAAGCCACCAGATAGTGGAATCCATCATTAATGAGAGCACAAGAACATGCACTGCTCAGGAGAAGGTACCGATTCTCCATGGTGGGGGACCCAGAAGTGTGGCTAGAGACATACACAAATATCCTTGCTGCAGAGATAATAACAGTAGCACAGACTCCCTGATGCCTGCTTCAGTAATAGCCTTTCCAGGTGGCACACATCCTTACAGACCTTGGTTATCTGCACTGCTAGGGAACAAATGGGCTTGATTCAAATAGGACAGGGATTCATTTTTGGCAGATGGGTGGGGTGAGCATCTATAAAATATTGTGCTTTACTTATGCAATGATTTGAGCCTTATAGTGAAATCCCTTTAAGACCTTGCCAGGTCTTTGTTGTCTTGTCTGTCCACTAATATGTAATTACAGTACACTAGATGTATGCTTTTTTGCCTATGGAGATGTCTAGCTGCTGTTTTTTTTTTTGTATTACCTATTTTCCATTACTCTTCTAAATTTTAATAGTAGTCAGTGTTAAAAAGTTGTTCACCACTTTTTAAAGTTATGTTAGAAACAACTGATAAATGGGTTTATTTATTATTTTTTTATTTTATTTTTGTTTTTGTTTACAGAGTTTGTCCATCTGGGTTAGTCAAAAAAAACAAAAAATCTTTTCACAGGAGGCCCGGAGAAAACTTCTCCAACACATTGCAAACATTTTTAAATGGACATTCATACATGAAGAAACATTAAATTATATAAATTAGTGATTGTACATACATTTACTAATTACACTATATTCAGCAAGCAATAATAGTCAACGGGGTGTGTGCTATTGTGTAAATAAGGTCTGCTCAGTGGTGTTCACTCCTGGAAGAGTTACACACACACACACACACACACACACACACACACACACACACACACACACACACACACACACACACACACACACACACACACACACACATTCAGAACTGATGCACCTTTAAAAACACATTATTTATTAATTTTTATTTATTTACTTATTTAGTTACATTTGTTTACTGGGAAATTCCGACTGGACACCGGTCCTTTTTCAGTGGAGACCTGGGGAGGAAAGCTCCACACAAAAATACATCAACAACAGAGTTACATGAAGAACAATGGTTATACATACAATAGCCAATAATACATGGAATAGCAACATTGTATACATGCAATATGACACATAGTAATGATCAGGATATTCCAATATCTAGCTAGAGACCACTGATAATGGTAATAATTATATTGAGATAGCAATAATCTCAAAACAAATACTGTTATAAACTCATAGACATATCAGATATTGCTGTAAACTGAAACCGATATAAAGCAGTCATTCCACAAGATGGTGGAACGAGGTGGAGCAGAGCTGGGAGGAATAGCAGGGGAAGATTGAATGAGTAAAAGAGAAGACTAAGGAAGTGGAAGTGGTATTGAAAAGTAGGTAGATGTAAGGTAGCTGGAGATATATTTGTGGTTGAGATGAGGTGAGGTAGTTAAGAATGTTACAACGGGGTATGAGAGATTGAGTAGTGTAGGGGAGGGAACAGAGAAAGCCAGAGCCTGTGCAGGAAAGACACATCATTAAACTCAGTTCATAATGTCAGCTGTTTAAAAGTTTTATACCTCCATACCGCTCAACTGTCCAGATTTTTCCAGACTGTCCAGATTTTTTGCGTCATTTTTTTGAGGGGGTCTTTTCCTCATAACATTTTTAGTTTGCTGGCAAATCATTGGGAGATGAAGTCACTAAGTAATGGCTTACATTTGAGTTTCAGACTTCATACCATTCATAAAATGCATGTTAACACAAAACTTGTTATTCTAGCAACGTTTTAAGTTTATGAGAGTAATATTTAAAATCTGTCCCTAATTTTGTGTCTCCCCCCCAATTATTTTAGGCTCTGTCCATATTTCTTGCACTAAGAGGTTGAGAAGTATGCATGCCTGTTAATTTTTAATGAACATGTACTACAGGACTGCCTGTTGCAGCTACAGCTTGATCTCTGTCTCTCTCACACTTTTTCTACTTTCACGTTTGCAAGCATGCATGCAGTCGCACATGCAGACAGAAATATAAATACACATGCACACTCACAGACACACACACACACACACACACACACACACACACTTTTCTATTTTTTTAATTATCTGTTTGTTTTACTTTTACACTTGTTAAACAACAAAAGCACTGTTTATTGAGTGTAAATAATGGTGGCCATTGCTATTTTAACTGTTCAAGTTCCATGACAGCTTAATATGCTGCCTTGAAGCAGTGGATGTGTTTTCCAATGGGCATTACCTGTACATTAACATCCTGCTAGAGAACATTTGTTCTCCAACCAGAGTGGCAATGCACAGGTCTCCAGGTCTCTACTATGAAAGTAATGGCAGCTATTACAGCATAAAAGATACTTATGCATTAGTACGTGTTGAACACTGATCATTCAAAGAGGTGTATTAGTGGGTTTGTCAAATAAATACTGGATCAAGTGATTAGTGCTTAGTAATTCAAATAACTGGAGGTGAGGGAAGGAACTAAGGAGGGAGAAAGTGTTAATGTTGTGGTTAAGAGCTGGGGTGTAAAACAGCTTATAAGGCAATTATATATTTGGCTATCATAAGGTTTATATTGGAAGTATAAAGGTGGGGGAAGCAGTGTCACAAAAACTATGCATGCTGCTAGAAGTTGAATGTAAAACTATTCAGGTATTTGTAAAGACTGGTTATGGGGCATAGGAGTCTGAATGAAGAAATGGTTTGATAATATGGTAACCTGACGCTAACAGTGGCATATATCTTGGAGATGTTCAGCTGCCAATCCATTGATTTGATAGGTGAAGTTTTAATTGCGTTTTAAAAGATGTTTGCATTCTGAATGGATTTTTGGTAGTAGGATGTAGTTCCATAGTTTAGCTACAGTATTTTAATAAAGAGTTACCTGCAGAATTAAATTATTTAATTATAGTGATTAGTGATTTTTCTCTACAGTGTAAAATTCTACTGGGGGAGTTGTGTTGTATTAAGTTGTTTAGGGCTGGGCAATTATCTGGCCTATAGAGAAGTCTGTGTATTGTAATTAGCTAAGAAAGAGCCAGGGGATGTGGTAGTTCTAACTGGTTTAATTATCTGAGGGCTAGACAGAGGTGCACTCGATTGTTATAATTTGCTGCAAATGTAGCTAGTTTTTTGTAACAATGGTCAAGTCTGGATGATTGTGAGATTTGAGTTTTAATGAAGATTCTGGCAGCATATAGGAGAGATGGCAGTAAGAAGCCTTAGCCAGACTAAGAATAACCATAAGGCTTTTTTCAGATATGTACACAGTCTTAAAGGGAACACCCAACAGTGCACTTAACTAAGTTTGACTAGTCTTATATGCAAGGCCATGGAAAGAATTATCATGGACCTGATAAACAAAGACATAGAAAATCTTGAAACACTGGACCCATCCCAGTTCATTTTTGTCAATGGCAACTAATGCCTACTAAACTTGGTGGACTTCTTTGAGAAGCCATGGACAAGGGCAAAATGATGCACACTGCCTACCCTGACTTGGCAAATGCATTTGACACAATACCTCACTCAGTTATTATAGACAAACTTACAAATTTAGGCATAAATCCCTGTCACCCAAGGGACAGCCAAAATGGCTCACAGACTAGACAAAGGAAGTTAGAGTTGGGGAATCCACCTTCACCATGAGGCCTGTTACTAGTGGTGTCCCACAGGGCTCAGTATTGAGAACCTTCCTGTTTAGATTATACTTCTTGGAAATAACAGCAAATGTAGAGGGCCTTTGGCTGCCCAAATTTGCTGATGAATGCAAGCTGGGTGCAATCATTCAATACTCTAAAGCTCTACATATCCTCCAGGAGTGTCTGACACAGACAAATAACTGGTGCCAGAATCATGGCCAAAAATCAGTGCAAAAATGCTTAATTATATCCTTTGGGAAGAAAACCAACTATGAAAATTACAACACTGATAGCACCCTTCTAAGAGTAGACCCAGTGGTAAAGGACATGAGTACTCGGATTAACAATAACTTGAATTTTGATCACCATGTATCCATGGTAGTGAGAAACCCTTTTATGTGGCACAGCCTGTAAATAAAGGCATAGCATCCAGATCTAAGGAGATCATAGTCCCAATGTACTCAGCTCTCATTAGATCAATAATCGAGTACAACGCACACTTCAGCATGTATCTGACCAGGCATCGGGAACAGTTGGAGTAGTCACAGAAGTTCCTCATTAAAATAATACAGGGTGTAAATAATATGTCTTATGCAGACTACTCAGTCTCCTAAATACTACTGAGGGGCAATCTATGCCAAAAATACAAGGCATTCTGCAATCCAGTCCTTATGGATCTGCTACAAATTTGCAAAACAAACAGCACTAGAATAACCTGATCTAAGGATCAAAGCCTCACCTGTGACACAAGCAAAACATGTTGTAGGGACAGATATTTGACTCAAAGATTGCACCTTCTCTGAAGCAGACGTTCATGTAAAACATTCATGTAAAACAGAGCTCTTCTCTAAGTCTATTCAAATGCAATTTGGACCAATGCATGGGAAATTGCACATTCACCCCTGGCTTGTCATATGTGGCCCTTGTGACAACCCACCACTGCCAACCAATATGTGACATTGGTATCCCTCATTGGGCCAGTAATCAAGGAGCCTCAATCCTCACCACTGGCACCTGTGGGGGGACATTCACTGGGAGGATAACAGGTACACACACAGTATTTCTAGATACAGCTCTCTGCATCAAGTTAAATTTCCCTTAAGTGCACACAAATATCACAGTCAGTCCAGGGCTGGTTCCTGTACCGTTCTCCAGATCCCCAATAATACTCCCCACTGGCACAGATATAGAGTTGAGTCCTTAGCCAGGGTTCCAAGCCAAGTCCTCCAAAACTCTATCTGTCCAACCAGAGCTATGTGTCTCTGCTAAAGTAGCTGACACACATACTCTTGGAGATTTGGTTTGTATAACTACACACACACACGCACACACACACACACACACACACACACACACACACACACACACACACACACACACACACACACACACACACATACGCGCACTCACACACACCTGGGAAAACTAGTTATGCCCCCTCTTGCACAATCTATAAGGTAATTTTCACTGCCATCAGAACCATTCTGCCTGCTACCTTAAGTCTCTTCCAAGGGTACTGAATATACTGAGTGAATTAATATTAACACAAATGGTAGTTTGACCAAGAACAAGACTATTAGGAGTGGCCCACACAGTGTCACCAAATAAATATCTCTACAAAAAATATATTTAATAATAAATAATAAAAGAACAAGACAATACTAAGTATATATTCACAGTGACATCAGAGTTCAAAATCACAGGAAATATTTAAAACAATATTGAAGGGCAGCCTCATACAAATAAATAAAAATAGTATCTAAACTAAGCTTCACTATATTCCTGACTGAATCTAAGAGAATTATACTGTTCCCTAGTAACTCACTTAATAAAGAAAAGCTGATGATGTGGTGAATGATTCTACATGTTGTCAGGCCCAAGACAGAATACAGAATGTTCTGTCTCACCAATAGACTTCTCAAAATAATATCCCAAATATTACGGCTGAGATAGATTGCAGAATGACATCATTTCTGGTCATCTGACTTCTAGTTCTCATGCAAACCTCTATTGCTAGCATTTAGGTTCATAGGTTCATAAGTAGGCACTGGGCTATCGGCCCTAGGGCCTATACAAGCCCAGCCAAAAAGGTACCCTGGCTTTTGCCACCCAAGAAAATAATTTTCCTGTGCCACTGTCGAGCAGAGCCACAGAAGTGATCCCCGGGGTGAATTTCCTATTTCCCATCCAATCATCAAGATTTTTCTTGAAGAGTGCTAATGAGGAGCTTTGTTTGATATAGATAGGTAGTTTATTCTGAAGTATGGGAAGTCTCTGGGACAGGAATCTATCCCTCCAGCATGTTCTGTTTATTGTGGTGACAAGGTTTAGGTCCCCAGAGTGTGTAGCTCGGAGGGATTGGGATTTCTTTAAGTGGAGCATGTCCAACAGCTTTGGGTTTGACATAGCTTTGTATGTTAGGCAGAGATCACCTCTGAGTAAGCGATATGCGATGGAGTAAAGCTGGAGTTTTTTGAGACGGTCTGCGTAGGGCATCTGTTTGAGGCCGGTAATCCTCTTTGTGAGGTATTTCTGTGGCCTTTCCAGTTGTCTTGTGAGGTACATACCAAAAGGGGCATTGTACTCTATAATGGGTCTAATGAGTGATGAGTAGAGGGGAACAATGACCTCTTTTTTCTGGATGAGAAACCTTTTGTGATGAGGTGTGCCATGTAAAAGGATTTCCTGACTACTATGGTGATGTGATTATCAAAGGAGAGACTACTGTCCACCTGTGTCCCAAGGTCTCTTATCACACTTTCAGTGTTAAGTGTACTACCATTTATGTTGTAGTTCATAGGTACAGAGTTTTTACCAAAGGGGATGGCAATGCACTTTTTCACATTGAGCTTGAGGCCATGGCTTTGACACCAGGCATCTGTCTCAGTGAGGCCATTTTGTAGGATGTCCACATCATTAGGAGTTTCAGTTAAGACTCCTAGTTTGCAGTCATCTGCAAACTTTGTTAGCCAAAGATCTTCTGTGTTAGCCTGTACTTCAGAGAAGTAGATACCAAACAGGAGAGGACCCAGGACTGAACCCTGTGGTACTCTACTTGTCACTGGTCTGAAGTCGGATTTGGAGTTTGCTATTTTCACAGTGTGGGTTCTGTCAGTGAGCCAGTTGGCAACCCACCTTGTGACATAGGGACTTATACCTAGTTTATAAGTTCATAGGTTCATAGGTAGGTACTAGGCTATCGGCCCAAGGGCCTATGTAAGCCTAGCCAACAAGGTTCTCTGGCTTACGCCACCCAAGAAAGTTATTTTCCTGTGCCACTGTTGAGCAGAGACACAGAAGTGATCCCTGGGGTGTATTTCCTATTTCCCATCCACTCATCAATAATTTTCTTGAAGAGTGCTAATGAAGAACATTGCTTGACATAGATGGGTAGCCTGTTCCAGAGTATGGGAAGTCTATGGGACAGGAATCTATCCCTCCAGCATGTCCTGTTTATTGTGGTGGCAAGGTTTAGGTCCCTAGACCGTGTAGCTCGGAGGGATTGGGATTTCTTTAGGTGTAGCATGTCCAACAGCTCTGGGTTTGACATATCTTCATAGGTTAGGCAAAGATCACCTCAGAGTAGGCAATATGCTACGGAGTAAAGCTAGAGTTTTTTGAGGCAATCAGTGTAGGGCATTTGTTTGAGGCCAGTAATCCTCTTTGTGAGGTACTTCTGTGGCCGTTCCAGCTGCTGCAGATGTCTTGTGAGGTACATTCCAAAAGGGGCGTTGTACTCTATAATGGGTCTAATGAGTGTCGAGTAGAGGGGAATAATGACCTCTTTTTTTCTAGATGAGAACCCTTTTATGATGAGGTGTGCCACGTAGAAGGACTTCCTGACTACTGTGGCGATGTGACTATCAAAGGAGATACTACTGTCCACCTGGGTCCCAAGGTCTCTTATCACACATTCAGTGTTAAGTAGATTGCTGCCTATGTGGTAATAGATGGGTACAGAGTTTTTACCAAAGGGGATGACGCTGCACTGAGGTCAGATTTAGAGTCTGCAACATTTACAGTGTGGGTTCTGTCAGTGAGCCAGTTGGCAACCCATCTTGTGATGTAGGGATTTATACCTAGTTTAGTGAGTTTAGCTATAATTCCAGAATGGGGGATGGTGTAGAAAGCCTTGACGAGGTCAAGATAGGCTGTGTGAACCACCTTACCCTCATCTATAGCTTTGGTGACTGCCTCAAAGAAGTCGATCAGGTTCAGGAGGCATGATCTGCCTTTCACATATCTGAACTGGGTGGGATCCAGAGTTTGGAGGTTACCAATGTCTTTGTTTATGAGTTCCATGATGATACATTCCATGGCCTTGCAGACCAGGCTCGTCAGGCTAATAGGTT
This sequence comes from Protopterus annectens, assembly GCF_019279795.1. Lineage (NCBI taxonomy): Eukaryota > Metazoa > Chordata > Ceratodontiformes > Protopteridae > Protopterus > Protopterus annectens. Next base: position 1,692,205,132 of record NC_056732.1, on the reverse strand, counting down.
GATAGTTCTCGGGATCAGTGGTGGCTCCCCCTTTGTGGAGTGGGATAACTGTTGCTGTGCGCCATTCAGTAGGCACAAAGCCTGATGCAAGGCTATTACTGAACATGGTGCTTAAGTGGGGAGCCAGTTCATTCTGAAGTTCGTGTAAAACGCAGCCTGGGATGTTGTCTGGTCCCATGGATGCTGTGTTTTTGAATTAGAGAGTGCAGCTTTTACCTGCATAGTTGTGATTACAGGGACTCTGCATTCTTCCTGCATAGATATGGGCCCTTTAGGGGGTGGGGGGGTGGAGTAAAGTTAGCACTGAACCCATCTGCCAGGATGTTGGCTATATCAGTTGGTTCTGTAATTTTCGTGCTTTTGTGCTGTAACTCAGAGCAGATCTGGGTGTTGCCATCGAGATTCTTGACATAGCTATAAAATGCTTTGTGGTTGTCCTTGGAATTAGTGTTGATTTTGTTTTCGTAGCTAGCTTTGGAGGATCTTATAAGGGATCTCAGCTTCTTACTGAGGCTGACCAGGGAGCTCCTCCACTCATGGGATTTTACTCTCTTTTGCAACAGTTTCTTCCTTCTGTTGTACAGTTTGTTTATCAGATTGGCTTCCTTTTTTGGAGGATAGTGTCTTGGTTCTGTTTGGGATAGCACGATTCCATGCACTCGTGTAAGTGGTTATAGAGTGCATTTGTGTAGGATTCAGCAGTTGTAAATGTATTGTCTTTCTGCATGGGTGTCATGAAGTTCACCATTTCTGTCTTAAGAAGCATGAAGTTGGCTTTGGAGAAATTTTTTACCGTGGTTTCCTTAATGGGGGGTGGGGGCGGGATGTGGACATCAAGGGTGACTAGCTTATGGTCGGATCGGACAAACGAGGAGTTGACTTCAGGTTTGGAACCCGCCGGTCACTCATGTTTGTAATGACTAGGTCTAGGATATTGTTGCCCCTGGTGGGGGTGTGCATAAGTTGATCTAGGCCATTGGAGTTTATGAATTCTAGAAAACGGTGAGCTAAGGAGTTGGTACATGAGTAGTTTTCCCAGTTAATGGTGGGGTAGTTAAAATCGCCCATTATTAGGATGTTTGGTTGAATCTCAATATTTTCCAGTACATTAAGAAAAGAGGAGTGGGAATCCTGGGGCATGGTGGAGGATCTGTAGCAAGCTACAATTTGGATTGCAGTTTTGCCCAGAGTTAGTTGCACTTGGATAACCTTGGATGCATTATGCTGAGCAACTAGCCTGGAGGTGTGGATATCCTTAATGAATATGGACACACCTTCGCCTTTGGTGTTCCGGTCCAGGTTACATGGCCGAAAAGTGTGGTATGAGTTATAGCCTGGTAGTGCAGGGGTGCTCTCTGGAGCCTTGAACCAGGTCTCGGTCACTGCACAGATATCGATGTTCTCCATTTTAAAGAGTGCCTCGAGTGAGTGCATTTTGAGAGTTAGACATCTAGCATTGAGTACCATTACCCTCAGTTTTTGCTTGCCTGTTCCTGTTATGGTGGTGAATTTGTCATTTGAACCTTGCCTAAAAAAGGCACTATAGGGGCGGCAAGAACCTTAGCCGGTATCCAGAATTCCAGGGGTAACAGGTGCAGGCCATCTCTGGCAAAGCATCATGGTCTGTTGACCATGTCATCCCAGGCAGACAGATACTGGATCCCTTTAGAATGACACCAGAGGCTTAACCAATTGTGGAAGTCAATCATTTTGTCCTTGTACTGCGGTATCATTCTGGGTGATGGCAGAATGCTACTCAAGGCTAAGGTCATACCTGCCTAGGCTACAAGATCGGAGAGCTCTTCCATGTCTCTTTTCATGTAGTCCAGGGAGGTACATCTCAGTTTGTTCACACCAACATGGACAATGACAAAGCCATATTTGTACTTGTTGTGAAGTGACCTGAGTGCGTGCGTTATGTGGTGGATCCTGGTACCCAACAGGCAGCTGACAGTAACCTTCTCCTTGTTTAGCCCGGTGAGTGGGACATCAGTATGCCTGACTATAGAGTCACCTATGACAAGTGTGTTGGGTACATTGTTTTGCCATATTGGCTGTGGTTGAGTGGCACACTGAGTCTGCGGGCTCTGTGTCATTTGGGTTGTGTTGGGGATGGAGTTTGCTCGCATTTCTGCTTTGGAAGTCTCTGTTGCTTGAACAAATTATTATTGAGAGCCTCCGCGAATGTTTTTGTGTTACTATATGTAGATTTTGGTGGTGTAGATTTAGTGAGACTATGTGATGAGTGTGGTGTGGTGCAAGTGTTTACCTTCTCGTCATGACTGTCAAGTTCAGTCTTGGTTGGAGAGAGCTTTACCTCCAGTTTGGCTAGATAAGTGCATCTCTCACAGGTTGTAGTGTTGGGTGGTAGGAGGAGAGGGTTGTCTGTGTACATGAGGCAATTTCTACATTGCCCCAAGATGCCCAGATTCATCAGATAGACAGGAGAGAACACTGGGAGCTGACCCTTGGACATGCCTGTATAAAAAACTATTTTTCTCTAGATAAGTGAGGAAAGTGAGTACAAAAAACTGTTTTCCTCTGGGTAATGAGTAAGGTTGAGTGCTGTAGTAATTAGTAGGTTATTTAGTGCTTACAAGCTCTGAACAAGTGCTGATCACGAATAAGCAAATTCAAGTGCTAAAACTAAGAATCTGTATCTGGACTAAACTAGTTACAGGAAAGGCAGGAAACAAGTGCAGAGGTGGGCTTTTAAATCAGAAAGTTGAGAGATATGGAAAAACTGCCCAAACAGCCAATAACTACAGTTTTTGGGCCAGAACCACTCCTTATGTGGTAGATAGGTTACCTAGTGCTTACCACTCTCACTGATAAGCTAGAAGGCTTCCCTCTAACACAGAAAGCTTGGGGGGGCTCAGAAGCTTACATACAGTCCTGGATACAGCAAATCTGAATCTGGACTACAGTAGTTACAGGAAAGGTAGGAAACAGGCTTAGATTACCTAGTGCTTACCACTCTCACTGATAAGCTAGAAGGCTTCCCTCTAACACAGAAAGCTTGGGGGGGGGGCTCAGAAGCTTACATACAGTCCTGGATACAGCAAATCTGAATCTGGACTACAGTAGTTACAGGAAAGGTAGGAAACAGGCTTAGATTTTTTTATACAGAAAAGTAGCTAAAACAGCAGTAAAAACAATTCAAATGCAGTGCAAGCTAGCACACTTGAGTATGTAGCAATATTAGACCAAACAGTTTAAAAAATGCAATTAAATTAAAAATGACTAAAAACAAGTGTGGAAGGAGTCTATTAGGTAGAAGGAGGTAAAGAGATGGGACTAGGGGAAGGGTCCCAGATCAAATCTACAGCGGGGCGGGCAACTGCAAAAGCCGCCAAATTTAAACAACAAGACAGGAATAGGAAAGGTGGATAGGGGAAAAACAACACCTTCAGCAGAGATCTGAAAAACTATACAGTGAAGCAAAAATAACAGTGCACAACTCTGAAGTCAGCCAGCAACGATATAAAATTAGTCAAGCAACAATTAACTGTACACAACTCTGAAGTGCCAGAAAAATATACTCAGCTCTGTATATCTCCAGATAGTTTGAAGAGCACTCTGTCAGGACACAGGAAGGCTCCAGCAATGATATGCATTTTAGGTAGCATCTACCTGTAAAAATGCATAGACAAGGGCTTTTGTTCAGATCTTTGGCAGGTGCTAGAAGTCATAAAACAATCGCATTCCTTCATGCTTCCAGCGTAGCAATTAGTTCACTCCAAAGACAATGCGGAAAGTTATCTAGTACGGACTTGGTGTCTCTGGCTGCATTGAAACCTGTGTGCTAGCATCTTTATGGCCTAGCCTATAAAGTGACTTAATTTCATTCTAAAGTTTGCTGGATTAAGGTTAACCCTCCCGTTTTCTCTCTTAAAACATATACATTTAAACAGTTACAATAGTGCATGTACATCTCTGTTCTCTTCCAGTAGAGCACATTGTGGATACATTTTAAACATAAGCACTTTACAAATAACTTTTCAACACAAACATCTGTACAAAGCAGTTTGACATACACATGACATACAGTTGTAATAGATTTGTAACCTAAGCATCTTATAGAAATTAATCTGATATTTACAAATGACATATAATTATTTGTAAAATTCCAGCTAGCTGTGCTGGTTGTACCTCCTTTTGTCACAGCCCTTATGGACAGGGGCAGTTTTAAATGCACTAAGGTGCATGCATATGAAAGCCATTATAGCCCATGGGCATTGATAATTGGGAAAACTGGGACATGAATGGCTAGGCTTAAAAGGCTCTAGAAATCTTAGCCTAGTAACCTTCTGTCAGTGAGGTAAGTATTTACTCTGCCTAATCCACATAGTTGTTGATGATTCTTTTAACCATATGTGATGCATGGTGGTCAAATTTCAACTGTTCATCTATGATGACATCCAGCAATTTTGGTGTGGTTTACTTTTCTATTATGGTGTTGTTGGCAGAGACAACAGGGAATAGTATTGTTTTTGTAGAGGTGTACTGTGGGGCAGAAGGCAGTAATTTATGTTTTTAGGGATTAGAAGTAGTTATGAACTGTTTAGCTGTGTTTTAATTGATAAGAAAGATGGCTGCTTAAAATCTTGAAATGTATAGTGAGATTTGGCAGAGCAGATCAGGGTCAAGTCATAAGTGTATGTAGGGTAGCATTTTTTGTAGTAGTGTAGAGATCATTGATGAATATGTTGGAAGTATGGGGTTTAGTATGGAACCTTCTGGGACACCAGGTTCTTACTGGCAAGACGATGGTGAAATCAATTTTCCATTTCACTGCTTGTGCTCTGTTTGAGGGGTATCTGTGAAGCCACTGCCATGAAGAATTGGTGAGCCCTAAAGATTAGAGTTTATGTAAGAGTTTTTGGTGGGAGACAGCATCAAAAGCTTTTGAGAAGTCTAGGAAGATATGGAGACACGGCTTCTAGCATTTCTGTGGGTGTTGACAGTATTAACAAAATTCAGCAAAGCTGTAATTGTGCTCTGGCGAGGATGGGAACCATGTTTGGTTGAAATAGAAGCTGGTCATCTATTAGATAATTGCTAAGTTGTTTATGAATACATTTTTCTAGTATTTTTGATAGGGGAGATAAAATGGCAATTGGCCTATAGTTTGAAAGATCTGCATTGATTTCATCCTTTCTCAGTGAAATAATGATTTTGTTTCCATAGAAAGGGGACTTTATTTTCAGATATGGATTGATTTATTGTAACTGAAACTGGATATGCAGTCACCTCAGCTATCATTTATGATATTCACCAAGTTGATTGCCAGGGTCAGTTGCAGTAGGCTTTAATTTTTTGAAGTTTTCTTTGATTGTATCTGTGGAAACTGGTTGGAAGGAGAAATGTTAATGGAGGTTATGTGAATGAGTAGGGACCTCACAAGCTTGATTAGTTACCTGGTCGGTTAATGACTGTACTATCTGTAAAAAGTGAGTATTGAATTGGTGGGCTACGGTGTCATTTTATTTCTGTGTATTTAGTGTTGTCCTACATTTAACAGTTTATAGTTGGAAGTCCAGAATAGTTTTGGATTATTAGTGTGGCTTTATTGATTGAGTAGTACGTTTTCTTATCTTTGGTGATAAGTTGTTTTGTTAGGCTTCTTAGATATTTATATGCTAGTAAGGTAGGAGTTGTTTTATTTTTTGTTCTGACCTTTCAGGCTTTGTCTGTTCATTTCATAAGTTGTTTAGTTGCTAAGGATAACCACGGGGCAGGGTTTACTTTGACTCTTTTTATTCTGAGGGGGCTTGTGTGTTTAGAACACCTAGGAAGATTTTGCTGAACTCAGAGACAGCATCATCTATGGGGAGAGTCTTTAGTGAATCCCAGTTAAGAAGATGTAGTGTATTAATAAAATTGTCTTCATGAAAAGTAGTAAGTTTTCTTATCAAACTGTTTTGATGCGTTTTGGAGTTGTTGCTTTGGTACCTGTAAAGGGATCATTTAGGCTATCTGACAGAGTTCCATGGGATTGTATTTTATTTGAAGATGATTTTAGTATCCAATCAAGGGTTGCTTGTCAGTTTACAGCTTTGTTATACCCATTTGGTTTAGTTATAAGTTGGGTGACCTTGTACAAATGTATATTATTGGCTGGATTTTCAGATTGCATGGTTTGCCAGTCTATATTAACATCACCTAGTATTATAGGTTTATAAATAAATTGCTTTTGGTAAACTTGTCTTTCAGATTGAGGAGTCAGCTGATGTAAAAATCAGAACTTATTCTAATGATCATGTGAATTAGAATTCACACTAGGAAATTTAGCAACTCCAGACTATTATGTTTATAGTAATTGTAATTAGTGATCAAATCAAATTAATTTTGTGTTTCTCTAAAGCAACCAGATATACCATATTGTTGCTCTCCTACCCGGTAACAGCTAGTGTCCCTATGAGGTGGCAGGTAATGTGAGAAACATTACACAGACCTGATGCAACATGTCACACACGGCCAAAATACGTACAAAGACTAGAAAAAGAGGTGCATTCAGTTGTTTCCTGTATGTGTGCAGTTTGTTAAATGATCAACTGGAAGAAAGAAGAACATAATGTAATGAGAAAAAGAAAAATGGTTGAGCTACCATTAAAACATAGCTACTGAGACGTAGAAATAAAAAGAAGCATGTGTTGCACAGAGTTAGTCAATTTGTAATTCCTGTAAACCATTTATGTGATGCATTTTAAAGTACACAATATTGCACACTCTGCAGAAGGGACTGGAATAAGACTATCCAATAAGATGAATGGATTGAGAAGAGGAAAGGAAGATTAGATAGGGTAGCATAAGTTGAAATTGGATAGAATATGGCGAGACTTAAAGAGGAAAGATTACTGGGCAAACTGGATTAACTTGTAGGGTAGATGGTGTGCTCATGGTGAGAGAATTCAGTACACATGGATGAGGTACACGTGATCAGAGATAGGTAGAGGATGACTTTTGAGAAAATGTATGGGAGGCACATTACAGACTTAAGGAGGTAATAACACTGTGAAATATGCAAATTACAAATGTGGAATATGAAATGACTATTCATGTGTATCTTGTCAATGATTTTGTTTTCTCACTATTATACACTCAAGTCATTGTTTTTTTTTTTTTCACATTATTGTATACTCAAAGAACTCATCACTATGTGTGTTTGCATGCTACTATGTACAGCTTTTCTCCCCGGGCTTGCACTGAAAATAGGATTTCCACCTACTTGGGATTTCCCAGTCAACAAGTCAGTAAATCAATACATAAATTAGATAGTACAAAACCTCAGTCAAGCTTAAAATGGAATGATTAACACAGGATGAAAATTATTGTTGATGTAGTAGAGATGAAGCAGAGGACACATATATATGGTGGGGATGTATGAGGTTAAAATGCTGTGGTACAAGGTAATGAAATAATGGCATAGGGTGACAAGGTGTCAAAGAGTGTGTACATATGGAACTGAATGCAGTTCCCAATGTCCTGATAACATCACCTGACCATCCGGAGGGGAAAAAATGGAAATTTTTAAAGCTTTTAAGCAAACAGGACAAGTAGATAAAGTTGACTTTCCAAACTGGAACCTGGGAAGTGTTAGAAAATTAGAAGATGCAGGTAGATTTAGATGGTCATGGAATGGGATTACTAGAATATTTTCAACATTTCTTAACTATTATGATATAGTCAGGGTTAAACTGGTGAGTATGTTATACTAGTTGAAGACATGGGTAAATATGTGCTTGTGGATGTGTGTAAGTGTTCACGAGATACAGGAAAGGCTATAATGGAAAGCTTTATCCTGATATTGTGTACTTTACGATTGCACAAGCATTTTGTGTGGAAAAGAGAATTGTTAGTTTGGACATGTTATAGTAAACTCTTAACATGATTAAAAGAAAAAATATAGTACATACAACATTTATATGAGTATAAATATACTGTTACTTATATATATATATATATATGGATCTCCTACTTTTGATCGACAGCACATTTGATCGAAACTCATTTGATCGACAGCATATTTGATTGAAAACCCATATTCATGGCAATTAACAGGGATTTGACCCCTTCCCCAAAGTTGTGTGATCCTGGAGTTGATATATAAAGGTAGAGGGTGTGTGGGGGGCACAGCCCCCCACATTGGGAGCTGTGGGGGGTGAAGCCCCCCACCTATTTTCATTTAAAATATATACATTTTCTTTTATTTTCTTCTTTTAAAGGAAATTAGGTGGGGGGCTTCACCCCCCCACCCCCCACACACCCCACCTACCTTTATATATCAACTCCAGGGTCGCACAACTTTGGGGAGGGGGACAAATCCCTGTTAACTGCCATGAATACTGGTTTTCGATGAAATGTGCTGTCGATCGATCAAATGAGTTTCGATGAAATGTGCTGTCGATCAAAAGTCATATATATATATATATATAAATGAAATCAGTCAGATACTTGATATATATGAAATAGATATATGAATTAGATCAGTAAGAGAGTTCATTTAGACCCTTGTAGCATGGCTATATGTTATATGTTAAAAGGTTTATGATGTAGTGAAAGTATTATGCACCTATGGCAGCTTTTTAATCTGGCCAAAAACCCTTCACCATACAAACATTATACAGTACATGACTCATGCAGACCTCAGGAAATTATCTGTGCCTTTGTAAGCATTAAACATTGTCTACATTTTTGGTAGAGGAAGCAAACTGGGAGCTTCTGAATCTTTGCAGTTTGGTAAGAGCATGATTTCTGTCTCACGTGTGATATATTGACCTAGATAACAAACATTCTGCATTTCATGCTCTTAATGAGACTATTTAAATGTGTTGACATATCTAGGCAATACTGGCAATATCGTGATGATGATGCTGTGTTATGATTGGTTTGGTAACCATAATTTATGGACCTTTTAAGCAATAACACACCTACAGCATATCTGAAAGCTGTCAGCTTCCATGTGTAACCATGACATATCCACAAGGCAGTAATCAACATTCTTACGTAACTGCTGTCAGTATAATAATGTCATGCCTTTCCACTAACATTGTTAGATTCATCGATAAAGACGTTCAAGACTTCTCAGACCTATAAAAACTCAGATTGACATCCCTGCACCACTGACAAAACATGCTTTTAGAAATAATACTCCATAGAAAGATGCATGACTGTGGTCACATGACCACAGCGCTCCATGAATCTCAAGTACTGGAACTGCACATTGTCATGTGTGACAGACTAACTGACTCCCAGCCACATATAGTACATACACAGTAGTTGTAATTCTAAGAAATGTCAAAACAAATAATACAAAAAAAAAGGGCCAACACAGCAGTGTGGTAAAACCAAACAATTTTAATGTATCATATGCATATTAAACATATTAAGGGTAGGCTTAAATAAAAGCCCAAACTCCACAAAAAGAAATCAGACCAGTTTCGGCTTTATTAGCCTTCCTCAGTGTCAAACCAAATAACAAAAGCACATAGCTATTTATACAAATCCTGACAGGTAGAGATATATACCCATTGGTTAAATATAGATGCTCATTTAGTCCAGGGGGAAAAAGCCCTCCCAACTTAATTATCCACTTTTTCTCTTTAGAATTAAGGATAGAATGCCATCCAGATTTATTGCTTCTATCCCCATTTATCTTATCAATAACAGTGAATCTGAAAGAAGCAGTGGGGTGTTTTAATATATGTTTATAAAGGGCATTAGACTGTCTTCTATTTCTGATATCGCTGATATGTTCAGTAATACATAACCTTAAAGGTCTAGATGTCTGCCCAACATAAAATGCAGAATATGAACATGTAGCAAGATATATAACCCAATCAGAGCTACAATTTGCTAGAAATTTTATATCATAAACCAAAACTGTTATTTTTATTAGACACAGATACAGTCCAATAAGCCCTGACACAAACAGAGTCATGACCTAAATTTCAATGCCAAGAAATGTAAAATAGTAGCCCTTGGTAAGTAGGCACCCAGGAAAATTACTACAGTGATAATGTACCCCTTAGAGTAGGCCCTGCGGCCAGGGATTTGGGAATGCATGTGGACAGTAGACACCCAGGAAAATTACTACAGTGATAATGCACCCCTTAGAGTAGGCCCTGTGGCCAGGGATTTGGGAATGCATGTGGACAGTGACTTGGCCTTTGACCACCATGTGTCTACTGTAGCTATGAAATCATTCTTTATTGCACAACTTATAAGCATGGGTATGACATCCATACATCAAAGCGTGTCATTGTTTAGTTGTATGGTCCCCTTATTAGGCTAATTATTAAATACAATGCCCCAAGAGCCACGGTGGCACAGCAGTAGTGTTGTTGCCTCACAGCAAGAGGTTCTCCTGTTCGATTCTCAGCTGGACTGCCTTCTGTGTGGAGTCTGCATGTCCTCCCCATGGTTGAGTGGCCTCCAAAAGACATGCGTGAATGGGCGTGCCTTCGCTGAAGGTTGGGCATCGAGCTGGCAACTCGGCACCATAAAAATTGACTAATTATTAGCAGACCAGAGTTCCGCTGTGGTGACCCCTAACCGGGAAAAGCCGAAAAGACAAACAAAACATTAAATACGATGCCCCCTTCATCATGTACCTCACCAGGTAAAGGCGACAAATGAAGCATTTACAGAGGTTCCTCAAACAAACAACGCATGGTGTAGGAAGCATGTTCTATGTGGACTGGCTCAAAGCCATATCCCTATACTTGGACTCCTATAGATTGATGAGAGGCAATCAACAGTCTATGCCTTGTCTACAAACCATCCTCTGATCCAGCTCTGATGGACCTGCTGCACACAAAACAAACAGCGTCAGAAATACCCTATCCAGTGATCTAAATCTTGTCTGTAACATAAATAAGACTTGTTGAAGGAGTAGTTATGTGTCTCCGAGATTAGCCCCTTCCCTGGATCAGGCTTCCCTTCTATGTGAAGTGGATTGTTCAAACATAACTTTGGCCACTGGATGGTGAACTGAAAATTTAGCCCTAGTCTGGCACCTACCTATGTCTGTCTCTATTAGAAAGAGAGAATTTGTAAATGCTTGACCACGCATGCTCAAGTTATATGTACTCCTCATAAAAACCTATGATATCAAACCCTGTGAAATAGAAATGTCAAGCATGAGTAGGCTTAACAATGCCCTTTAAGGCTATTAGCATAGTAATCACCTATGAACCTATGCACAGTCAAAGACAGGAGCTTGGAAGGAGCCTACTTTACTCAATGCATGCCAGACCTCTCAGCTTTACCCATATTATCACAGGGCTGATAGGCACCCTGGTGCAGAGCAAGTCCATTGTGCATTGAGTCTTCAATCTTAGGTATAACTGAATATGGCAAGAAAGAAAAAGTTTAAATGAGGCAATTTACAGCACATTTGTACCATGTAAATACAGTAAGGAAAGGTAACACTGCATTGAAAGAGGTCATGGCAAACATAGTAGTATGTTATAAGAATGACATAAACCATCATACATGTAAAACGTAGAATCATAAGATTTACAGCATATATCTTACCCACAGTAGTATATGTTCTACTGCATCCCCCCCTGTAAAAATTGATTTATCTTTTTGTACAAGTTTTCATAGCTGCCCCTTCATTAGTATAACCTACCTCCAACTTTAGGTAGGTGGGATACATACCTCTCAACCTCTTAGTGCAAGAAATCTGGACAACATGTGAAAAATGGGGGGCCAAAGGTCCAAAAATAGGGACACATTTTAAATATTGCTGTTATAAATTTAGAAAATTGCTAGAGTAACAGGGTTTGTGAAAACATGCATTTTCTGAAGGATTTGAAGTCTGAAACTCAAATGTATGTCATTATTTAGTGACTTCATTCCTCGGATCATCCCAGTGATTTGCCAGAAAACTACACATTTTATGAGGAAAAGACCAAAACTATGTGGCAAAAATCTGGACATTCTGAGAAAAGCTGGACAGTTGAGAGGTATGGTAAGATATTCTACCTCCTTTTTATATTTGATTACACATCCTCTCTTACCTTATGCTAGTCTAATCAAAACTGTTTTATTGTAATTTACTTCCACACCTGATACTTTACAGAATTTTTCAAATATGTCTAACACCAGGGTTAAAACTTTGTCTATATTTTCTTACCATTAAAATGCAGTCATCAGTATATAACTGAAGCATGGCCACGCCTCCCATCAGTTGCTCTGTACCAAAACCTCATGTACTCTTAAAGCCATTTCCTCTGTCACTAACAGACAAAGCCCTGGGGACAATGTGTCTCCTTGTGTAGACACTGCTTCATTTATTGCCACATCAAAATGGTAGCATCATACATCTTAATCCACTGAATAAAGTCATCCCTTAATTGTCTTTTTTTCGTAGAACTACAAATAAAATCTCCCAGTTCATAATATCAAAAACTTTTTTGATACAAAATAAAAATATCCCTGCAAGGAAACTGTCCAGGTTCCACCAATTATCTATGCTCTGCCTACTTTTTATAAATCCATTTTGTTTTGGTCACCATATTTTGAATTTCATATAGTCCCTTTGCTAGAATTTTTGTAAGAATTTGTATATCTAGATTTAGGAGAAAAACTGATAGTTCCATTACCTTTCTGTATTACAACAATTCTAGCATGATTCATACCACGCTGGAATTATTTTTCTCTTCTAGATCTGCTCATAATGACCTAGTAATGTTAGTGTCACTTATTTGTTTCCCTTTTATAGAGTTTGCTAGGAAATTAAGCTTTATCTTTTTTTATATTCTGTATAGCTGTCTGAAACTCCTGTAATATGATGATATATATTCAACTTACCTTTATGTTCATTACTTACTAATTTTCCATTTCTTGCATTCTAAAAACATTCTATTATCTGCCCCCCTCAAACTCTTGACATATTTCCTCAAAATATAATCAAAATGCTTATCTTATTTCTCTGTTCAGGTTAATACTTGCCTTGCATTATCAGTTATACTGTTCACAAACTGCTCTCTTATTTTTTTTATATGTCCATGCAATCTGCTTCACACTCCCCACCAAAGCCACTTCTAGTTATGTACTCTATCTCTGCATCTGTAAGTATTGTATCATTTGAGCCTCTGGGAATAAAATCCTGCAGTTCTTTAATCTGTTTTCTTTTCTTGCACTTTATTAGGTTCATAGGTTCATAGATTAGTACGAGACTAAAACCCTGCACCTTTTACTTGCAAGGCAAACACCTTAACCATTAGGCCACCCTCCCAATTTGACAACTTCCATCTTTTTCTGCCTTCCTCTAGCATTAAATGAGCCCTGAGTGTTGCATTCACTAGCTCCTGGCGTAGGATATAAAAGGTGTTCTGTGTCATTATTATCTTTTATTACTAAATAAATCTTCCCCTTATTTGGTTTGTAGTTTCTTTGTTCTCCACTTCCACCAAGCCCATTTCCATGAGCTTAACCTGTCCTCTCTCTAACCCATTACCATTATCATCATTGCTGGTTTAAATATAAGGGTCTAGTATGTCTGTCTGTCCATAATACTTTTGCCCAATCCTTCTTACTTACAAGAAAATAGTCCAGTCTGCTGCCTTGTGGCCCCTCAGTCCTCAAAACAGATAAATAATACCCCCCATATATCTCCACATGCCAATAATGATATATTCTCTTTACTTTTCCTATAACTCCTTTTGAGCCTTGATACCATGTTCCTTTTTAGCATGTAACCTGCCAATTCAGGACTCAGGCCAACACTAAAATCCACTCCCTCCACCCATGACTGGTACATCTCCTTCCTCCGTGTTTTTTTTTCTAAATTTTAATGAAAGTCCTCAGAAATGTGGGGGGAGTATATAGTAGGGCATACATATTTCCTAGCTCAATTTTGCTTCTCTATACAAGTCACCTCCCCACTGTGCTTATTTTGCGTACTTTATCTTAAACTTTTATGGAATAAAATCGCCACTCTTCTCATCCCTCCACCAGCCTTGTGCATTGTCACTATATATGGGAATTCCTATTGTTGCAGCTTGCATGCCTTTCTTATGTTTAGCTTTGCCTCCTGTAACATGGCTATTTGGGCATTTGAAAGTTTTATTTTATGAAAAATCCATTTGTGTTTTATAGATTGTGATCACCGTTCTACATTCCAATATACGGAATCAGTATGCAGTGCTTGCCTGTACATTATTTTCTGTTTACTACCATTATCTGACCTCTGCTTTTGTCCCTCTCTATAGATTACTGACCCCTTTGACTAGAGTACACTTCCTTTGGCCATTCTATACACCTATGCCAAGTGCAGTTTAACTCACCTGACTTGTTTTACATTGTTAGTTGAGAAACAAGCAAAGAAACTCATTTCATTCCCCCTCCACATCAGCTGATAATTCCTTCCCTCAATTTTATATCCCTGCTTAACATGAAAAATGTAATATGACTTGTATATATTCTAAAATGAAACTCACATACTTCATGGTACTTTGTATCATTCTAAAATAAAAATCATACATGTAGTGTACACATTCTTTAGTGAATCTGGCCCCTAGTTTCTGGCACTTTATATCTGCTGTAGAGCATCTGTTTAACTAAAGAAAACTTAAAGTTAATATATCATGGATTATAAACATCCTATCACATATTAGAAGCATTATACCATGGACAAATCAGCGTCCATGTTAATTATAAGACTGTGTGGTATATTTGTAACATTTTCATTCAGATCAGATAAGCTTTATGTATGCTGAGTGTTTCCCTTTAATGCATATGCAGCTGGTGTTCTGGTATATCTATATATATATATATATATATATATATATATATATATATATATATATATATATAAGCAGTGTCTTGACGTACTGGTTAATCTTATGAATGTTTACTAAGTGATGGTTTTATATTGTGCTTATAAGTGTAGTGCCATGTTCTGATAATTTGCATGATATTGCTGTGTATTTACACTGAATTACTGTGGTTCTCTATCAGTATACTCTCTGCTAAAACTAGTTTGAGCTTACATTCATAAACATTTTACCATCACTCTACTCTTATACTTCCCCCATATTCTCTTGCTCTAACTTGCTGTTGTCCTTCCTCCATCTCTTTTTTGTATAAGTACCAACTTTCTTGCCTCAGTATAGTATTACAGTTTAGTAGAGTTTTTCTCTTTCTTTCATTTCAGAGCCTGCAGTCACTAAATCTGACATTGGTACTGCAGGAAGTCTGTCAGAAGGCCTGACTCCTACAAGTTTACTGAGAATTTTGTCATTGCATAATGCAAGCACATTTATCATGAAGAATCTTACTCTGTATTTACTTAATCAGTGAAATACATGTCTGCTCTGTGACTAAAAGTCTCTATGAAATAGTCTGTGCACTCTAAGGACCTCTTACTAAGTTTACCACTATCCCCTTTTTGTTAACCAGTAGACAATACTGCATATGTCAGTTATTTACCCTCAGAAAATGACAAAAAAACTGTTATAATTTGACCTGATGGTGGTTTGCTCACTGTAGTAGAATGCTTTACTAAATATTCCCTCAGTACTGTCTCCTCTTACACTCAGTCACTAGCAGCCCTCTCTACACTAATATTATACTTCCTGCATACACAATTCACTTGTGACTCTTACTCCAAAACCCTCCCCAAATTACCTTACTACTTCTATACATACACTTCTGTCTCTTGCTTCCTTCTTCACTATCTCCATTTAATTTTTAGCCCCATTACCTAATATCTTTCAACCTCCCATGCTGCTTTGCACTATATCCATTCATAATCACTAATCTCCATGACAGTACCTATCTATTCCACATTGTATGTTTAACTTTTCCCAAATAAACCCTCATTTCTTCTTATTTTGACTACATCATTATACTCTAGCCTTTCATACTCCTCTATTCCTTACATTCCAGGGAAGATACCAGGACAACCTAACTCACTTCATTCATAGAAAATACTTCTCTTCTTACCCATTCACTACCACCTTTCAGAATCTACCATCACTGAATCTCCAACTGCCCCACAATATCTTGTTTCCTTCGTCGTTGCTACTTCCCCACTACCTGACATCTATAATATTCAGATTGCTGTACTTAATTCTGCTCCTCTTCAACTTATCCTCTATTCTTCTCCTCCTACTGTGCCATCTTTCACCGCCATGACTCAATAATATCTCTCAACATCTCTCCAACTCTGTCCCAACCACTCTCCACACATTACACCAAACCTATTTAATATTGCCTCTCACCTTTATTCCAAACATAGGCAGATTAATTGCACTTCAACTCAAATGAAAACAAAATTAAGTGCAAGAATCCTCTCCAAAAAACAAGTATGCATAATTCCCCAACATACTAAAATCCTTCTATGAAGAGATATGCCCCCTAATCCTGACCCCACCTATCACAATGAACACAAGGATAATTCTCTCTTACAGACTTTTCTAGCCCAACAACAGCCAATCCCCAGCCCTGGTGATCTACTTTTTGCTGCAATAAATGTTAGAAGCATAAGAAATAAAACTGCTGAACTACATGCCTGGATTACCCAACGTAAGCTTGACGTTCTTGCTGTAACTGCAACTTGGCTGAAACCCAGCATTAACAACCCCAAAGTAATACTTCCTGGGTATAATATCATTCATAATGACCATATAAAGAGGAGACATGGTGGTATTGCTTTAATATTTCCCAACACGTACTACATTTTATCTTACAGCAAGAAAATACCAAAATTCAGTTCAGAAGAGCTTTTTATTGCTTTCCTCAAAATAAATAATAAACAAATATTCATTAGTGTCCTTTACATCCCTCCTGGTGACAGTACAGCTATACTTGAAGATATCCTACATTGGATATCCATAACATTTCCACAAGAAAAAATACTACTAGATTACTAATACTAATACTACTCTATGAACCTATGAACCTATAGATGATGTGGATGTCAATCGGTTGGACATAAACTCTAACTCCCCTCTATTTAGCATGAAGTTATATGGTTTTACACAACTTACTAATAGCCACACACATTATAGCAAGATATCAAATTCCCCTATTAGACTGGATCCTAGTATCAGACCCTAACAAATACTCCAGCACAGGTACATTGTCAGACTCTCAAAGTAATCATCTCCCAATCTATACAACCAGGCATCTCATACATCCAGTTAAATGGATTTTTTATAAAACAACATACAACCTTTCCAAGTTTAACTCAGAAATGTTCATTACTACACTATCAACTATTAACTAAAACTTCTTAAAAATCCTCTCCTTATATGATGCTGTAAATGAATTCAATACAACTTTTCTAAATATTCTAAATAGTCTTGCATATCCAAGAAAGAAACTAAAAACAGATAATGCAATTTAGCTATCCAAAAAAGAGTAAAATGCTAATGCAGGATAGAGAAAAAGCATAGAAACAACCACAAAAATAGAAAACACTTCAATATCCTGAAAACTTCAGAATGATTTGCAATTGTACTAAAAAGTAAACAAATAAAGGCAATAAATACTAATTTTATAATAACTTTCAGAATAATACTAAACACAACCTTAAACATTTTGGAGATCCATTAAAGAAATCTTACATCCTGGCCGAAATTAAACCCAACCCCCTCTCCCGATAACTCACCACTCAAAACTGTAACAATTCAACTCTTATTTTACAGATAGCATAGCATCTCTAACCAAGGATTCCTCACATCTAATCCTAACCCTGTCCAACAACCACATATCACCACATCCACTTTCACCTTCACATCTGTGCCCACATCCTATATAAAACTATTAAAAAACTTAAACCATGCTCTTCTTCAGCTCATGACCTTCCAAGCAAGTACCTAAAAATAGCAGCCAATAGCCTTTCCTATCCTGTCTCAATTATTATAATAGGTCAGTTCAAGAATCCCACATTCCCCTTCTCTGAAAAAAGTCACACATTATCCCTTTTCACAAAGGAGGAAATTCAACAGACATTAATAACTTTAGACCTATAGCAATCATATCTCCCCTCACCAGAATAATTGAAAAATGTATTCAAAAACAATTGCTAGATTATCTCCTGCAGGAAAAATTCATATCCTCTACACAACATGGCTTCCATCCATTCCATAGTACTATCACTGCCCTTCTAACCTATATAGATAGTGATAAAGCTAGAGATAACGTCAAATTAGTTTCTTCCTAATTTCCAGACTTGTCTAAAGCCTTTGACACAGTTTGTCACAGCAAACTTATACTTTAAATGTCCTCACTAGGTCTCTCTCAGCCCACCCTTTTGTGGTTTAACAGCTACCCGTCCAATTGGTATCAGTCAGTAAAATGTCACTCCACATTCGCTCCTTACCTCCCAGTCACCACTGATGTACCACAATGGTCTATCCTTGGTCTCCTCCAATTTAACATTTTCACCAACACCCGCTATATATCCACACGGCAGGCCATCCTAATACAATATGCAGATGATTCAACTCTCATTTGCACATCTGACAACATGGTACACCTCCAAAAAATTACTCAGAAAGCTTTAACAGCCACTGAAACATAGTTTCATAACTTGCAACTCCTGTTCACCCCAAAAAAGATCAAGCTACTACTTTTTTCCCCAAATCTCTCTCTCTCTCTCTCTCACATGAAAAAAGAAAATTTAAAGTCCTCTCTGCTGATAATACATGTACCGAAGTCACTTCTCATAGCAAATTATTAGGGGGGGGTGATAGCAGATGATAATCTTACATTTGACCTACCTTCTTCATTTACCTTCTTACTTATATCAAATTCTTCTCTCTGATTTTCTCTCTAAATATACCATAAGCCTGTCCCCCCCCCACTTCTTTGTATTAGACTAACATACCTTTAATTTCTCTAGAAACTGTCTAAAATTTCTCTAAATATTAAATGTTTGTCATATAACTTGTATAGATTCTTAACCAACATTTTTATATTATGTCTAATTTGTTATAATTATTTAAACAGCAGATGTTTTTTATTTTATTTTAAAAATTGTAAAATTATTGTTCTTAAAATGTTTTGTAATAATTTGGAGCTTTTCTCCTCGGGCCTCCGCTGAAAATGGGCTTCTAATCAGTCGGAACTCCATGATAATCAAATGTCAACAAATAAATAAATAAATAATAACTCATAATTTGTGAAATCCGTATACCTGCTGTAATGAAATCAGTACATTGCTGTGTATTGTGACATCTTACATAGTACGAGAGCAGTAGTTTAATCCTCTAGGCCACTTTCAGATATATTAATAGATTAATATTACACCATTTATTACTTGGTCTTTAGGCAACTTATGCAAACGTCTGGCAAAATTGTATCTGCACTGTTTATCATACTGATTAAATATTTTCAGAGGTTATAAGTAGTTACCTCCCCTGTACATTTGAACAAACTATTCTTTACATCATTGTCTGTACAGTGAATCAGTCCTGCTAGAGTTCACTTAAATAGTTTTACTAAAAATACTTTTAATAGCAGATCCAGGAGTTTCAATAGTCCCTCAACTTTCACTTATGGGGTGTAGTATTTTGTCTGGTCAATGGGATATATCACTGTGGTTGAGCTTCTGCAGACTGCCTTTGTTGTGTCAGCATTATTCATTATGTGTCTGAGTCTGACTCCCTTTCATTGCTCTACTGTTGTTTGTATAGTTATACTTCATTGTCTAACTATTTGTTCTTCACTGGTGTATAGCTTCCATTTTATTGTTTCTGGGAGAAGTGCCGGACCCACTTGGGTGTGTTTAAAATTCCATTTGTTTTGGTTATTCCCTCCCCTTTGTACTTTGCTTGTCTGGGCTGGCTTTCCAGCTGTGCCATCTCTCATATCCTTGGCTTCTGTTACATTATTGGATCTCTGCATTTTTCTGGATAACTTCTCTCTGTATTATCTGTTGCACCTTCCTCCTGCTGGCTTTCACCCTCACAGACTGGGCATATGAAAACTCTTCTGTTTTCCTGGATTTATTTGCTTCCCATTCCACTTCTTTGTACATCATATGTTGCAGTCTTTTCCACAAAGTTTATCCTTTTTTCTTCTCTTCTTTATAAATTGACATGTATTTGACATGTTAGCATATGTCCTTATCTTGTCCCATGCTGATACCATCAGTGGGGCTGAGTAAGACACTGTCACTGGAAAAGCTATTTCAGTTAGCTTTCTCTTCAAATAATCTGCCTCCTCACAACACTGATACAAGCTTGCAGAGTAATCCACCATGAATTTTATGCAGCTTTGTTGCCCTGAGATCCTAATTTCTTCTGCTATATAAAATGATACATTCCCTTGTTGGAAATGAAGGGATCACCAACAGCATGTCTGGGGTTTTTCACCTCTGTTTCCTCTTTCTGTCTTGAAGAGTCCAACCATTTTACCTGCTATTGCACCTTTAATTTCTGGGGCCCAACACCAGCATTTATTTTGCTATTTCACTATACTGGTGGTGGGGACAGAGACCAAACTAAACTGCCAATTTTTCCTGTGTTAAGCCACACCCCATGGGCTGCTGCTCAGGTTTGCAGGTGTGTTTCTTAACAAGGTGTAGCAGCCATGCAGAGGAAATAAAGCTGCTGTCATAGCCAAGTTTGAGCAAAGTATACACAACAGTCCTGGGGAAGGAGTAGCAGTTTGGTAGTTAGAGTCGGGAGATGACTGGGGAATTTAGGGTTAGGGTTTGGGATCAGGGTTATGATTAGGGTTAGAGAGTGACTGAGGGTTTTAAATAAATGGTTAGGGCATAAAGTTTGGCATCTGACTTAAGGAAGGACATGGAGTTGTAGGTTTAGGAAGAAACTGAAGAAATTAGGTTTAAGGAAAAGGGTATAAGACTAGGTTTGGGGAACAACTGGGAGTTTTAGGGTTAAGGTGCATGGTTTGGGTTAGACATTGGTTTCGGTAGCCTAGTAGTGCTAATTGTATGCCCAAGTGATCTGATGCATCACAATTCCTTAATATGTACTTGTGTATTTATTTACGGATATTTTGGACTCAGTATAACAGGTCCATAGTTATATAATACACTACTAAAGTCCACCAGGGCCTTTATAAGCCTAGCCATGCAATCCATATCAATTGTGTCCCGATGTACCTTGGATGTCTATTAGAAGAAGCATGCTAGTTTGGAGGTGGCTAAGGGCTTTGTGGGGCAGGGAGTATATTAGTTAAGTAATATTTTATTTGCTGCCTGTCTCTGTCTACTGGGGATATGAGACTCAGACTGGGGGCGAATTTATGATTTGCCATCCAGTGGTCAAAGTTTCATTTAAATGGATAAACGCTGCTTCACATGAATGGACATCCTGTTCCATAGTGCAGGGATCCTTTGAGACACATACCGGTATCACAAGCTTGTTCTATTTATGTTGGAGGCAAAGTTCAAATCCTTGGATATAGTGTTTCTAGTACTGTTCATTTTGAGGCTGTACAAAAGATCCATTAGGGATGGATAGTCTCTCAGTAATCTGTAGAAAATTTAGTATAGAGATAGGACCTTAAGGCAATCTGTGTAGGACAGTGCATTAATACACTGGATTCTCCTGGTGAGGAACCTCTTTCAGCATCCCAACTTTTGCAAATGCTGGTCAATTACATGGTGAAGGGGACATTGTACTCAATGATGGGTCTGATAAGAGGCAAGTAAAATGGTACTTCCTTGAACTGAATTTGTCAGCCAGCAGATTTTTTATGTCTCTTTTCTCAGTGTAGGCTGTACCACTTACCACTAATTCAGCACACTACTGTGTGCTACCTTTAAGGTTTTGGTTAACGCTGAAGAAGGCCTTTTGGTTGTCATTAACCTGAGATGCTATACTGACCTTATAGTTGGCCTTGTTGGGCTTAGTTAATCATCTTCTTTTCTCCTTTAGTTTATCAGTAAGCTCTTATCTTTATGGAAGCAGCATTTTCTGATTTTACCCATGGCCTTTGAAGGTTGGGATTCCACCAGTGTGGTTTGCTTTAGGTGCTTGTTATGGGCTTACATCTGGTATGTACAGCAGTCTCTGTGCAACCACTCACATGTTTGTACAGGTTTTTTGTGAAGAAATCTGCATAGGTTGCTGTGATCTTGGGTTCATGGGGACATTGAATTTTGACAAACTGTCATTCAACAACTGGAACTGAGATCTTTAGAAAAAGGTTGGAGCAAACTAAATAGGAAAAAACATGTGAATTGTGGCAACAATACATTCAGGGGAGGAATGAGGCTTAAAAGAAGGCAGGACTTAAAGAGCTATGTAATGCTTGAATGAAAGGGATTGGGTAGATTATAAGTGATGTGTAATGCTTGCAACTAGAAGTGTGTCAGTATGGTTTGTGATATGAAATGCTTGTAACTAGGATTGTGTTGGCGTGGTTTATTTTTGTTTATATAAATGTATGATTGCTTATGTCATAAGTGATGGTTTAATAAAGATGTTTCTTGTTTAAACAAAAGGGGGCAGATATTGAATAATTTATGTAATATTGCTTGCATTATATGATATATAGTAATATATGTGAAGTATAATGTTTGTAAATGTTAATTTGTTAATGCAGTTTGATTACTTTTGTATAAATGTAAATTTACCTATGTCACAAGTGATAATTCAATAAAGGTGTTTAAAAAAACGTCATATGGTAGGATGTAGTTTGCTTTAGAATAGTTCCAGGCTGTTACAGGTTTATTTGGGTTTTCTGTGTTGATTGTTATTTCAAAGGAGACTGCTTTGTGATCCAGCCTCACCAGTAACGACATGACATGGGGGGGTCAGGAGGGGTGCAGCATCCCACCCCCATGTTGGTGAGTACTAGGTGAAGCATGTTTGAACTGTTTGTTGTAGCATGCACTTTCTGGTCCAGGGTATTTTTATATTATTTGTTAAGCATTTATTTAACAGGAAAGTCAGACTGGGATGACTAGCATACCCATTTTTAGTGGTTTAGTCTCTACCACTTATTTTATAAAGATGTGTTAACAATCTCTGAGAAGTTATTGAGGTTTATAGGGCTTGGGGCTGTTTTGGAGTTGGAAGTGATCCAGTTATTCTGAGAATCACCTAGAATGATAGTTTCTTGGGAAATGTAAGTGTTAAACCAGCTTAATATATACTCTCTATCAGTGCAATATTGCTGCCATGTGGAATTAATAGGGCTGAGATACAAATAGTTTTATGATTATTGATTTTAAGTTGAACTATTATTAATTATGCCTTATTGAAGAAAGGAGTCTTATTTGGGTGGATAGTTAGTTATAAGGTGTTCTTGACTATGATGGCAACACCTCCTGCTCTCTTATTCAGTCAGGCCTTAAAATATGGTAACCAAGGGGGTTATTTGTTCATCTTTAATTTTCTTTTTTAACCGGGTTTCAGTAATGATGACAATGCCAGGAGTGTAACATGGATATCTGGGATTTTACTGATAAGGCTTTTGAGATTTATAGAATGTTAGAGTGTCTATTTGGGAAGCGTTATCAGGTGGAGATAGGACTGACTAATGGGAAAGTAAAGGGTTGTAGATTTTGGTCTTGTCCTGGATTAGGATGTATATCTCCTTAGTTAGAGAATGAATTAGCACAGGTATTAATTGGCCACTTTGGTTTTATTTATTTATTTTTTTGTTGTTTGTTTATTTTAAGTAGTTTGGGATCTTAGTGGATTTAACTCAGAGGAATGTTTGAAAGAAATTAAGAAATATATGACTTTTTACATATCTACAAGGAAATAAAGTATGACGCGTACAGTGGAGTAGGTCAAGTGATAAGACATAATAGGAAAAGTTGATGGTATTATTTATGATATCGGGATTTGTGGGATATTTATAATAATATGGCTGTGAAAAGGGGCTTGGGTTAGAAGAGTTAGTAGAGGCAGAGTGAGAAGTAAGATAATATTTCGAAGGATCATGTTTGTTGAGCAATAACAATGTTAAGACCTATAACTGGTGCAAGAGGAAAGAAAGGGTTAAGGTGAAATTTGAAGGTGGGTTTTTATTTAAAGGATAGAGGAATGTGTATGGTTATAAAGAGTATAAATGTGTAGAGGGGTGGGTGGGGTAGGGTACAGGAGTGGAATGAGCCACAGAAGAAAGAGGGCAAATGAAGTGGGCTTCTTCAGGCCAAGAAGTATGATGATTAAGAAAAACTATCTGTTTTTGTAGAGTAAGATCTAAGGTAGGTGCAGCTACACATAACGATTTAATGCAATCATGAGTAGCACATTGACTTGGATAATAAGTGAGTTAAAGTCACTGCACCACTAAGAAACAGAATATAACAGAGTGACCTTGCAGTTAGTTGTAGTATAGATCTTAGAGAGGGGAAATATTGTAAGATAAAATTAAGGAAAATACTTCCAAGAACTATATTAGGTAAAATATTATCACATAGGTAACATGCCTATAAATGTCCTTGAGTCTGAGCGGTAAGGAGACATCCTGCTTGTCAAATTATTCAGGGAGATGCAGTAGTTCTCTTTAACATAGAAGATATTTAGGTATTCCCGTTTGGTTATAGTAATATAGCAAAGGATTTAGCTATAAATATCTTCAAGTCTGAGCAATAAGGAGGTGTCATCTTGTCAGACTGTTTAGGAAAATGCATTAGTTCTCTTTAATAAAGAATATATTTAGGCATTCAAGTTTGCTTATAGTAATACAGTAGGTGATTAAGATAAAATGTATCAGTTGCTTGAAGGAAGGGAGAGAAGGCCTTAGTATGTTTCTGAAGTACATTTGAAAAATGCTTGTGTTAATAAAGTCCAGGAGATGGTGTGCATGTGAATTTCAGGTGGTCTATGTTTCTCAGTCTACAGAGGGGTAGTTAAAGTCCACCATGGATTGGGTATTTGGTTGGATGGTGAGTGTCTGCAGTAGGTCTATATATGAGTTATGAGATTCTTGGAGCATAAATGGTGACCAATATTTAGCTAGGATTTGGTATGGAACTTTGTCTAAGGTGATTTGTACTTGGGTGAACTCCAGGGCATCATCTTGTCTAACCAACCTGGAGGTATATTTGTTGCTAATGTAGATCAAGACATTTCCACCTTTAGACCCTCTCTGTGCTACTGCTGCTGCTTTTCTGAGTGTGTGGAAGGCACTGCAGCCTTGCACTGCTGCAGTTCTCTCTGCAGTTTTAAACCAAGTGTTGGTAATGGCACAGATGTCTATATTCTCCAAACTGAGCCGAACTTGTAGGGTGTGGAGTTGCTTGTTAAGGCTCCTAGTACTGAGCAGTAACACCTTAATATTGCTTTGATTTTTCTTTTGTTTGCTGTGTTGGAAGTTTGTCATTTTGCCATTAACTAAAAAAGGCTCTAAGGGGGGAGGATAAAGTTTTAGCCAATATCTGAAAACTGAGGGGCAATAGCAGCAGAATCCTTGAAAAAGCAACTTGATCTTTTAACTTTGTTCTCACATTAACCCAGTTGTTAAAATCAATCATTTTTGTTCATACTGTTGCACCATCCTGGGTGAAGATAGAATGCTGCTCAGTGCAAGGCATATACCTGTCTGTTATACATATTTAAAAAGATCCATAATGCCTCTTTTTATATAGTCTAGTGAGGTACAGTTCACCTGGACTATGATAGCATCATATTTGTACCTGAGGTGCAGTGACTTTTGTGCATGCACGATATTGCAGATCTTGGCTCAAGATAAGTAAATGATGGTTATTTTCTGCTTGTCTAGCCGGGTGACGGGGCATCCATGCGTGACAAGAGTCCTAGGTAAAGAGTTGCTTGCCTTATGGACTTCAATCTTGAGAGACCATTGGATGTAGGCTTATGTGCAATGTCTGTTCTTGTTTTTGGTGTGTGTTTTAGAGATTTATGAGGATAGGAGCTGCTGTTGGCAGACTTAGGAGGTCTTTGGGGTTTGGGAAGGTTTCTTTTAAGAGCTTCAGCATAAAATGTTCTATATCTGTGGTGAGCAGTATGTGTGCATGATGTTGTGTGTATGTTCTTGACAATCTTGTTTGTAAGATTTTCCCTTCAAGGAAGTTGTGTATGTACATCTCTATCATACTGTTACTTTCTTTAAGTATTAAATGGTTGTCTGAGAACATGATACAATTTCTATATTGCCTCAGGATGCCCATATCTGCAAAATTCTGTGCTGGATAAAGCAAACTTGCTAGAGAGGAATCCAATCAAAGAAAGCCTGTACTGGAAATTCAAGTTGCAAAAAGCTACAAGTGAAGGACCCTAGATATGTTAGAATTTCAGAAACTTTAGCTTAACTTCTCGGGGGGGGGGGGCAGATAAAAGGAACAGGGAAACAGAGAGGCACCAGAATGCAACTTTAAGCAGAATATAAGACTCTGACATAAAAACATGAATATAAATAGCTATAAAAGCACTGAATCACCAATCTTGGAACAGAATTTACAACAATCTCACTATTGCAACTATTCCACCATCTAAGGAACCGGACTATGCATAAATTTACCAGTAACACTGTTTATGGGAAACATGCAGTAATAAATGGATGAATGAGGATCAAATCTAGCAATAGTTCACAGTTCTGCCACATGTGTGAATGAACCTGCAAGACTAAGGCCCCAGACATGATTTAAAATGCAAACAGCCAGCTTTTACAAGTAATTCTAATTATGGCTACAATAGTGCAGTATAATGCATATATACAATCTTCTTACAACTGCAAATGAAGCTATATGGCTAAAGTCCTAGAAAAATCTAAAACGTAGGCAAATAACTTTGTTTTTTACTAAAACATATAAAAAACCCAGAAAAGTACAAAACAGTATCTCTGAACAGGTCACTCTAAGGGCAACTTAAAATATTTAAAGGGAAGTGAAATAAACACTTTTTTCACTTTCATTTTGGTTGAAAAGATTGCTACTTACAGGTCAGGGCTTTCCACACCTCTTCAAGTCTTGCATAAAAGTTTTGTATAATATATTGTAATTCCCATTCTCTGGAAAAGGTCCTATTCTATTAACACACAGGCTGCAAACCATTATCTGACAGAAACTTTTCTAATATTTTATGGGAGGGTGGCCTAATGGTTAAGGTGCTTGTCTTACAAACACAAGGTGCAGGGTTTGAGTCTTACAAGGGATAATTGGCTAGGCTTAAAATGGCTCGCAAGGGCAGTTAGCCTAGTACTAACCTTTGAACCTATGCCTTAGAAACACTGATTTAAAAGGGTGAAAGGTGTGGTTTATTTAGGGTTTTGTGAAAAATGTAAAGGGTTTTATGTTGGAAAAACAGAGCGGGTTTTAAGAAGAAGGGTATATGAACACCTGAACGACATCAGTAACCACAAGGAAAGTAATGCTTTTTACAAACATCTGTTGACATGGGAAAATATGCGTTTAAGGTTTATTGTCCTTGAACAAGTTGCCCCTGAAGTTAGAGGTGGCAACTGGGAAATGAAACTAGAATACCGTGAACTACTTTGGCAACTTAAATTGGATGCTAGTAGGTTTCCCGGTATGAATGAGAACATCAACATTAATAGTGTTTTAAAAATGAGACAAGCTAGACTGTAAAGGAGGAAATTATTTGTCTTACAGGGTTCTGCTTGGGTCGTACTAGGACCTTAATGACAAGGCTTTAAAAGTAAAAGCATAAAAGAAAAACAGGAGGAAGTTTGGGGTTTTATTGGGGGTATGTTTACTTGTCCTGAGAATATGGTTAACTAAAACAATAGTGCTGCTTTATTGTTTGGTTATAAGATTGTTTTATACAAAACTTTATATAAAACTTTACATTTTTGCATTTTTACAATTTTATATTTTTACATTTCTTTGTATTTTACTTTAAAACATCAATAGGCATTAATTAACTGAGACATGTGACCTTGTCTAGAGTATAAATGAAATGGCATGAGTTACCAAATTGCTTTACCTTGAGAAAGCCCGGTAGTGACTGGGAGAAAGCGCTTGGTTTTAATTTGGAGATCTAATAAAAGCTTTTGAATAAGCTGCGTTTGTGTTGGTATTAGCCACGCAAAAGGATTTACAGCATTGTACTTAATTGTTGCTTTTCGGGTCCTGTTGTGCTGACTTTGTTCTTTTGGCTTGGGCTACATTCATTTTTGACTTTACTGGTTTTGTTATGGCAGAAGGAACGGAAAGTGACATTTTTGTGCAAACACCGGTTTTACTCAGAGAGGACCCTGAGAACGCTCCGGTTACTCGAGGAGAATTTAATCAAATTCTCTTGTTGCTTACACAGCTCAATAACTCCCTAAATGAGCGTAACATGGTTTCATCCTCTGGCTTACCTGGGAATCAGCAACAAATGGTTGATTCCATTGGAAGATGCTGTACTTCACCTGTGCACACTAGAAGTCCCAAGTGTTCAAACAAAGGAAAGGGTAGCAGTCTTACTAACACTTCAAAGAACAACGAGGGTGCAGTACAGACTAAACCTAAAGTTGCACCTAACTCAAGCAGTAATGAGCAGAGGCAGAACTTTGACTTTAGCGCATGGACTAGTCACCAATTCTCGTTCCAACCAGGTACTGTGAATCATGAGTTTATTGAAATCACGGAAGTTGATTTTGGTGATTTTAAAGAAAGACTTTATTCTTTTAAGAACAATCAAATTGAAATTGACTATTTAAAAGAATGTATTAATGTACAAAGGGTGCCTAAAGGCTTGCGTTTTTCAAATTTCCATGATCAGTCTTTTAATAGTGGCATTTGATTAACAAACACAGCCAAATTATATGTTTTTGAGTTTTGTGCGGCTACTATTGGTCTAAGTGGGGCATTGAACAGATCCTTATGTATATTTGGGATGCCAAATACTGTAGGAATTTTGGGTGAAGTATTAATATGAAAATTAAACATATCTAATATCAATAAACCATGGAACAGGTGGTCTTCCAATTGAAGATCTATTTTCTTATAAGCTGGATTTGCTTCATTTCTTGAACTAATAATGTAAGTGGTATCATTATGTAAGAGCTCAAACATCTTAATAACATAATCAATATTATAAAATAATACCCCCCACTTTATCATGTTTCATAATCCTTATAGATTAATTGTAATTTAAAGAATATAATAAATACCTTTATTTCCTGAGTGCAATTAAACCCACATTGCATATTGTTTTGGTTTGCATATTTATAAATGTCAGTTTCACATGCTTTCTCAAACACTAGCACCAAGTGGTGCAAAGTAGGATTAAATATACTTTTCACACCTTTGCTTTGGGATTATTGGTTGTCAGTTATCTGATTTAAATAATATAACTAAATTCAGTTTTCTAGTTCACAGTTTTAACTCAATAATAGCATCCAAAATATTACATTTTTTAGTAGGGCCAAATTTAAAACCCTTTTGGAACAAACTAAAATGGGTAGGGATAACATCCAAATGGCTATAGTTAAATATATTAAAGCATTTCTGTGTCAATATAATCCCACCACCTTCCACAGTAATCAATGTTTTTACATTCTCCCACTCACTTGTTGATGGGCTTCTGGTATCCCCGATCCCCCTGAAAGTCGTAATCCTGGTAATGCTGAGGCTCCATATGTTGCCTCTTCTCCACCTGTCTCTGTGAACATATGAATGGGAGAAACTCTATAGGGTCATCTAGGTTATCTAGAAAATCATTAATTTCTGTGGTGAATGTTTGTTCTTCACTCCTTTTTGTTTGGTCTCTTTTATTATCTGTATGTTGATATAAATTTTCTTTGGTGTTGTTAGCCTTAATTACATGGGATACTTTGTCCCTATATTGTGCAAGGTCCTGTTAATCTTTTTTCATCTTCCTATCCCTGATAAGTACATAGTGTTTGTACACTTTCTTAAAAACATCAAAATGCATATCTTCGTAATTCTTAAATAACAAATATTCTTTAATTTTGTGGTTTAAAGTGTCACTGTCATTTAAAAGTAATGAAATTGAATCTTTGTTCCATCAGATAATTAATTCCATAGACTGTATACCTTACCTATTGAAAAACTTATCATCATTTTCAAAAAATATACAATTTTGATCCAAACCAATGGGAAACTTGTTAGAATGTAAGCCCTGTGTCACTGTATTACAATTGATACATTCAGTCAAATAATTGTTCTCCAGTTGTAAAGATTTTAATGTAAAAAGCTTTTTTGTAAAGGAAGAAGTCATGTCAGCCAATCCAGGGTACCGTCCATCCAGACCCATAGTCACTGCACCACCAGTCATATGCCGAGAAAAAGAAAACACATCCAATAGCCAAGCTGAAAAGTTAAAATCATTCCTGGTGTTCACATTTAAAAAATAATTGCTCACAGTACCTGGTAGAGCTCTGTTGAACTCCATTGCTTCCTTCAAATGTCCTTAGCATCAGAAATCTCTTCTGTTTGAATATGTTGGTTACTCATTGGTTCTTTGTACAGTCCCACTAAAACTGTATGAGCGTTAAAGGGGAGATTCTAGGAATTGACAACCTTGTCTTACATCTCCACTCTAAAATTCATAGTATGAGGGAACAGCACATTTGAATTGTTAGCCACCTCTGGCTCAACGTTGCATTCAGAAGCAACAGATGTTTGCATTGGTGATTCAGTGGCAGAATTCTTGTCTCCCACGCAGGAGAGCCAGGTTTAATTCCTGTCTAATGCAGTGTCTCACTGAAACACCTGAATGGATGCACATCCCACTGGGAGAAATCATATTGGGTTTTAATATTACTGAAGTGGAACAGTCACCAAATCTCTACTGAATCTCACCAACTTTGTTGTTATCAACACCATGTATAACTGAAATGTTGTCTCAACTAGTCTGGATGATAAATGTTGAGTGAGTAGCTCAATTAAGTTTGTGAGCTCCCCTTTAATGCTGGTAACTTCTACTGCAAAATCTTCAAAGGAAGGCATCTGCGAATTACTAAAAAGTAGTTGCTTCCAAAGCCATCCATAGTGTTGCTTCACACACCCAAAAGTAAAATACTAAACAAACCAAATAACCATTAAATAGAGCATTGTTGATATTTTTAGTTGATATATCATAGATATGCTCACATATCCTCTTTTTAAAAGCCTTTTCCATTTTTCCAATATAAAAACGTGCAGGTGTGACACTGTGCTACATATACTAAAGCTTTACTAAGACAATTACCATCTTGTAGGTAAAAAACATTTCCTTGTTCACTCTTCACTCTAATAGTCTCCCCTTTATAAATATATGAACAACAGGGACAATAGCTACATTTTCTGGTCCCTTTTAATTTACCTTCCCTATGGGAAAATGTCATAGGTTCTTTTTCAAAAATACTTTTTAAATTTCCAGCATTTTTGTACACAAAAATTATATGTTCTCCTACTATCAAGGGGGTGGCAATGAGTTGGATATGTTTAAATGGAATTGGAAAAAACTTTTAGAAAATGATTTGTCTGTAGCATACAGCTTTAAATAGAGACAAGAACAGGACTGGTTAGTTAATATTTTTAACAGAGGCTGCTTTATGTAATGGTTCTGATGAAGTTTCTATATTGTATTATAAGAAAGCACTTAACTTTTTAATAATATTAAAATGTATATTTTGATTTTGTGTCGTTTCCATAGTAGTGGTGTCCCACACACACCTTTTTCTGGTTATTAGTTTTGGCTGGTGTATGCCCATTATTTGGTTTGTCCAGAAAATTATTATCAGATATCTGATCTTATGTTTTTGAGTTGTATCTGTGTGGAAATGTGTTCCATACATCAGAAAGACTTTTGATAAAGGCACTCACTCAGTCTATTTAAAAATGCAAGTACATTTTAATACTTAAACTATTCAGTTTTTCACTCATAATCTAAAAGCATCTGAATTTCTTAATAAATGTATTTATTTAGTTATTTGGAGCAGGTAAATGGAGAGAGCCATGATGATCCATGTTCAGCCATGACCTAGTTGCAAATAAAAATATGTACACATAGGCAACTTCAACAAATTCAGACAGAAATAGCAAGAGATTATCTATGAGTTAAAAGTCTAACTAATGCAACACGGAAAGGAAATCTGAAGTATGTACATCAGTAATCAAACTTTAACATACATGATGGGTAAGTTTGGAAACCATACCACCTGCATTCAGCTCACACTTTGATATCTTCTAGACTGCATCTGTAGTTGGTAATATTAGTGAACTAAACTTAACAAATGGCAATAACTATTGTGTAAAAATACAAGGCCTAATCATTAATGCATGTCAGTGAAGTGATGCTTCTGAACATGATAAAGCATGTCAGGTTATTGCATTAAATAAGTGCATTGAACCATTCACAGAAAATAACTCTTGATGATGATAAGGGATGATTGCAGCTTGTTCACTGCCCTGATGAGGACAAGGACAGGATTTCAGATTTGGGGGGAGGGGGTGAACATAAAGTGCCTTAAAATTTGTTAATAGTGATCAAGAAGAGACAATTCCAAAATCTGAATCACTAATAGAAAGTTGAAGTGGTCTACTGAAGGGTTATAGGGAAAGAACGACCCCCTACAAAGGGCTGTGTTCAAGACAAATAAAGTGCATCAGTAATAGCAGTGATGAGTGGGCAGCTAGCTTTGTTACAGTAGTGTGATGGTGCACACAGGGCTAACCAAAATTATTTGTTCTCTAGCACTGGCATACAATTCTGAATGGCTTTGGATGATCTCCATAAAATCATTGCTTATTTGGTTCTATATGACTCTACTGAATGGACTAAATAACGAGCTGTTTAGTCGATCCAATACTGTCAAAATGGCAAAATAGCGAAGTCAAGGAACATCAATTCGTTCTCAGGGAAAAATTTGGTGGGCCGCCTTTGGGACTTTGCCATTTTCTTCCACTGCGATCTCTGAGATGGTATATTTAAGTAGGCACATTTGTGTTTTTTTTGAGCAGCAATTTTTCCTGAGAAAAATTTGCTGTTCCGTTGTTCGATATTTTTTGTTTCGATGTATCGGTATGATGAAATTATTTTACATCGCTACAATAATATGATATAGACGCTTATTTAGTGAATGACATTTGTTCACCCTTGCCAAGTGTTCTTACATTGTTATCTTTAATGCTTCATGAAATGGTCTAAGAAAAGTGCAGCCAAAAATCCTCATTTTTTTGCAAAATTTGCAGAAAACTGTTCAGTACTCAACCCAGTATGTGCAAATGGTTCTTTATCATATACTGCATCTTATGTTAATGATATGGATTAATAGACAGATGCATGGTGTAGATGCTTGTTTGAGTTTTTCCTAAATGAGTGACCTTTGTGTAGTATATCATCAGGCCTCTAAACATCAGTGTCAGACAACACATTCAGGAACTTCATCTTAAACGAGTGATAGTGAAAGTTTAGCAAACTGTCTTTCTGTC
This sequence comes from Protopterus annectens, assembly GCF_019279795.1. Classification (NCBI taxonomy): domain Eukaryota; kingdom Metazoa; phylum Chordata; order Ceratodontiformes; family Protopteridae; genus Protopterus; species Protopterus annectens. The sequence continues at coordinate 1,692,171,831 of NC_056732.1, read as the reverse complement.
CTACTTGAAAACCGAATTTATGAATAGTTGGTGCTGCTGCTCCCCAGGAAACATGTTTAGAAGAAATGATTAATTCTCAAAGTGTCTGCATGCAGTGAACATGAATGAGAATAAATAATGTGAAAGAAAAGGAAACAATTTGTTCTTGAAAATTAAAAGGAGTCAATATGGGTTTTCATATACTTTATGAGAATACAGTGGGGTCACCAAACCATGTATGGAATCACGCTGTCTCCTTCTTCTTTTCGGCTTTTCCTGGTTAGAGGTTGCCACAGCAGATCACCTGTCCGCCATGATTGGCAGTGGAGTTTTTTATGGTGTTGAGTTGCCAGCCCGGCCCAACCTTCCACAGAACACACACACACACACACACACACACACACACACACAACACACACGCACACACAAACGCACGCACACACACACAACCACACGAACACACACACATACACACAAACACACATACACACAAAAACACAGACACACACCCACTCATGCCTCACACTGTCTCCAAAGTTTTAATTTATTAAATCTTCTAAACAGCTATCCATCTATACATTTAAATGAAAATCATTTCAGGTTGAACCATTTATAAACAAAACTTTGTAATCACTGCTAGTGTTGTATTTCGCAGATACACACAGAAACATGTGGTTCTCCAATCGTATGTGTCATCCTGTAGGGTTTTTAAAGTGATTTTTGTGGTAAATCTACATGAGCTCATTATTAAAATACAAAAGCTGTGTTAAAACTGTACTGCTGATAGTAACAGAAGTTTTTTCCATTTTTGTCCATTCTGTAACTTTTCATAAAACCCTACATGGACCATTGTGCCCTGCGAAAGCTTGTTTACATGAAGGCCACCTAAGTAGACAAGGAACAGTTTACATAACTGTATTTATTACTTGTCTGTTTCAGCCAAAGAAGTTATGTAGCAGGACAAATAAAAAACTGAAGGAAGCTGGTGAAACCTATATATAAGTATGTATCAGGATTGGCAAAATGATGAAGATGTTTACCTCACGAACACAAGTGAACTTGGTTTGATTTCTCACCCATGGTCACTGTCGGATTGACTAGGGCAGCGGCCAGTCTGTAAACCACTGCTTAGCAGTACTCTACTCTATGAACCCACAATACATCAGTACAAGACTGGAAAAAGAACTCAGCATTACCAGAAACAAGTTCCATCACAAATATCCCACTCCAAAGAGCTTTAGCTATCCCACATGCAGGTCAAACCAAAACTTGATGACCTGGAAACTGTATAACAAACCCTGCACTAACTGTGAAGGTATGGGTTGATAGACAATTTGTATTTAGAGTAGAAAGGAACACAGTTATTGCTAAATGTAAAGACCCCATACAGATCACAAGCAAACAATGACAGCAAAGCAGATACACATCAAATCTCCTGCAGCACTTTTAAAATGTGAAACTTAACTAAAAAGACCAAATCATAATTAAATGGATAGCAGACTGGCCACTGCTTAAAAATAATAGGTGGAATCAGTGACTTTTACTTGACCATGACAATTGCTCTACTTTGAAAGTATTTACTTTTGTGAGATACTGGAAGTGCCGTAGACTTCTGGGTTCTAATGACATTCTCTATCTGATGTCAGCTTGTATATGGTCAACAATATCCTTCATTTCTCTTGACCACCTTTCAGAAGTAAGGCACACCTAGAAATGTTTGAGCAGCAATGCAAACACTGAGTAACAAAGTTGAAATGACCAGTCTAACAACACAACAACAGACAACAACCTAAGAGACCTTATGTATAAGAGCAGGCCAAATCAATATGGAAAAAACAAAGGTCTTGACAGCAAACACACCTTAGGCAGGTAAAAGAAATGGGTCCTGTAACAGCAATTCAGCTCCCCTACAGCAACTTCTACCAATAAACCTTGACACAACTGAGTACACAGATGATATCACCAAGCCTGTCGACCTGTTGCCAAAGAAGAACTGTAGCTACTAGAAAGATGAAACTGACAGGTCAGTTTAACTGCAGACTGGTGTAGCCCTAATAGGGGTGCAGAGAGTGCCTGAATCCTCAATGCCTTAGAGTGATCTAGCGAACCAGTGCTCCAGGTTAGTGACCCCTATCATTTAATGTTGATGGCTTTAATGCTGCAGTGGTTTCCAACTGTCGAAGCAATAACCAAAGCCGCCTCCTCTACCCCGAGTTCCAAATAATGAATTGAGAAGTGGTAGAGGTCTGACTGCATGGTGCTTTGGGCAGCACCAAATGGGAAAGCTGAGGCTGCAGAGAGTCAATCTAAACTCATTATTACAAAGGAATTGCTGGAATAATTTATAACTCCTTGCCAAATGTGTCATCTACTTGACATCGTGTCTGTATTAGATGACCTCACAACACCCTCCCACACCATCTATAGCACAAGCTTTAAACATCATCATATGTCTGGGGTAAAGTATGTTATATTAAGAAAAGGCTAGGAGGAATGAGACAGAACAATAATAAATACCAGGAAAATCAAATAAGAACACTGTAGTACAAACCTAGAGAGGGTTGTGAAAGTCCAGGGAAGGCAGCAAAGCGGTGTATGTTGGTCTGTGACCTCAAGAACTTTTTTCAAATATAAAAGTCTCTGATCATAAGAGTGAACTCAAAGCCACATTATCCAGAGATTCTCCAAAGGCAAAAGATGAATTGGGTAGAAGGAAAATGACCTATATGTGAAGTGACACCCTGTCACTGTCATGTTCTTAAATACCACTGTCTTTCTAGTTCCCTCAAGGCTCCTTATGTTAATTTAACAAGCATCTCATTTCCTCTCTGCTTTTACTGACTTGTAGGAGTAGGCACAAAATTATCATTTTATGAAACACCTCTTCAACTATTTAAATTTATTGGCCATTCTACTGTATTCATAGTACCTAAATACAAAAGTGATCACTACCCCTTTCAATCATCTGTGTTTTAAAATAGTGACTCCTCCATGGAAACCTAACTTTTAGACAGTAAAACTTAAGTTACATACTTTCACATCTTAACTCTATAGTGCATACCGCAGTGTTTAGATAAACCATTTTTTTTCATCTTACCTTAAGCTGCCTCCAGTGGACTAGCACTCTGCTCTAGCCACTCACAAAGCACTAGAAGCCTAAACTGATACAAGCACCTCCAACTCTCCTTATTAATAAGGAGAAATTAATCATAGGCACCTGAAAACAGCCTATATAGTGCTACCTTACAAGGTAAGGAAAGGTGCCCTGTACTATTCAAAAAAAGCACCAAACCAGGCATGTCCTTAAAGGTCAGCTTCCAGTGATTTTCGCTATCCACCTGGTGAATCTAAAGCATATCAGCAATGCAGGAATCACTATGCACACAGAGACAACCCTCTCCCTCCTACCATCCAACACTACAACATGTGGAGATGCACTATATAGCCAAACCGGAAGCAAAATTTTACCACCCAAGATTGTGCTAGACAGTCAGAGGAGAAAGTTAACACCAAGACCACACCTCAAGCAAACACATAGCCCTTCTAAACTTACACTACCAAACCCAAAAGCACATAGCAACACACTAACCACATATGTGAGGCCTCTAACTGTAGTAACCTGCCCAAGCAACAAGGACCAAGCTAAAATGCAAACAAACACTAATCACACCCAAAGTGTCACATAGCTCATAACACCAGGTGCCACCCAGCAACAGCCCTCCCTAAGGCAAGACACTCCAACACTTTAGTCATAGGTGACTGCAACAAGCACTGATGTCCCACTCACCAGGCTGAACAAGGAGAAAAAATTAGCCAGCTGCCTGTCCGTGCCAGGATCCACCACATAACTCATACCAAGTCACCCACAACAAGCAAGCAATATGACTCTCTCATTGTCCATGTTCTGGAGTGAATGATTCTGAGATGCATCTCGACCATATGAAAAGAGACATGGAAGAGCTCGGATCATGGGGCCCAGAGCAGTATGACCCTAGCCCTGAGGCATCCTGCCTTTTGCCTAGAATGATACCACAATAAGGACAAAAAAAAATGATTGACTCCAAACAATTGGCTAAGCTTCTGGTGTCATCTGCGCTTTTTAATTCAGTGACCACGTTTCGACATGATCGACAGACCATGATGCTTTGCTGGTATTATCCAAGGCGCCTGTCGCCCTGGGATTCAGGTTACTGGCTGCTCCTGCCAATTCTATAGTGCCTTTTTAGGCAAAGTTCAAAGGACAAACCACCACCGTAGAATAGGCATGGGGCATGCAAAATCTAAAAGCGGCAGTAATGCTACTCAATGCTAGAAGTTCCAGAACCTCAAAATGCACTTCTCTCAAGGCATTCTTAAAATTGGAGCACATCGATATCTGTGGTAGTAACTGAGACCTTAAGGCTCCAGAGAGCACCCTGCAATAGTTTTAAAAGTTGTCTCATGTTTTTCAAATCATTAAACCAGGATTGAAACACTAAAGGTGGAGGAGTCCATATTCATCAAGGAGTGTATTCACCCACCAGGTTAGAAGGCCCAACACAATACGCCTGAAATTCTCCATGGGCAACTAATACTAGGGTAAGACTGTAATCCAAATTGTAGCTGTTAAGCAGAATCCCCGGCACCATGCCCCAAGATTCTCACCACACCTTTCTAAACATACTAGAAAAGCTTACGGTTAATATACAACCAAACACCCTACTGATTTCAATCACTCCCGCTATTAACTGGGAAAACTACTTGTGTAGTATCAACATCTCTTTGCCCAACGGTTCTTGGAATTATAAATTCCAAATGCCCTGGATCAACTAATCCACCAGCAGGGCTCCATTATCCTAGACCTGGTCATCAACATGGGAATCAATGTCGCCCACACCGGTCACCCTCTCGGTCAGGTTCAGCTACAAGCCAATCACCCAACATCCACATCCCACCCCCACCTCCCAGTAAGGAAACTCACAATAAAAAACTTCCAAAGCCAACTTTATGCTACTCAAGCCGTTACAAACTTATGGATACCTATGCAGACGGAAACTGAAAGTTCGACTGCTGAGTCCCACACTAAGAATTGTATGAGCACATCTACTCATGCATGAATCGTACATCTCACAACAGAACCAAGATGCTCTCCTCCAAAAAAAAAGGAAGCCAATCTGGTGGTCCCTTGCCATAAACAAAGTTTACAACAAAAAGAAGAAACTGTTGCAGAAGAGAGGAAAATCCCAGGATGCAAAAAACTCCCTTACCAGCCTTAGCAAGAAGTTGTGATCCGTCATAAAGTCCTCCAAAGCTAGTTACGAAAATAAAATTGCCAAAGATTCCAAAGTCAACCACAAGGCATTCTGTACCTATGTCAAGATTCTAAATGGCAATGCTCAGTTCTGCTCTGAGCTACCAGTGAATGTCATTAAATATACTGATCCCAAGGATATTGCCAGTATCCTAGCAGATCAATTCAGTGCCAACTTCACCCCCCTCTCATACCCTAAAGGGCCCATCTTAATACTGAAAGATTGCCAAATTCCGGTACACACAGGTAAAAAAACGCACTCTCCAAAGCTAAGAATACAGCATCCATGGGACCAGACGACATCCCGGGCTGTGTACTACATGAACTACATAATGAACTGGCACCTCACCTAAGTGTCATGTTTAATCATAGCCTCACCTCAGGCTTCATGCCCACTGAGTGGCTCACAGCTACAGTTATCCCACTCCACAAGTGGGGATCCACATTGGATCCTGGGAACTACTGCCCCATCAGTCTGATGAGCCTGATCCGCAAGGCCATGGAATGTATTATCATGGAACTTATAAACAAAAACACTGGCAACCTTCAAACACTGGACCCCACCCAGTTTGGGTTTGTGAAGGGCCGATCTTGTCTTCTGAACCTGACTGACTTCTTCAAATCAGTTTCCAGAGACGTGGACGAGATTAAGGCAGTCCACACAGCTTATCTGGACCTTGCCAAGGCCTTTGACACCACCCCCCACTCTGGAATCATAGATAAACTTACTAAGTTGGGCATTAATCCCAATGTCACTTGGTGGGTTGCCAACTGATTTACTGACAGAACCCACACTGTAAAAGTAGCTGACTCCAAATCCAGCTCCAGACAAGGGACAAGTGGAGTACCTCACGGTTCAGTCCTGGGACCTCTCTTGTTTGGCATCTACTTCTCTAAAGTACAGGCCAACACTAAGGGACTCTGGCTAACAAAGTTTGCAGATGACTGCAAACTGGGAGCCATTATTGAATCCCCAAATGATGTGGATACTCTACAAAAGGGCCTTACAGAAACAGATGCTTGGTGCCAGAGCCATAGACTCAAGCTCAATACCAAGAAATGTATAGTTATCCCCTTTGGGAAAAAACATGTACCCGTGAATTACCACATAGGTGGCAGTACACTAAACACCGAAAGTGTGATAAGAGACTTAGGGACACAGGTGGACAGTGGTCTCACCTTCAATAACCACATCACAACAGTCAGGAAATCCTTCTATGTGGCACACCTCATCACTAAGGGCTTTTCATCCAGAAAAAAGGAGGTCATTGTCCCACTGTACTCATCCCTCATTAGACCCATTATAGAATACAATGCCCCATTTGATATGTACCTCTCAAGACATCTGCAACAACTGGAAAGGCTGCAGAAATACCTCACTAAAAGAATCACAGGCCTAAAGCAGATGCCCTATCCTGACCACCTTAAAAACTCTAGCTATACTCTATATCGCTCTACTCAGGCAATCTCTGCTTAACATACAAGGCCATGTCAAACCCAGAGCTGTTGGACATGCTACACTTAAAGAAATCCCAATCCCTCAGAGCCACATGCTCCAGGGATCTAAACCTTGTCATCACAATAAACAAATCATGCTGGAGGGATAGGTTCCTGACCCAGAGACTCCCCTGACTCTGGAATAGACTGCTCATACATGTCAGGCAGAGCCCCTTTTTGGCCCTCTTTAAAAGGAACCTTGATGATTGGATGGGAGAAAGGAAATTCACCCCAGCGATCACGTCAGTCACGCTGCTAGACAGGGGTCCAGGGAAGTAAATAGTGTGAGAAGAAATAGTCAGGGAATTGTTGTGGCTAGGCTTGTATAGGCCATAGGGAGGATAGCCTAGTACCAACCTATGTAACTATGAAACATCTCACTGCAGCCATTAATTAGATTAAGAAGCACAGGACTGCATGCAGCTGAATAAACAGGTGGGCTGAGCACTGATGAGATCTATTTCAGACTCAGCCAAATGTCCAGTAACTTAGCTAATCAAGAATAAGAAAGGCTGTGAACATGCTAAAGGTAATTAAAATACAGCATAATGCAAAGATTTTAAATGATGTCATCAGGTCACAGTTTCATTTGTAACAAATCTATTACATATCATATACCAGATTACTGAGTGTTTGGAAAGTTGAACATGACTGAGACCATATCATTTTTCCATGCTGAAGAAAATAATTTCAAATTCTGGCTGAGTAATTGGATAAAGTTATCCCAAAAATTAAGTTCAGCAGGAAATATGAGGTGTATGTTGATCTGTGACCTTAAGAACTTCAAATATTTTGTCTCTAATCAGGAACTCAAATATTATCCACAGATTTTGAGAAGTTTGAATTGGTTTGATAAATACCTAGCAATTATGGAAACTGCTTTCATTTAGAAGCTCACTCATAACTCACAAAACAGTATATATTAGCATTTTATGTGAGGAAACAATATGAATCCTTATAATCTTCTAAATAACTAATGGGTGTTGACAGAGAAACTGGTCAGTTTCTGGCTTTGCTTTGGCTGCTGTCCTGAACAATGAAAAAATGAATGCTGAGAAAGCTTTAGTAAATTAACTGTAAATATATGTTCAGTTTTCTAAGAAACCAAGAAGAATCCATTTCAAAAACATAAATTACTAATAATAGAAAGAAATAAAAATGATTCCTTTTTAAGTATCAAAAATTTATTCAAAACATACAAAAAGTTTGAGAAAAATGATTCCCCAGTTTTCCACTCAAACTTAATTAAAGGATAATTGACATTAACACATATTCTTTAGAAACATGAGCACTAATATTTATATCTTCTACTCAGGAAAGGAACAGAAACAGTCAAGACACAGGTACAAAAGGCCAGCCAGAAAAAATGAACTCTATTATAAACCTACATAATTCAATGCCATGTTCAAATGCACTGAAGCAGAATCTGCTGACATTTCATAAATGCTATTGGTCATAAAACCATAAAACATGGAAATACTCAGGCAGCAAAATGAGGCAACAAACATAAGATGTTAGGGTCTAAAAAACATATAATGAATGTCACTATATTTGAATACTGGACTATTTGTAAATAAATTGCTTCATGGACAAATTAATACATTGATATTAATGTAAACAGTTTTCCTAAAATTTTAAGTTTTCAGGAAATTTTATGTTCATTGCCTTGAAAATCTTTCTGTAATAGTCCTTAGGAGAAACCAAAATTCTGATAAATGCCATTTCCAATATTAACAATTATATCCTCATTTGTTGCATTTTAAGACTCAGTAGTCCAATATTTTTTACTGAATTCTAAACTATTGATATTTTGTGACTAAAATGCTGAAAAGTCTCAAATAGTTGACCCTGCCAAAAATACAATACTGTTTGAACAAATCTGGAAATTTTTGCTTTAATAGGCAGAAAATTTATTTTAGATCTGTTGAAAAAACTGGCTGTTGTAATTTCCCAAACAGATTAAATTTACAAAAAACAGTGTGAGATTTCATACAATACTGCATGTTTAATATTAATAATTTACATTTTCTATGTTTATTAATAATAATTATTATTAAAACAGTAACAGCTTCCTCTTTATCAGGAGGCTGTTACAAATGTCTGCTTGTATGTGGATGAAAAACATTTTGAGTGTGTCATTTGTGAACATGTGTAGTAAGTCAACTAACTGTGTATGATTACTTGAATTAAAATTCAAAGAATGCTTATGCTAATTAAAAAAGATGGAGTATTATAATGTTGAAGTTCATTGTGTATATTGATTTTAACAACAGGTAGTGGATTTGTTTTGTATTTATACTTCAAATGAATTCTCAGATTTAGTGTCAAAAAATGTGACATGTCAAAGACTTACTAAAATCTGTTTTATTATTATGTGGGACATAGTTTTATACACCTATAATTTATATTTGAAAATTTAAAATAGCAAGTTTGCTTTGAATGTTGATATATTTTAGTATTTGTATAAAATAGAAACTTAGCATCCAGATTTTAGAATCATTTTTCCTTGTATTTTTTAAAATGTGTGACTGGTTCTTCTGGCATTTTGGCTGTGTAAACATAAAATGAAGATGTTTTGTGTCATACTTGGCATAAATTTTGCATAATTTGTTGTGAGAACATATTTTAAACTGTTTATGTGTGTGTTGTGTGTATATTTTGTTTGTGTGTGTGTGTTGTGTGTGTGTGTGTGTATTCTCTTTGAGTGTGTGTATTGTACATATTATTGTGTTGTGTGTGTGTGGGTGTGTTGTGTGTGTTGTGTGTTGTGTGTTATGTGTGTGTCTGCGTGTGTGTGTGTGTGTGTGTGTGTGTGTGGTCTCTTTTGCGTGTGTGTGTGTGTGTGTGTGTGTGTGTGTGTGTGTGTGTGTGTGTGTGTGTGTGTGTGTGTGTGTGTATGTGTTTATGTGTATGTGTGTGTGTGTGGTGTGTGTGTGTGTGTCCAGTGTATAGTGTCTCCAGGATACATTTTGAAAGCTGTTAAGACTGTCTCCCAGTGATTTCTTAATAATCTCAAACAGGGTCATATCAGGGCTTTAATGCAGGCCTAGCTGTTGGATGATACTATTTTGGAGGTTACACTCCAGGATTGCAAGATTTTTTATGCATGCTCCTCTACTTTTCAACTCCAGATTGCAGAATGTCAGATTTTGCCTCATATTTTGGTGTGTCCCTCATAAAATATGGCTTCTGGCAAATTGTTGAAAACTAAGTCACTAAATAATACTAAATAATGACAGATGTAATTTTAGACTTCTTTCTTCAGAAAATATATAATAATGCAAAATATATAATTCTAGTAGCTTTCTAAGTTTAGCAGCAATATTTAAAATCTGTTCCTATTTTGGGACCTTTGTCCTCCCATATTTTATGGCTTTATCCAGCTGTAAAGTTGAGAGGTATGGCTCCTCCACAATCCTGCTGTTAACATTGTTGTATCATATTCATTTGCTTCCCCTTGAAGGTAAAATGCTGTTGTAAGGAAAGAAGATCCTTAGGCCCCATAATGAAACTTCCTCCATGGGAGAGTGTTAGAACAGACCTTATAGGCATGTCTCAAGGCAAGGATTTGTAAGGATGAATGGGAGGGATCTCTAACAGGAAATGAGAAGCGTGTGTGTGTGTGTGTGTGTGTGTGTGTGTGTGTGTGTGTGTGTGTGTGTAAATATTTGTGTGTGTGTGTGTGTGTGTGTGTGTGTGTGTGTGTGTGTGTATGTGTGCACATATCTGTGAGAGACATCATGCATCATTTCTTTGAATGACAGATCCATTTACATCAGTCCAATAGCAAACTAATGGTGGCCTGATAAGAAATATTCACTAGTCTCAGAGACACCTGGCTGCAAAAGAGTCCTCAACATCCCTCCCTCAGTGTGAAACAGCCACTCTCTTATTCTCTCCTGCCTGGATCCTCCCATACCTGAACTGCTATTGGCCATCTGGTTCACGTGAGCTCCACCCCTTTATGTGATTGACCTATGTCCCAAGAATACTTTGAGCAAAGTAACTAACTAGAATTCTTTTCAGGAGAACATTTGTATTATTATAGAAGACATACCTCTCAACCTGAAATCTGTACAGAGCCTAAAATAAATATATTTCATTATTTAGTGACTTCCATTCTCAGTGATTAGCCAGAAAACTACACATTTTAAGAGAAGCAAACAAAACCAAAAAAATGTGGCATTCTTCAATCTGGACAGTTGAGAGGTATGTAAGAAGATGAGGGAACCTCTTATAGATCATTTTCCCTTCTCTGAGGAGTTTCTGTGCTCACAAACCCATAACTAGGCATGATGTTCCATAAAACTCCACTCTAACTAGAACAAATAATTCAAAAGATAATCCTTTAGCTAGCTACAAGTTGAAACTGTTAGTTCTACTGCAGGTGTTAGTACAGTTTAATAATTTCTGAAGGTAGTGACGTTTTTGCCATTTATTAGCAGTTCCCTGTTTGCTCCTGCTCTTAAACCACTTTACTGGAATATTCTTTGCTTGTAAGTAATAGTTAGGCACCATAGAAGCAGTGGGCTGGAACTTGGATTAGGGCTTCATCCAAGGAGTTCTGGATCTCTAATTATATGAAATGCATACAGATTTATCTGACTCATTATTTAAGGTGCTTGTACTTTGATCCTTTTATTAGTGACTAATAAAAGTTGGACTGATTAGCAATATTTGTCATTCATTTTAAGTAATGATACTTACACTTTATGATGCTCTTCTTTAAAATATACACAGCTATGTAAACGTACTCCAAAATGAAGAAGAATCAGTGACTTGCAAGGCAGCTATAACCCATGGTTTAAACTATGGGCTACCTAAAGTCCACTCTTCAAATTTTCCCTTAAAACTACCTTCCTTGAACTATACTACTGATCAAATCAGCGTATCCTATAACTAAAAAGATCATCTCTACTTGACTCCAAGTAGACTATTCTATCTATCTGCTCCTACAGTACAGTACCTTGATACGGCACTCTTGTCATAGATAGTACCCCAAAAGGCAACCCCCATTTCTCGGTCACCCACGCCCCCGAATCTTTTTAAAGTTTTTTGTCTACCTTCTAGCATGTCGAGGATCAGTTGCTAGTGTCCTCTCCTGCTCAGCTGGTGAACCCAATATTGAGGCAATGCCTCATGTACACAGACAACCCTCTCCTCCTCCCACAAAACACAAATACATGAGATGCAACTATATCGGGCCAAACTGGAGGCTGAGCTCTTCTCAACATAGGGACTGGCAAGACCAGTCAGGAGGAGTGAAGCATTACCACACACACTATAGACCCAGTCTCACATAGTACTGCTTACAACCTCAAATCATACACATAAACACACAAAGACATACCTCGGAGGCTCTGATCAAAAATCTACCAAAAACAGCAGAGAGGCCACCCAAAGCAGACACCCAAACAACCACCACCTCAGAACACACAGCACCTGCAAACACACATAGACCCTCAGTAGTCCAGAGGCTGTCAAAACAGTCACAGCCCTTAAGGCCAAACATTAATGCCAGACACATCTAGCCACAGGACCGGTAGTCAGGGACATCGACTGATGTCCCGGGCATTTCACCAGACTGAGTAAGGAGAAGGTCACAGTAAGCTGCCTGTCGGGTTGCTTAGAACTCCTTGCTAAGAGCAACGCCTGAAAGCACCAGAAGTCCTCAACAGCAGGTGGCCAAATATGACTCAGTCATTGTCCACGCTTCAGGTGTAAACGTAATCTGGAGACGCATTCTCCTTGGACTATACATGAAAAGAGACATTGAGGAGCTCTCTGATTATGTAGCCCAGGCAGGTATGACCCTTGACCTTGAGCAGTGATCTCTACCTTCACCAAGAATGATGCCACAATACAGAGATAAGATGAATTGGCCTAAATTGGGCTTAAACACTGGTGTCATTCAAAGGGGATCCAGTATTCACATCTGCCTGGGATGACATGCTGGACAACAATGCTGTTTCTCATAAGGGACTTCGCTGCACCTGTCACCCCTGGGATTCCGATATTGGTTAAAGGCTCTTGCCACCCCCCATAGTGCCTTTTAGGCAAGCCCAAATTCTAAAACCTACCACCCTAGAACACAAAAAGGAAAAACTAAGGTAATGCTGCTCAATGCCAGAAGTCTTAGTCTCTGAAATGACCGAGGCCCTCTCAGTATGGAGAACATCGATGTTCAGTTGTGACAGAAACCTGTTCAAGGCTCCTGAGCACCCTAGCTTATCAGGTTTTACCCTCATATCATGCTCCGCCCCAAAATCCGACAATAATACTAAGAAAGGAGGGGGGTATCCACATTCATCAAGGACACCCACACCTCAAGACTGGTGGGCAACGCATTTATGCATCGGAATTCATCCAGTAAATTAACGTAGGCAAGACTGCTCTGCAAATTGTAGCATGTTACAGGCCACTCCTCACAAACTCAGGAACCTCACATGGCCTTCTCCCTGGAAAAACACTAGAGGGATAAATGTGTCACCAAACCATCATACCAGGTGACTTCAATTACCCTATAGACTGGGAACATCACTCAAGCCCAAACTCCTAGCCCAAAGTTCCTGGAATTCATAAACTCAAATGCCATGGGAACAACTGTCACTCTTACCCCACAAGAGGAGATAAATACACGATCTCTATCATCAACAGCCTGCAGCACAATGTTCAACACCGAAGTATACCCCTACTGGTGATCAGATTTCAAACTAATCTCAGCTGGAGGTCCCCACCCAATTCCCCACCTGAAATGACTCAAAGTAAAGAACTCTCAAAAGCCGACTTACACTTAAAGACTAGTGTGGTCTCCCTTTCAGGCCCCCGAGTCGGGCGAGAAAACAATACTCGAGCCGCTGAATCGTTTTACAAATGCCTTCTACCAGCACCTGCAGGACTGCATGATAAGGCAATCCCAAGCAAAACAAAAGACTCTTGTACCAAAGGTAAGCCGGGCCCAGTCTGGTGGGACCCCAGCCATAAACAAACTCTACAACAAAAGCGAGGTGCCACTTACAAGATAGAGCAAAATCCTTAAAAGGTAAGTATTCCTATCATGCAAAACTAAGAGCTCTCATAAAATCAATCCAAAGCAATTGAGAGAAAAATAGCTAAAGACTCAAAAAGACAACTAAGGCCCTTTTAGCTATGTTAGAAACCTAGAGGAAACTCCCAGATATGCCTAGAAACTAGTTCAAAATTATAAGACATTGATCCCAGCCAGATTGCTCAACATAATTGGCTGACAGTCTGAAAAGCAAACTTCTCCCCATCCCCCCCAAAAGGAGAGATATCTATGCCCAAACGAGTGCAGCCCCCCAAACATCTCCTGAAGCCTAAGTGAGAACTGCTCTCCAAAGCAAAACACAGCATCCATAACCTGGATGGTGTCCCCGGCTGTGCTCCACGAACCTCAATGAGGAATAAACCCACAGCCAGGGACAGCTGTTTAATCAAAGTCTTACCTCTACAACAGTAGTATGACCGCAACTGTGGTCCCACTTCACAAAGGCGGTGCCTCCACAGACCCTGAAATTACCGCCCATTAGCTTGACAAGTCTTATCTGCAGCCATGGAGAGGATCATAATGGACCTATAAATAAAGACATAGGGAATTTCCAGACTTTGATCCAACCCAGTTTTACTTTGTCAAAGGCAGATCATGCCTCTTTAAACTTGGTTGACTTTTTTCAAACAGTCACCGCACATTAGTGGTGCGTGTCCATAGCCTACCTCGATCTGCCGGGTGCCTTCGGTCAATTCCACCGGTATCAGCTGAAAACTCATCAGCTTAAAATGTTAACCCATACATCACAAGATGGGTTGTAACTGGCTGAGTGGACAGAAAACCCACAGGGTCAGAGTTGTTGGTGCCATGTCAGACTCAAAGCCTGTCACAAGTGGTGTCCAGGCTCAGTCTTGGGCTCCACTCTCCTGCCGGCATCTAATTTCTTCCAAAGCACAAGCAAACACAGAGGTTTGCTGACAAAGTTTGCAGATGACTGCACCAATGCTAGTAGAAAACACATCGACACATATCCCGTGAAGGGTCTCAAGAAACGATAACTGGTGCCAGGAGTTTCGCGCCTAAAGTGTCGCCAAAAATGCATAGTCATACTCCTTCGAAAAAACAAGGTTACCCTAGCTACCAAATAGGTGGCAAATCCACTGAGCACAGAAGAAGTTAATAGGACCTGTGGACTCAGGTTGATAGTAGGTCTGTCATTCTACACCTATGTGTTAAAGCAGTTAGGAAGACCTTCTACTGCCCACCTTATCAAGTGAAGGGATTCTCATCTAGATCAAGGGAGGCCAGCCCCCTTTACTCATCATCATCAGACCAATGATTGAGTACAATGCCCCATTCGAATGTATCTGACCCGACACTTGCAGCAGCTGGAGAGGCCGCCAAAGTTCCTCACCAAAAGGATAAAGGGTCTCAAAAATTGTCCCATGCTGTCTCGACTGAAAGAACTCCAGCTCTAACTAGCCTGTCATTATTCTCATAGAGGCAGTGACCTCTTTGCCTAACATACAAGGCCATGTCAAACCCAGATTTGCATGAATAATATAGTTTCACCTCAAAAAAATCTAGATCCATCAGAGCCACACAAGGGCGGGAGACTTAAACCTCGACACGGGGTTATTAATAGGATATGCTGGTGGATAGATCTTACCCAGCATATTCCCCTATGCTGTGGAACAAAAATCCCGTACATGTGAGGCAGAGCACCTTGCTGGTCTTGTTCTAGAGAAATCTTGACCAATGGATGGCATCGCAGATACCCCAGGGATTACCTCCTCAGTGTCACTGCTCGACAGAGGCACAGCAGTCAATGGGTATAGTTCCTGATGATTAAAGGGTGTATGAAGCCACAAACGATGGGCTAGGGCTTAATGGCAGATAGCCTTCCAGTATGAACCTATGAACCTATGAACCTATGAATCAAGCAACTGTCTTTACTGCAGATTACCTCGTTGTTATGGTAGATTATTGTAAAGTTTGCATCACTGTGAGCAGATGAGATATTTATATGTAGATGGGAGAAACATTTCTTGATGGATGTAGAAAACCCATAAAGCTGTAAAAATGACCATTTATGCTTTTAAAAGGTACAACAATTGTGCATGTGTGCCAGCAATTTCTTTTTTCACTGAGACCATTGTAAGGTACAGCGGCATCAATGCTGATGCAAGTCTTTGAGGAGATAAGATAGAGAAACTGGGAGCCTAGATAAAGATACACTGTACTCACACACACACACACACACACACACACACACACACACACACACACACACACACACACATACACACTCATAAATATATGTATATGTATGTTATATATTTATATTATATTTACACTCCGCTCTATTATATATATATATATATATATATATATACAAGAGAGAGACAGAGATATATATTAATATATGAGGAGTCATGGGTTATTATGGAAACAGACAAAACATTAAAGTCTCAATGTGGAGCTTTGAGGGGGTAATGTAATGTAACTGGAATGCATTTGGCATAATAGTTAACAGGGATAATTCAATAAAGCTGACACGGAGCTAATCTCCATGTATGCATAGTGGTATTGTTCAAACATGGAGTTCGGAAGCTGAGCGATCCAGGAAACAAGGCTGGGAGGATGCACAAGCCTCCCAGCACTGTTCAGCCATGGAGGAAATGGCAAAATGCAAATCACCTCATTTGCTGGTGAAAGCCATGCAAATGAGGTGAATTTGCGATCCAGCAAGCAGACATGCATCCGTGTAGGAGCTGTGTCTGCAGCAGAAATATATGCAGTTAATAACAGTGTACCGGACTGCAAAAATAAAAACTGGGCTGTGACAACTAAAAACGAAAGCATGTATTGTGTGCATTAGGCATACCAATGGGCAAAAATCTGGCTATTGGCATGCAAAAGTGTTGCAAAAATGCATAAAATCAAAAGGGTTTTTTTGGCAAATATGGGCTGTTTAAGCAGAGCGCAGCACAAAGCAAGCATGCAATCCTGCAAAAAATAAAATAAAAATAGTAAAAAGGCAATCTGAATGGTAAAATCAATTTTTATATTATACTGGCCAGCATGCAGACTCATACAATGGCAGGTTATAGTGGTTGCTAAGCACATGAGCTCTCGTGTATTGCTGTAACTAGGGTATAAGCAATTAGGTGTATGTAAATGAACTAAGTTTACTGAATAGCAAAATGGGTCACTATGTCTGTGGGTACCTAACCATGTTGGTGCTATAACATGGTGGTGTAGGCAGAAGAGATAGCTGACATGGACAGAGGGTGTGTCATGATTTGTGTAAGCACATTGGAACTCGTGGCTCCTGTTTGCACTCAGCTAAGTACAGCTATGGCAAGGGGGTGTGTCTGAGGCTGCTTAGCTGTGCTTAGCTGGTTTAACAAATGCTGAGTGTGTTTGTGTCCAAGGGAGGGGGCCCTTTCTGCTCAGCAGTGTTTGAACTAGAGCCGAGGTTTTGCATGGCGCGCTGCAGGGCTTAAAACTGGAGGAAATAGAAAAAACAAAAAAATAAAAGGAAATAGCTAACAAAAGACAATCAACTATAAATGACTAATAAGGCCTCTGCCACTCCCAGTGGACCATTCAAACCCCTCAATAATGTAGCTGGCAGACGGAATATATCATAGTCAGCCAATCACACATGCTGCATCTGCAGCACACTGGTATAAAATATGCAAACACCCTTCAATCTGATTTTTTTTCCACATACTCAGCACCATCGGAGTACACACTTGGGAATTTTAACTGACAAAATGATAGGGGCTGCTGCTTTGCTACATCTCTACATGCTACAGACTGAGGATGGTGATGATGATGATGCTGACAACTGGCCCAGACTGAGGAGGAGAAGAGTGTTCAGACCCAGGGTAACCTTTCAGGGGCTACATGAGCTGGAGATAGTAGAGTGCTACAGAGTGGACAGAGACATACTTCAGCAACTCACCGAGCTCTTCAGCCCTCAGCTCAGACCCAGAGCCAACAGAGGGGGAACTCATCCCAGTGGAAACAAAGATATGTGTAGCCTTAAGAATACAGGTACGTTCTAAAGACTTACTGGGAAAAGTATGGAGCTGTCACAGGCATCTGCATCCAGGGTACTCCACCAGTTCCTGGATGTCATGCTAACACATGCCAGTGAGCACATTTATTTCCCCACCATCCCTGAATAGAGAACAAGCAATATGCATTTCTTCCACCATGTAGCAAACTACCCAGAGGTACTGAGTGCCACAGAGTGCGCCCATGCCCACATCAAAGCACCACCCAGTGAAGAAGTTAGAGCCTACTTCATCTGCAAGGACTATCACTCCATCAACTGCCAGGTTGTGTGCAATACCCAGGGCATTATCATCAGTGTGTGTGCTGGCAGCCCTGGCAGTTATTATGACACCCACATCTGGCATGTCTCACAGCTGTACCAGGCATTTGCCAGGGAGGATATCCCATACGGCCATCTCTTGGGGGATGCTGGCTATGCACTGGAACCATGGATGATGACACCCATCAGAAATGCGCACACACACACACACACACACACACACACACACACACACACACACACACACACACCAAAGAATGCCATAATAAGGCACATGCACAAACTAGGAACATCATAGAGCATGTGTTTGGGATGCTCAAGTCATGGTTCTGCTGCCTTGACATATCTGGTGGAGACCTGCTGTACTCTCCAGCCACCTCTGCACACATGTTCATAGTATCTGCCATGCTGCACAATATGATCATGCAGAAACAGCTACAGCAGGAACATCACAGCGAAGGGACACACAGCCCCCTCACCATTGCCAAGGTCTCCACAGACACAGTGGGACGTGGAGAAGGAACCCCCTGAGCCTCTGCCCACAGGCAGATGTAATGATGAAAAAAACTGCTTGAAACCACCACGATATATAATCCAAATAACATTTATTATAAAAGTAGAACAGGAATGAGCGCTTTCACACAAACAAGTTGTGCTTCATCAGGTTACAGGCAGATGTAGGCATACACTTTACGCCCTGGCCTTGGCAAAGAGGCAACCAATAGCACATACACTGACACCTTAGGGACCCAGAGACTGACACCTCTCTCCAACTTGCACACACAGTAAAAAGGATGCCACACACATCACAATACCTGTAACTTGCCATGTATAGGCTGTGTACTGCATGCATCCGACAGAGTCAGCCATCAAGCATTGTCCTTACAACTGCCGCAGGCACAAGGTAAGTCACTCTTCTTAACAACAAATGTATTGAGAACAACGCTGTAGTAGCATATCTATGGTATTGCCGGGATAGCAGCAGACAACCGATAGCTATGTGGGACAACAGGAAATGTCTGCCAAATACTGGTTGCCCCACAATATGCAGTAGCTCCCTAGGAGACAAAACTCACTGCAGTGTATGTGGGGGCCTAACAAACAGGGGGGTCATAGGTCACATGCATGGATGTCAATGTTGGAGTCCCATACACTCCTCTCAGCCTCTCACAACAAGTCAGCTGTACAAAGCCATAAAGAAATGTGTGACAAAGGGCCACAAATAGGGACAATGATGAAATATGCCTCATCAAAACTGATGCAGTTATATCACAGCAGGTCTTGCAGTTGCAGTAGGTCTCTGAATGGTAAAAGTCTGAAACTCAAATGTCTGTCATTACCTTCTAACTTCTGTCTTTAATGCTATGCCAGTATTTTCCAAGATAATCATAGTAGTATGCTAAATGGAACCAAAATATAAAGCAAACATCTGGACAGTCTCTAGAAATGTGTATGTACAGTTGAGAGGTATGCCACCCTCCCCCCAACACACCTGTGTTCCATACAAATACAGTAAAATGTATGTTTGTAAGGTAATAGCAGCAGAGCACACATTCCCAGGGCTGTCACAATCAATTTGCTAACTTCTTGCATGTCCACGATATGCAGGGGTCAATGAGCTATGTATATGCGTGACTAATACTGTCAGGAAGTAGGCAGCACTTATAGGTTCATAGGTTCATAGGTTCATACTAGGCTATCTGCTCGAGGGCATTTACAAGCCTAGCCCATAGTTTTGTGGCTTACGCCACCCCTTTAGTATGGGGAACTATACCCATTATTTTGCTGTGCCTCTGTTGAGCAGTGACACTGAGGTAATCCCTGGGGTATATCTGCGATCTCCCATCCATTGGTCAAGATTTCTCTTGAACAAGGACAGCGAGGTGCTCTGCCTCACATATACCGGGATGAATCTATCCCTCCAGCACGTCCTATTAATAGCCGTGTCGAGGTTTAAGTCTCCCGCCCTTGTGGCTCTGACAACCAGGCAACCAATAGCACATAGCTGTTGTGGCTTACTGGTCTAAGTACAGTACTGTGGTTGACAGGGTTCATGTTTCAAGACTGGGCGTGCCAACTATATTGCAAGTCAGCTACACCTATGGTAGGAGTTGTGCACACTGTCTGGAAGTCAATACCCATTACTGCAGGAAAGCTGGACAATTCAGGGACAGGGGGGCCCACATATGGACAGTACACAGCTCAAACTAACCTACATAGTGCCTACTACTAGCAGCTTCTTGAAAGTCAATGTAGTGCCAGGTTATGAATGACTGCCATCTTACTGTGTCAGTACTGACAACAAGTCACTGAGCACCATCCATACCCCTAGAATGCCAGAGTGTCATAGAAGGACCACAAGTATGCCTTGTGTATCTGTTCTGCTTGTCATAACATTGCATTTGCCTTACAAACTATTTGCAAAACAATAAAGGTTGCTGTGAAAAATCAATGGCAGACAGTGGAGAAGCAGACGCCTTACTCATAAGAAAATGCAAGCTAATACCAAACTATTCTCCCAACTGTCTATGTTTGGCAGAACAATATTAATACCCTGTCCCTATGTGTAGGCCTGTGTCTGACTGTTATATATGGGCTTGTCCAGATGTCAGTCTGTGATGGTTTGACAGCTATGGTCAACATGTAGCCTTATAATAACATTGTAACACAAACTATCTGAGGACCACAGCAGATGTAGAGGTGCAATGATGGGCAACCTGCTAAGCAGGTACATGCACAGATGTGAAGTCCATAACCCTGTGTGTGATGTTACAGCTTCCACCCCACTCACGCCACAAATGCATAACAGCAGCAACTGTGGACAAAGCATGTGAATGGACTACAGAAGGACAAAGAGACATATATAAGGAGAAGGGGAACCACTGGCCAGACAAATATAGAATGTGCACACCAGAACAAATTCAGCAGTAGCATAGGTTTCCTGCAGTCTGTGGAGTCAGTAAACATCACCCACAACTACACAACACAAACCCACAAATGTGGAGGTTCTCAACAAAAACAAACCCAAACAAAGGAGACGTCACAGGCAAAAATACATGAGAACTCCACAAACCTATACACCATATACCATGCATAGTCCACACACCAGTGTCTCGAATCCAGTAAGCCCTAACCATAAACCTGACATATTACTCATAGGAGACACCATTCTGAGATGCACAGATGTGCCTCTCACCAGGCTGGATGACAAGAAAGTCACGGTTACTTGTTTGTTAGGTGCCAGAATCCCCCATATCACACATGCACTCAAGTCTCTCCACAACAGGTACCATTATGATTCTGTCCTACTCCATGCTGGTGTGAAAGAATTCAGACATACGTCCCTGGACTACAGGAAAATAGACATGATTCAGCTTGCTGAATATGTGTCCCATGCAGGTATGTCCCTAGTTTTAAGCAGCATTCTACCTTCACCCATAAAGATACCTCAATACAAACAGAAAATGATTGACATTAATAATTGGCTTACTTTCTGCTGTCATTCCAAGGGGATCCAGTACCTGACAGCCTTGGAAGATATGATCAACAGTCCATGCTGTGATAGAGATAGCCTGCATCTGTCTCACTTGGCCTTCAGTTCTCTGCCAAATGTCCTTGACTTCCCCATAGTGCCTTTATTAGAGAAACTCATGAGGTTGATACTACCAACATAAAACACCCAACAAAATGCAAATTAAGCGTCATGCTGCTAAATGCTAGGACTCTAAACATGAAACTGCACTCATTGCAAGCATTCCTAACCATGGAAAATGCTGACATTTGCACAGTCACAGAAATCTGGATCAAAGCTGTGGAGAGCACTCCATCCTTACCTGGTTACTCATCCTATCACACAGCCAGATCACAAAATGTGGCCAGCAAAGCCAAAGGAGGTGGAGTTGAAATATATATTCAAGAGACACACACCTCCAGGCTAGTCAAACACTATGACACACATGAGACACTCCAGGTGCAGTTAATCATTGGCAAAACCCCTATTCAAATTATAGGTAGCTGCAGGCCCACTCCACATATCTGGACCTCAACAAATCTATCAAGATCCAAACCTTTACCCTGATCCTGGCTGACTTTAATTACCCAGCCATAAATCTGAACAACTACCCATGCCAGAGCAGAAATGCACAGAGATCCCTCCATGTTATCAATTCAAATGGCTTGGGACAGCTACTTGTTACCACCATAAGATGTGGTACTAACCAACATGATTAACCACTGCAGCATCTACAGTATCATCCACCCTGGCAAGTTCTGACAAAAAAGTGGTCACTTTCAATGTCACCATCTCCCCTTACCCACCTTTAGCTATGGTAGAAAACAAACAATACTCCAAAGCTGATTACAAGCACCTGAGGGATGGTATAAAGAGCTGCACAACCCCTCCCCTACTGTAAGAACAGGCACCAACGTCCACATGTACACCAAAGTACTATATGAGCATATATACAGATGCATGGAATCAGGAATACCTGATAGGACAAAATCATCCTCCGCAAGGAAGCGTAAACCTGTCTGGTGGGCATCTGCAATAAAGAAACCAAATAACAAAAGGAGCACATTCCTGTCCAGGACCAAGAAGGAGCAGGTGCCCAATTGGAAGCAATCTTGCCTTAGCCTGAACAAGCAAATAAGAGCACCAGTGAAATCCTCTAAAGGCAACTTCGAGTCCACATTGGACACATCTACTAGAGACACTCTCAAGGCCTTCCTAACATATGTCCGCAATCTTAAATAAAGCACCCAAATCTGTTCAGAAGTGGTGGTCAAGGGCACCACATTCACACATGCTGTACCTATAGGCAATGTACTGGATGACAGATTAAGTGAAAACATTTCCCCTCTGTCCCCCATTAGTAAATCAGGACATTTCCAGTACCTGCCCCCACACTTTATCTCTAGGGAACCGGGTCATCACTGCCCTCTCAAAGGCAAAAAAGATAGCCTCCATGGGATGGGACTCGACAATATCTCAGGCTGCATCCTACATAAACTCAGGCATGAACTTGCAGCACCATTCAGCACCCTATTCAACCAAAGCCTGAGTACCGCCTTTGTCCCAGCTGAGTGGAGGACAGCCACTGTCATCCCTTTACACAAAGGTGGTGTGTCCAGCGATCCAGGAAATTATACAACCATCAGCCTAAGTAGCCTGATCTGCAAGACCATGAAATGGATCATCATGGACCCCATTAACAGGAGCATTGGTAAACTCCAAATACTCGACCCCACACAGTCTGGCTTTCTCAAGGGGAGGTATGTCTGTTAAATCTGGTCAACATTTTTGAGACAGTCACCAAAGGCATGGATGAGGGTAAGATGGTGCACACCGCCCACCTTGCCTTGGCCAAAGCCTTTGATATTAGTCCCCACTTGCCCAAAGTACATAAACTCTGTCAACTAGGCATCAGTCCATATGTTACCAGATGAGTAGCAAATTGGCTCACTGATAGAACCCACCAATTCATAATAGGGGTAGCCAACCCAAACAGTAAGACTGTAACGAGCTGTGTAACCCAGGGATCGGTCTTGGGGCCTCTGTCATATGGCATATACTACTCTGAGTTGCAGGCCACAACTACTGACCTATGGCAGACCAGGTTTGCAGATGACTGCAAGCTGGGCATAGTCATCAATTCCCCAAGTGATGTGGACGTCATCCAAGAGGGTCTCACCCAAACAAATGACTTGTTCCACAAACATGGCCTCAAGCTGAATGCCAAAAACTGCATCATCATCCCCTTTGGGAAGAGTGACATCCCCACATATCATCATATTAACAACAACATCCTAACTACACAATCGGTACTGTGGAATGTGGCCACCAAGTTGATAGCAACCTGACTTCTGACCACCATGCTGCTTCCACTGTACGAAAAACTGTCTACATGGCCCACCTCATAAATAAGGGTATCTCATCCAGGGACAAAGAGATCATGATATCCATGTATCCTACCTTTATAAGGGCAATTATTGAGTACAATGCCTTTGGCATGTATCTCACAAAGTACATGCAGCAGCTGGAGAGACCACAGAGGTTCCTCACCAGGAGAATCCAGGACCTCAAACACATACCCTATGCAGATAGGCTAAAAGCACTGTCCCTCTACTCAGTTCCATACAGACTCCTCAGAGGTGACCTCTGTGTGGCATACAAAGCAATACAGACCCTGCCTTGATGGGAGTGTTGCACATCTGGAAGTCAAGACCCACTGATCAACCTGTATGCAGCAACAACATGGTCTGTGATGTCAATAGAGCATGTAGGTGTGACAGATATGTGTCCCACAGACTCCCCCATCTGTAGAATACACTCCCTGTCCACAACAAGAAGAGTACCTCAATAGCCCTTTAGAAGTGCACCCTGGATAACTGGATGGGAAACAGGAAATACACTCCTAGGATTCCACCTGTGTACCTGCTGGACAGGGGCTCTCGGTGCTGACATGTCTAAACACAGGCTACACTTTTGTCTGCTATGGTTATAAGGGCCTCAGGGCCAATAGCCCAGTAACCTCCTATGAACCTGTCAAGAAATGTCTGTCAGCTGTTCAACACATTACTCTATACTGCTCTGCCACTAACATTCCAGGAAATCACAGTGCTATGTAGAATATATCCCACATATCATGGAAAGCCCTGCTCAGTGCAATGCACTCTGTACCCACACCAGGATATGACATTTAAGTTAAGAAGGAGACCACACAACCAGGAGATCCCCAGCCAGTATATCACGGAGGTGCTGGACTATTTACACAGTTTAATCAGCCAATCGGCTGTAGCCATATCTCAACTGGCCAGATTTGACCAGAATGTCTACATTTTGGCTCATAATTTTGGTCTGTCCATCATAAATCTTGTATTTGTCTGGTAAATCACTGTGATGATCTGAGGATTTATGTCAGCAAGTAATGACATACATTTCAGTTTCAGCCATCATATATGTCAGAAAATGTCTGCTAAAACAAACTCTGTTACTCTAGCAACTTTCTAAGTTTATAAGAGCAACATTTAAAATATCTCCCTATGCTTGGGCCATTGTCCATCCATTTTGGCAAGCTATCCCACATTTCTTGCACTAACAGGTTGAAAGGTATGGCTGTAGCACACAAACCCTGGACCGAGTACAGCTAACTCTAGAATGGACTCCTACTCTTACTATAGAAGGTCATACAGGGCATGCTCCTACACTTAGAGAATTGCAGCCCATATCTAAACCCACATCAGACTATACAACTGTATTGTATATATATGTCTTTGCATACAGACAGCCATGTACACTGTAATTGTCTCTACACACACACATCACACAGGATTACCCTCAGCTATCTAAGGTGAACCATATGTGCTATATATGCATCTGTTGAGTGTGATACACATACATATATATATGGGCAACATATAAAAATATGTCAAGCATACACACACATAGACATGGGGAAGATAGAGACAGTGATAGAGAGGGGGGGGGCACAGACAGAGAGAGCATCATAGACAAAGATACCCTGAAAGTTATAAAGTGATGTCCTGTTGCAGACGGTTGCACATCATTTGTAACTACTGGCATGTGCCAGCATGAAGGTGAGCTCCATTGTGTAATAGTAGTGAGATATGGGTTATAATTTCAAATCCCCCCACTGTGTGTGTGTGTGTGTGTGTGTGTGTGTGTGTGTGTGTGTGTGTGTTTTAGGTTAAAGTCTTTTGAGGCCTTTCCCACCCAGTACACTTCCCGTTTCCCTACTTTACAAGACCTGCTGATGTCATTCACTTTAGAAGCACCTTTGGAAAGTCATCAAGCCTATAAGCTCTGTAGTGTATGTGATAACTACATAACACTATAGTGCAAATTACTAGATGGGTAGGAGTTCTAATCTCAATCCGGGTAACTGTGTGTGTGTTTGTAGGTTAAAGTCTTTTGAGGCATTTCCCACCCAGTACACTTCCAATTGCCCTATTTTAGAAGACCTGCTGATGTCATTCACCTTAGTAGTACCTTTGGACAGTCTTCACACCTGTAAGCTTCATGGTGTGTGCAGTAAGTAGGCAGCACTGTAGCACATGCAAGTAGACAGGTAGGTGTTTGAATCTCAATACAGCCAACTATATTACTGTGTGTGTTTGTGTGTGAAGCATATCCTCTCTGGCTGTTGTGTGTGTTGGTTACACCATTTTAAGGCCTGTTGACCCCATCCCCATGGCATTACTTTAAAGAACCTGTTGATGGCATCTTCCTTACCTGCACCATGTTAAACTCTACAGGCCATACCAATCATCTGTACAGATGCATGCAGAATATCCAGATGTTTGGAACACATATGTGGTATGTATCCCCTAACAATGGGGATTTATGAAAAATCCTTGGCAAATACATGACAGCTGTCATAGTTACAGACATGTCAGCATCAGACGTCATATCCATTTGAAACATCATGCTGATGCAAAGTCTGTTACCCTATCAATTGTCCAGGTTTGTAAGACCAATATGTGAGACCGCTATTTTGGGTAGTTTATCCCACCATCCATGAAGGCATTTGCAAGATTAATTGTTGTAAGAGGTAGTGAGTTATACCCCTGGCATATAATCTCTGTAGTGCATGCAATGTGTGCATAGCACTATAGTACATACAAGTGGATAGGTAGGGGTTCTAATCTGACTATTGCTAACTTTGTGAGTGTATGTATTTCTGTATGCATATTCCCTGTGTCTGTCTTCTCTATGTATATGGTTATACCATTTTGTGTGCTTGTTCCACCCTGTTAACTCCCCCATTACCAACCTAGTCACGACCTCTACAGATGTCACCCACCTTACAAACACAGTTACACATTTTCTAACACAAAGGCACTTTCGATCATACAATAGTCACACCAGTCTGTATTGGACATAACTAGATAGGTATGCCGGCTGATAGGAAGAGTGTCAGCTCTGTGTGCATGTGTGTTTCAATGAATTTTCTCATGCAGCATTTTGTGTGTGTGTGTGTGTGTGTGTGTGTGTGTGTGTGTGTGTGTGTGTGTGTGTGTGTGTGTGTGTGTGTTTCAGATGGCTCTACCATGTTAAGTGCCTGTGAAACCACCATTAGCAATTCTAAAAGCCCCTGCAGTTGTCACCCACTCGAATAGTAGTGACAGACACTACAACACTATAGTAGCTCTGTGGTGCTTGTGTTATGTATATAGCACTATTGTTTGTAAAACTAGGCAGGTATAGGCTCTACTATCAGCAAGTGCAGTGTGTGTGTGTGTGTGTGTGTGTGTGTGTGTGTGTGTGTGTGTGTGTGTGTGTGTGTGTGTGTGTGTGTGTGTCCCCTTGCAGAAGTCTACCTGTGTTATGGCTGCCAGCAAAACTCTCAACCCCTAACAGAAAGACATCTGGTTAAAACCATACGGAAAACTGGGCCAAACACCAAACACTGAGCACATACTTCACATATTGCTGTGACATGCATGGAAAGTAGATACCAGAACAGGCCATGTATTTGAATGCACTTTTCAAAGGGTATGTGTTGTTACATGACAATATTAGTCAATAATCTGCAGTGCTAGCCTGTTATGATTTTCCTGCAGTTTGCCAAAAAAACACAATTTTATGACAGATGGAAAGAAAATATGTGTCAAACATCAGGACAATCTGTAGACATATGTGAAGGCCCTGTGACTACCTAGTGCCCCCAATAACCCACATGTATATAAGCATGAATGCTAACTGGCACCACCTGTGTGAACTGTAAGTATTTTTATTTTGCAGTCTGTCATTGAGCCACAAACCACTGTTAACACATTGCAATGGGCCATACAGTGGGTCTAGAATGGTTTCAAGGTCTTAGCCTCAAGCTGAATCAAGACAACAGTGTCAGCATGCCATATGGCAAGGACATGTCTCCAGTATGTCCCACATCAGCACCAACCCCATAAACACACAGACTGCAATGACAGACCTGGGTACCTAGGATGGCAACATAGTTGCATTCAGGCAACAAGTATTAGCAGTCATCAGGAATTGCTTGTATGTGGTTCACCACCTAGGTAAAGGGACTGCATCTGGCCAAAGGTGGACATTACCTCTGAATAGTCTTCAGTCAGTACAACAATACATTAGCAGCATGGCCAGTCTGCCATGCACCTATGCAGACATCTGCAGAATCTGTAAAGGCTATGGTAACAGACACAAAGGTCAACAATGCCCCTCAACAGCTGTTCCATGTAGACAGCCTGTAATCAGTACTGGCCCACTGGTTACTGGTCAGGATGTCCACAGCTGTCTGTGGCATGCCAAGATGGCAATGTTGTGCTCAGCCCTTTAACAGCTGCCACATGTACAACAGTATGACCCCATGTGCATTACCAGCATGAGAGGCCTGACTTGCATATGAGATAGCAGACACATATGCTGGAGAGTTAGGTTTGACTACCAGAGTCTGCCCTTTGTCAGAACTAAACTCCCCAAACATGTCAAACCCAGTACCGTGCATACCCTCATCAACTGCATCAAGGTTGAGTGGATAGGAAAGATAAACATCTGTCTCTGGGGTTCAACCTGTGTCCAGCAATGGCAGGGACAACAGGGGCTGATGGATGATTCTGTTGGGGATACAGTAATGGTTAGGCTTGTGAGGGACACAGTGCCAGTAGTCTAATAATCTCCTCTGTATCTATGAACCTGTGGTCCTACAGAACACCAGGTGACATGTATGAAGGCTAGCTGACTGTGTCAAGGGGTATGTATGCAAGGCCGCACTGTCTGCCCCCATTGTTTCTCACACACTGTTGTACGCACACACACCTGGTAAACATGTACATATACAGCCATACCTTGGCAATGAAAAAAGCACTGTGTTTCCACTCTGCCATACTCAGCTTTGGTAATGTCAGCAGCCCCCAGGCTGTACATACACACAGACACCTGGAACACAAACAGAATACAGTATGTGAGACAACAGTCAGTCAGCAGTACTAAGTGTATGGCAGAAAGGTGCATACACTTCGATGTGTACCCATGACAATTGCCAGCAGACAGCATCTTACACAGCATAACATTACTAGACTGTACTATACTCACCCTGTGCATTAGACCCATAATAGCATGTCCCTGCATTAATGGTATAGATATCAGAGATGTGGCACAGGTATCATCACATGAATAGGGTGTGGTGTGGGGTTGCCAAGGCCCAGGCTGGGCCATACAGTTGTCATTGTGTGTGTGTGTGTGTGTGTGTGTGTGTGTGTGTGTGTGTGTGTGTGTGTGTGTGTGTGTGTGTGTGTAAATATTTGTGTGTGTGTGTGTGTGTGTGTGTGTGTGTGTGTGTGTGTGTGTGTGTGTGTGTGTGTGTGTGTGTGTGTGTGTGTGTGTGTGTGTGTGTGTGTGTGTGTGTGTGTGTGTGTGTGTGTGTGTGGTTACTGTGTGTGTGTGTGTGTGTGTGTGTGTGTGTGTGTGTGTGTGTGTGTGTGTGTGTGTGTGTGTGTGTGTGTGTGTGTGTGTGTGCGTGTGTGCGTGTGTGTGTGTGCGCGTGTGTGCATGTGTGCGTGCGTACATGTGTCTCTCTCTCCTTGGATACATTTTTATGAAAGCTGTTAAGACAAATAATTTTGTTACTTCCTCCCAGTTTGACTGGGTCCCTTACACAATTCTCAAACAGGGTCATATCAGCAAGGCTTTAATGCAGGCCTAGCTAAGTTGGATGATACTATTTTGGAGGGTTACACTTCCAGGATTGCAAGAGAAAATTTGTCTCTTTATGCCCCCACATGCTCCTCCCATACTTTTCAACTGTCCAGATTTTTGCAGAATGTCCAGATTTTTGCCTCATATTTTTGGTGTGTCCCTCATAAAATATGTGGCTTTCTGGCAAATTGTTGAAAACTGAAGTCACTAAATAATACTAAATAATGACAGATGTTTGAATTTTAGACTTCATATTCTTCAGAAAATATATAATAATGCAAAATATATAATTCTAGTAGCTTTCTAAGTTTATAGCAGCAATATTTAAAATCTGTTCCTATTTTGGGACCTTTGTCCTCCCATATTTTATGGCTTTATCCAGCTGTAAAGTTGAGAGGTATGGCTCCTCCACAATCCTGCTGTTGACATCTGTTGTATTTCCATATATTCATTTGCTTCCTTCCTTGAAGTATAGTAAAATGCTGTTGTAAGGAAAGAAGATCCTTATTAGGCCCCCGTATAATGAAATCACTTCCCCTCCATCTATCAGGGAGAGAGTTAGAACAGACCTTATAGGCATGTCTCGAAGGCAAGGATTTGTAAGGATGAATTGGGAGGGGATCTCTAACAGGAGCAATGAGAGAGTGTGCGTGTGTGTGTGTGTGTGTGTGTGTGTGTGTGTGTGTGTGTGTGTGTGTGTAAATATTTGTGTGTGTGTGTGTGTGTGTGTGTGTGTGTGTGTGTGTGTGTGTGTGTGTGTGTGTGTGTGTGTGTGTGTGTGTATGTGTGCACATGTCTGTGAGAGACATTAGCTGCATCATTTCTTTGAATGACAGATCCATTTACATCAGTCCAATAGCAAACTAATGGTGGCCTGCTTCACATAAGGGAAACATTCACTAGTCTCAAGTGGGAGACACCTGGCTGCAAAAAGAGTCCTCAACATCCCTCCCTCTGGGTAAGGTGAAACAGCCACTCTCTTATTCTCTCCCTGCCTGGATCCTCCCATACCTGAACCGCTATTGGATCTTGGGCCATCTGGTTCACGTTCAGAGCTCCACCCCTTTATGTGATTGACCTATGTCCCAAGAATACTAGAAAGAAATTCTATAGCAACTAACTAGAATTCTTTTCAGGAGAACATTTGTATTATAAGAAGACATACCTCTCAACCTGAAATCTGTACAGAGCCTAAAATAAATATATTTCATTATTTAGTGACTTCAGTTCTCAGTGATTTGCCAGAAAACCACAAATTTTATGAGAAGCAAACAAAACTATGAGGCAAAAATGTGGGCATTCTGCACGAATCTGGACAGTTGAGAGGTATGTAAGAAGATGAGGGAACCTCTTATAGATCATTTTCCCTTCTCTGAGGAGTTTCTGTGCTCACAAACCCATAACTAGGCATGATGTTCCATAAAACTCCACTCTACCTAGAACAAAGAAGTCAAAAGATAATCCTTTAGCTAGCTACAGGTTGAAACTGTCAGTTCTACTGTAGGTGTTAGTACAGTTTAATAATTTCTGAAGGTATTGAAGTTTTTGTCATTTATTAGCAGTTCCTTGTTTGCTCCTGCTCTTAAACCACTTTACTGGAATATTCTTTGCTTGTAAGTAATAGTTAGGCACCATAGAAGCAGTGGGCTGGAACTTGGATTAGGGCTTCATCCAAGGAGTTCTGGATCTCTAATTATATGAAATGCATACAGATTTATCTGACTCATTATTTAAGGTGCTTGTACTTTGATCCTTTTATTAGTGACTAATAAAATTTGTACTGATTAGCAATATTTGTCATTCATTTGAAGTAATGATACATACACTTTATGATGCTCTTCTTTTAAAATATACATGAGAAAATTTACAGCTATGAAACATACTCCAAAATGAAGGAGAATCAGTGACTTGCAAGGCAGCTATAACCCATGGTTTAAACTATTCGGGCTACCTAAAGTCCACTCTTCAAATTTTCCCTTAAAACTACCTTCCTTGAACTATACTACTGATCAAATCAGCGTATCCTATAACTAAAAAGATCAACTCTACTTGACTCCAAGTAGACTATTCTCTATCTATTAAACCTAGCACTTGCTCCTACAGTACTTATTACCTTGATACGGCACTCTTGTCATAGATAGTACCCCAAAAAGGCAACCCCCCATTTCTCGGTCACCCACGTCCCCGGAATCTTTTTAAAGTTTTTCGATCTACCCTTCTAGCATGTCGAGGATCAGTTGCTAGTGTCCTCTCCTGCTCAGCTGGTGAACCTGGGAATATTGAGGCAATGTTTCAATTGCCTCATGTACACAGACAACCCTTTCCTCCTCCCACAAAACACAAATACATGCGAGATGCAACTATCGCCAAACTGGAGGCTGAGCTCTCTCAACATAGGACTGGCAAGACCAGTCAGGAGGAGAAGGTTACCACACACACTATAGACCCAGTCTCACATAGTACCATTACAACCTCAAATCATACACATAAACACACAAAGACATACTCGGAGGCTCTGATCAAAATCTACCAAAACAGCAGAGGCCACCAAAGCAGACACCCAAACAACCACCACCTCAGAACACAACACCGCAACACATAGACCTCACAGTCAGAGTGTCAAACAGTCACAGCCCTTAAGGCCAAACACAATGCCAGACACACTAGTCATTGGTGACTCCATAGTCAGACACACTGATGTCCCGCTCACCAGACTGAGTAAGGAGAAGGTCACAGTAAGCTGCCTGTCGGGCGCTAGAATCCGCCACATAACGCAAGCACTCAGGTCTCTCAACAGCAGGTACAAATATGACTCAGTCATTGTCCACGCTGGTGTAAACGACCTGAGACGTACCTCCTTGGACTACATGAAAAGAGACATTGAGGAGCTCTCTGATTATGTAGCCCAGGCAGGTATGACCCTGACCTTGAGCAGTATCCTACCTTCACCAAGAATGATGCCACAATACAGAGATAAGATGATCAGCTTTAACAATTGGCTTAAACACTGGTGTCATTCAAAGGGGATCCAGTATCTGTCTGCCTGGGATGACATGCTGGACAAGCCACGCTGCTTGGCAAGGGACGGCTTGCACGTGTCACCCCTGGGATTCCGGATATTGGCAAAGGCTCTTGCCACCCCATAGTGCCTTTTTAGGCAAGGCTCAAATTCTAAACCTACCACCCTAGAACACAAAAAGGAAAAAAACTAAGGGTAATGCTGCTCAATGCCAGAAGTCTAAATCTCAAAATGCACGACTCGAGGCCCTTCTCAGTATGGAGAACATCGATGTCTGTGCTGTGACAGAAACCTGGTTCAAGGCTCCTGAGAGCACCCCAGCGCTATCAGGTTTTACCTCATATCATGCGTTCCAGCCCCAAAATCCGGACAATACCAAGAAAGGAGGGGTATCCATATTCATCAAGGACACCCACACCTCAAGACTGGTGGCAATGCACGATGCATCGGAGACCATCCAGGTGCAATTAACCATAGGCAAGACTGCTCTGCAAATTGTAGCATGTTACAGGCCACCCTCACAAACTCAGGAAACTCACATGGCCTTCCTAAAAACACTAGAGGGGATAAATGTATCACCAAACACCATCATACTAGGTGACTTCAATTACCCTAATATAGACTGGGAACACTACTCAAGCCCAAACACCCTAGCCCAAAAGTTCCTGGAATTCATAAACTCAAATGCCATGGAACAACTAGTCACCATCCCCACAAGAGGAGATAACATACTTGATCTCATCATCAAGAACATGGGAGCACAATGTTCAACACCGGAAGTATACCCTCCCTGGTGAGATCAGATCACAAACTAATCTCGCTGGAGGTCCTCATCCCACCCCACCTGAAATAAAAAGACCACAGTAAAGAACTTCTCAAAAGCCGACTTCACACTTCTAAAGACTAGTGTGGTCTCCTTTCAGGCCCCGAGCGGCGGAAAACAATAGTCAAGCCGCTGAATCACTTACAAACGCCTTCTACCAGCACCTGCAGGACTGCATGGATAAGGCAATCCCAAGCAAAACAAAGACTCTTTGTACCAAAGGCAAGCGCCCAGTCTGGTGGACCCCAGCCATAAACAAACTCTACAACAAAAGGAGGAAGCTACTACAAGATAGAGCAAAATCCTTAAAAGGTAAGACACCCTTGATCACTATAAGTAAAACTAAGAGCTCTCATAAAATCATCCAAAGCAAATTTCGAGAGAAAAATAGCTAAAGACTCAAAAGACAATCATAAGGCCTTCTTTAGCTATGCTAGAAACCTAGGAGGAAACTCCCAGATATGCTCAGAACTAGTTCAAAATGATGTGAAGATTACTGATCCTACAGACATTGCCAACATACTGGCTGACAGGTTCAGTGCAAACTTCTCCCCTCCCCAAAAGGAGAGATATCTATACCAAATGAGTGCAGCCCCCAAACATCTCCAGCGCCCAAGTGAGAACTGCTCTCTCCTCCACATCAATCACAGCATCCATGGGACCCGATGGTGTCCCCGGCTGTGTGCTCCACGAACTCAATGAGGAATTAAACCCACAGCTAGGACAGCTGTTTAATCAAAGTCTTACCTCTGGATACATACCCAGGGAGTGGTGCACTGCAACTGTGGTCCCACTTCACAAAGGCGGTGCCTCCACAGACCCTGGAAATTACCGGCCCATTAGCTTGACAAGCCTTATCTGCAAAGCCATGGAGAGGATCATAATGGACCTCATAAATAAAGACAATGGGAATTTGCAGACTTTGGATCCAACCCAGTTTGGCTTTGTCAAAGGCAGATCATGCCTTTTAAACTTGGTTGACTTTTTCGAAACAGTCACCAAAGCCATTGATGAGGGAAAGGCAGTCCATACAGCCTACCTCGATCTGGCTAAGGCCTTCGATACAATACCCCACTCGGGTATCATTGAAAAACTCATCAGCTTAAATGTTAACCCATACATCACAAGATGGGTTGCAAACTGGCTGAGTGACAGAACCCACAGGGTCAGAGTTGCTGGCGCCATGTCAGACTCAAAGCCTGTCACAAGTGGTGTCCCACAGGGCTCAGTCCTGGGCCCACTCTTGTTTGGCATCTACTTTTCAAGTACAAGCAAACACAGGAGGGTTATGGCTGACAAAGTTTGCAGATGACTGCAAACTGGGCCATAGTAGAAAACACATCTGACACAGATATCCTTCAGAAGGGTCTCACAGAAACGGATAACTGGTGCCAGAGCCATGGCCTAAAGTTAAATGCCAAAAAATGCATAGTCATACCCTTCGGGAAAAACAAGGTTACCCCTAGCTACCAAATAGGTGGCAATCCACTGAGCACAGAAGAAGTTATCAGGGATCTGGGGACCCAGGTTGATAGTAGTCTGTCATTCGACACCCATGTAGCTAAAGTAGTTAGGAAGTCCTTCTACATTGCCCACCTTATCATGAAGGGATTCTCATCTAGATCAAGGGAGGTCATAGTCTCCTTTACTCATCACTCATCAGACCAGTGATTGAGTACAATGCCCCATTCGAATGTATCTGACCCGACACTTGCAGCAGCTGGAGAGGCCACAAAAGTTCCTCACCAAAAGGATAAAGGGTCTCAAAAATCTGTCCTATGCTGCCCGACTGAAAGAACTCCAGCTCTATTCAGTCGCTTACTGCTTGCTCAGAGGTGACCTTTGCCTAACATACAAGGCCATGTCAAACCCAGATTTGATGAATATGCTTCACCTCAAAAATCTAGATCCATCAGAGCCACAAGGGCGGAGACTTAAACCTCGACACGGCTATTAATAGGACGTGCTGGAGGGATAGATTCATCACCCAAAGACTCCCTATGCTGTGGAACAAAATCCCGGTACATGTGAGGCAGAGCACCTCGCTGGCCTTGTTCAAGAGAAATCTTGACCAATGGATGGGAGATCGCAGATATACCCCAGGAATTACTTCAGTGTCACTGCTCGACAGAGGCACAGCAAAATAATGGGTATAGTTCCCCATACTAAAGGGGTGGCGTAAGCCACAAAACAATGGGCTAGGCTTATAAATGCCCTCGGGCAGATAGCCTAGTATGAACCTATGAACCTATGAACCTATGAATCAAGCAACTGTCTTTACTGCAGATTACCTCATTGTTATGGTAGATTATTGTAAAGTTTGCATCACTGTGAGCAGATGACATATTTATATGTAGATGGGAGAAACATTTCTTGATGGATGTAGAAAACCCATAAAGCTGTAAAAATGACCATTTATGCTTTCTTTTAAAAGGTACAACAATTGTGTATGTGTGCCAGCAATTTCTTTTTTCACTGAGACCATTGTAAGGTACAGCGGCATCAATGCTGATGCAAGTCTTTGAGGAGATAAGATAGAGAAACTGGGAGCCTAGATAAAGATACACTGTACTCACACACACACACACACACACACACACACACACACACACACACACACACACACACACACACACATACACACTCATAAATATATGTATGTATGTATTGTTATATATTTATATTATATACTTACACTCCCGCTCTATTATATATATATATATATATATATATATATACAGAGAGAGAGCGAGAGACAGATATATATATTAATATATGAGGAGTCATGGGTTATTATGGAAACAGACAAAACATTAAAGTCTCAATGTGGAGCTTTGAGGGGGTAATGTAATGTGTAACTGGAATGCATTTGGCATAATAGTTAACAGGGATAATTCAATAAAGCTGACATGGAGCTAATCTCCATGTATGCATAGTGGTATTGTCCAAACATGGAGTTCGGAAGCTGAGCGATCCAGGAAATAAGGCTGGGAGGATGCATGAGCCTCCCAGCACTGTTCAGCCACAGAGGAAATGGCAAAATGCAAATCACCTCATTTGCTGGTGAAAGCCATGCAAATGAGGTGAATTTGCAATCCAGCAAGCAGACAGGCATCCGTGTAGGAGCTGTGTCTGCAGCAGAAATATATGCAGTTAAAAACAGTGTACCAGACTGCAAAAATAAAAACTGGGCTGTGACAACTAAAAACTAAAGCATGTATTGTGTGCGTTAGGTATACCAATGGGCAAAAATCTGGCTATTGGCATGCAAAAGTGTTGCAAAAATGCATAAAATCAAAAGGTTTTTTTTTTTGGCAAATATGGGCTGTTTAAGCGGAGCGCAGCACAAAGCAAGCATGCAATCCTGCAAAAAATAAAATAAAAATAGTAAAAAGGCAATCTGAATGGTAAAATCAATTTTTATATTATACTGGCCAGCATGTAGACTCATACAATGGCAGGTTATAGTGGTTGCTAAGCACATGAGCTTTCGTGTATTGCTGTAACTAGGGTATAAGCAATTAGGTGTATGTAAATGAACTAAGTTTACTGAATAGCAAACTGGGTCACTATGTCTGTGGTTACCTAACCGTGCAGGGGCTATAACATGGTGGTGTAGGCAGAAGAGACAGCTGACATGGACAGAGGGTGTGTCATGATTTGTGTAAGCACATTGGAACTCGTGGCTCCTGTTTGCACTCAGCTAAGCACAGCTAGGCAAGGGTGTGTGTCTGAGGCTGCTTAGCTGTGCTTAGCTGGTTTAACAAATGCTGAGCGTGTTTGTGTCCAAGGGAGGGGGCCCTTTCTGCTCAGCAGTGTTTGAACTAGAGCCGCGGTTTTGCATGGCGTGCTGCAGGGCTTAAAACTGGAGGAAGTAGAAAAAACAAAAAAATAAAAGGAAATAGCTAACAAAAGACAATCAACTATAAATGACTAATAAGGCCTCTGCCACTCACAGTGGACCATTCAAACCCCTCAATAATGTAGCTGGCAGATGGAATATATCATAGTCAGACAATCACACATGCTGCATCTGCAGCACACCGGTATAAAATATGCAAACACCCTTCAATCTGTTTTTTTTCCACATACTCAGCACCATCGGAGTACACACTTGGGAATTTTAACTGACAAAATGATAGGAGGTGCTGCTTTGCTACATCTCTACATGCTACAGACTGAGGGTGGTGATGATGATGATGCTGACAACTGGCCCAGACTGAGGAGGAGAAGAGTGTTCAGACCCAGGGTAACCTTTCAGGGGCTACATGAGCTGGAGATAGTAGAGTGCTACAGAGTGGACAGAGACATACTTCAGCAACTCACCGAGCTCTCCAGCCCTCAGCTCAGACCCAGAGCAAACAGAGGGGAACTCATCCCAGTGGAAACAAAGATATGTGCAGCCTTAAGAATACAGGTACTTTCTAAAGACTTACTGGGAAAATCATAGGGCTGTCACAGGCATCTGCATCCAGGGTACTCCACCAGTTCCTGGATGTCATGTTAGCACATGCCAGTGAGCACATTTATTTCCCCACCATCCCTGAATAGAGAAGAAGCAATATGCATCTCTTCCACCATGTAGCAACTACCCAGAGGTACTGAGTGCCACAGAGTGTGCCCATGCCCACATCAAAGCACCACCCAGTGAAAAAGGTAGAGCCTACTTCAACTGCAAGGACTATCACTCATCAACTGCCAGGTTGTGTGCAATGCCCAGGGCATTATCATCAGTGTGTGTGCTGGCAGCCCTGGCAGTTATTATGACACCCACATCTGGCATGTCTCACAGCTGTACCAGGCATTTGCCAGGGAGGATATCCCATACTGCCATCTCTTGGGGGATGCTGGCTATGCACTGGAACCATGGATGATGACACCAATCAGAAATGCACACACACACACACACACACACACACACACACACACACACACACACACACACACACACACACACACACACACACACACACACACACACACACACACACACACACACACACATGCATGCACACACACACACACGCACACACACACACACACACACACACACACACACACACACACACACACACACACACACACACACACCAAAGAATGCCATAATAAGGCACATGCACAAACTAGGAACATCATAGAGCATGTGTTTGGGATGCTCAAGTCATGGTTCTGCTGCCTTGACATATCTGGTGGAGACCTGCTGTACTCTCCAGCCACCTCTACACACATGTTCATAGTATCTGCCATGCTGCACAATATGATCCTGCAGAAACAGCTACAGCAGGAACATCACAGGGAAGGGACACACAGCCCCCCACACCATTGCCAAGGTCTCCACAGACACAGGGGGATGTGGAGAAGGAACCGCCTGAGCCTCTGCCCAAAGGCAGATGTAGGCATACCCTTTATGCCCTGGCCTTGGCAAAGAGGCAACCAATAGCACATACACTGACACCTTAGGGACCCAGAGATTGACACCTCTCTCCAACGTGCACACACAGTAAAAAGTATGCCACACACATCACACTACCTGTAGCTTACCATGTATAGGCTGTGTACTGCTTGCATCTGACAGAGTCAGCCATCAAGGAGTGTCCTTACAACTGCCGCAGGCACAAGGTAAGTCACTCTTCTTAACAACAAATGTATGGAGAACTATGCTGTAGTAGCATATCTATGGTATTGCTGCATGTATGCAAGGGAATGGGGTAGCCTACCAGTATAGAAGCAGACAACCGATAGCTATGTGGGACAGCAGGAAATGTCTGCCAAATGCTGATTGCCCCACAATATGCAGTAGTTCCCTAGGTGACAAAACTCACTGCAGTGTATGTGGGGGCCTAACAAACAGAGGAGTCATAGGTCACATGCATGGATGTCAATGTTGGAGTCCCACACACTCCTCTCAGCCTCTCACAACAAGTCAGCTGTACAAAGCCATAAAGAAATGTGTGTCAAAGGGCCACAAATAGGGACAATGATGAAATATGCCTCATCAAAACTGATGCAGTTATATCACAGCAAATCCTGCAATTGCAGTAAGTCTCTGAAGGGTAAGAACTCTGAAACTCAAATGTCTGTCATTACCTTCTAACTTCTGTCTTTAATGCTATGCCAGTATTTTCCAAGATAATTATAGTAGTATGCTAAATGGAACCAAAATATGAAGCAGACATCTGGGCAGTCCCTAGAAATGTGTATGTACAGTTGAGAGGTATGCCACCCTCCCCCAACACACCTGTGTTCCATAAAATACAGTAAAATTTATGTTTGTAAGGTAATAGCAGCAGAGCACACATTCCCAGGGCTGTCACGATCAATTTGCTAACTTCTTGCATGTCCACGATATGCAGGGGTCAATGAGCTATGTATATGCGTGACTAATACTGTCAGGAAGTAGGCAGCACTTACTGTCAGCTGTTGTGGCTTATTGGTCTAAGTACAGTACTGTGGTTGACAGGGTTCATGTTTCAAGACTGGGCATGCCAACTATATTGCAAGTCAGCTACACCTACGGTAGGAGATGTGGACACTGTCTGGAAGTCAATACCTGTTACTGCAGGAAAGCTGGACAATTCAGGGACAGGGGGCCCCACATATGGACAGTACACAGCTCAAACTAACCTACATAGTGCCTACTACTAGCAGCTTCTTAAAAGTCAGTGTAGTGCCAGGTTATGAATGACTGCCATCTTACTGTGTCAGTACTGACAACAAGTCACTGAGCACCATCCATACCCCTAGAATGCCAGAGTGTCACAGAAGGACCACAAGTATGCCTTGTGTATCTGTTCTGCTTGTCATAACATTGCATTTGCCTTCCAAACTATTTGCAAAACAATAAAGGTTGCTGTGAAAAATCAATGGCAGACAGTGGAGAAGCAGACGTCTTACTCATAAGAAAATGCAAGCTAATACCAAACCATTCTCCCAACTGTCTATGTTTGGCAGAGCAATATTAACACCCTGTCCCTATGTGTGGGCCTGTGTCTGACTGTTATATATGGGCTTGTCCAGATGTCAGTCTGTGACGGTTTGACAGCTATGGTCAACATGTAGCCTTATAATAACATTGCAACACAAACTATCTGAGGACCACAGCAGATGTAGGGGTGCAATGATGGGCAACCTGCTAAGCAGGTACATGCACAGATGTGAAGTCCATAACCCTGTGTGTGATGTTACAGCTTCCACCCCACTGACACCACAAATACATAACAGTAGCAACTGTGGACAAAGCA
The DNA here is from genome assembly GCF_019279795.1 of Protopterus annectens. Taxonomy (NCBI): domain Eukaryota; kingdom Metazoa; phylum Chordata; order Ceratodontiformes; family Protopteridae; genus Protopterus; species Protopterus annectens. Next base: position 1,692,130,948 of record NC_056732.1, on the reverse strand, counting down.
TGTGAATGGACTACAGAAGGACAAAGATACATATATAAGGAGAAGGGGAACCACTGGCCAGACAAATATAGAATGTGCACACCAGAACAAATTCAGCAGTAGCATAGGTTCCCTGCAGTCTATGGAGTCAGTAAACATCACCCACAACTACACAACACAAATCCACAAATGCGGAGGTTCTCAACAAAAACAAACCCAAACAAAGGAGACATCACAGGCAAAAATACATGAGAACTCCACAAACCTATACACCATATACCATGCATAGTCCACACACCAGTGTCTCACATCCAGTAAGCCCTAACCATAAACCTGACATATTACTCATAGGAGACACCATTCTGAGATGCACAGATGTGCCTCTCACCAGGCTGGATGACGGGAAAGTCACGGTTACTTGTTTGTCACGTGCCAGAATCCACCATATCACACATGCACTCAAGTCTCTCCACAACAGGTACCATTATGATTCTGTCCTACTCCATGCTGGTGTGAAAGACTTCAGACATACGTCCCTGGACTACAGGAAAATAGACATGATTCAGCTTGCTGAATATGTGTCCCATACAGGTATGTCCCTAGTTTTAAGCAGCATTCTACTTTCACCCATAAAGATGCCTCAATACAAACAGAAAATGATTGACATCAATAATTGGCTTACTTTCTGCTGTCATTCCAAGGGGATCCAGTACCTGACTGCATTGGAAGATATGATCAACAGACCATGCTGCTGTGATAGAGATAGCCTGCATCTGTCTCACTTGGCCTTCAGTCCTCTGCCAAACGTCCTTGACTCCCCCATAGTGCCTTTATTAGAGAAACTCATGAGGTTGATACTACCAACATAAAACACCCAACAAAATGCAAATTAAGGGTCATGCTGCTAAATGCTAGGACTCTAAACATGAAACTGCACTCATTGCAAGCATTCCTAACCCTGGAAAATGCTGACATTTGCACAGTCACAGAAATCTGGATCAAAGCTGTGGAGAGCACTCCATCCTTACCTGGTTACTCATCCTATCACACAGCCAGATCACAAAATTTGGCCAGCAAAGCCAAAGGAGGTGGAGTTGAAATATATATTCAAGAGACACACACCTCCAGGCTAGTCAAACAGTATGACACACATGAGACACTCCAGGTGCAGTTAATCATTGGCAAAACCCCTATTCAAATTATAGCTAGCTGCAGGCCCACTCCACCTATCTGGACCTCAACAAATCTATCAAGATCCAAACCTTTACCCTGATCCTGGCTGACTTTAATTACCCAGCCATAGATCTGAACAACTACCCATGCCAGAGCAGAAATGCACAGAGATCCCTCCATGTTATCAATTCAAATGGCTTGGGAAAGCTACTTGTTACCCGCATAAGATGTGGTACTAACCAACATGATTAACCACTGCAGCATCTACAGTATCATCCTCCCTGGCAAGTTCTGACAAAAAAGTGGTCACTTTCAATGTCACCATCTCCCCTTACCCACCTTTAGCTATGGTAGAAAACAAACAATACTCCAAAGCTGATTACAAGCACCTGAGGGATGGTATAAAGAGCTGCACAACCCCCTCCCCTACTGTAAGAACAGGCACCAATGTCCACATGTACACCAAAGTACTATATGAGCATATATACAGATGCATGGAATCAGGAATACCTGATAGGACAAAATCATCCTCCGCAAGGAAGCGTAAACCTGTCTGGTGGGCATCTGCAATAAAGAAACCACATAACAAAAGGAGCACATTCCTGTCCAGGACCAAGAAGGAGCAGGTGCCCAATTGGAAGCAATCTTTCCTTAGCCTGAACAAGCAAATAAGAGCACCAGTGAAATCCTCTAAAGGCAACTTCGAGTCCACATTGGACACATCTACTAGAGACACTCACAAGGCCTTCCTAACATATGTCCGCAATCTTAAATAAAGCACCCAAATCTGTTCAGAAGTGGTGGTCAAGGGCACCACATTCACACATGCTGTACCTATAGGCAATGTACTGGATGACAGATTAAGTGAAAACATTTCCCCTCTGTCCCCCATTAGTAAATCAGGACATTTCCAGTACCTGCCCCCCACACTCTTTATCTCTAGGGAACCGGTCATCACTGCCCTCTCAAAGGCAAAAAAGATAGCCTCCATGGGATGGGACTCGACAATATCTCAGGCTGCATCCTACATAAACTCAGGCATGAACTTGCAGCACCATTCAGCACCCTATTCAACCAAAGCCTGAGTACCGCCTTTGTCCCAGCTGAGTGGAGGACAGCCACTGTCATCCCTTTACACAAAGGTGGTGTGTCCAGCGATCCAGGAAATTATACAACCATCAGCCTAAGTAGCCTGATCTGCAAGACCATGAAATGGATCATCATGGACCCCATTAACAGGAGCATTGGTAAACTCCAAATACTCGACCCCACACAGTCTGGCTTTCTCAAGGGGAGGTATGTCTGTTAAATCTGGTCAACATTTTTGAGACAGTCACCAAAGGCATGGATGAGGGTAAGATGGTGCACACCACCCACCTTGCCTTGGCCAAAGCCTTTGATATTAGTCCCCACTTGCCCAAAGTACATAAACTCTGTCAACTAGGCATCAGTCCATATGTTACCAGATGAGTAGCAAATTGGCTCACTGATAGAACCCACCAATTCATAATAGGGGTAGCCAACCCAAACGGTAAGACTGTAACGAGCTGTGTAACCCGGGGATCGGTCTTGGGGCCTCTGTCATATGGCATATACTACTCTGAGTTGCAGGCCACAACTACTGACCTATGGCAGACCAGGTTTGCAGATGACTGCAAGCTGGGCATAGTCATCAATTCCCCAAGTGATGTGGACGTCATCCAAGAGGTTCTCACTCAAATAAATGACTGGCACCAAAAACATGGCCTAAAGTTGAATACCAAAAACTGCATCATCATCCCCTTTGGGAAGAGTGACATCCCCACATATCATCATATTAACAACAACATCCTAACTACACAATCGGTACTGTGGAATGTGGCCACCAAGTTGATAGCAACCTGACTTCTGACCACCATGCTGCTTCCACTGTACGAAAAACTGTCTACATGGCCCACCTCATAAATAAGGGTATCTCATCCAGGGACAAAGAGATCATGATATCCATGTATCCTACCTTTATAAGGGCAATTATTGAGTACAATGCCCCCTTTGGCATGTATCTCACAAAGTACATGCAGCAGCTGGAGAGACCACAGAGGTTCCTCACCAGGAGAATCCAGGACCTCAAACACATACCCTATGCAGATAGGCTAAAAGCACTGTCCCTCTACTCAGTTCCATACAGACTCCTCAGAGGTGACCTCTGTGTGGCATACAAAGCAATACAGACCCTGCCTTGATGGGAGTGTTGCACATCTGGAAGTCAAGACCCACTCGATCAACCTGTATGCGCAGCAACAACATGGTCTGTGATGTCAATAGAGCATGTAGGTGTGACAGATATGTGTCCCACAGACTCCCCCATCTGTAGAATACACTCCCTGTTCACAACAAGAAGAGTACCTCAATAGCCCTTTAGAAGTGCACCCTGGATAACTGGATGGGAAACAGGAAATACACTCCTAGGATTCCACCTGTGTACCTGCTGGACAGGGGCTCTCGGTGCTGACATGTCTAAACACAGGCTACACTTTTGTCTGCTATGGTTATAAGGGCCTCAGGGCCAATAGCCCAGTAACCTCCTATGAACCTGTCAAGAAATGTCTGTCAGCTGTTCAACACATTACTCTATACTGCTCTGCCACTAACATTCCAGGAAATCACAGTGCTATGTAGAATATATCCCACATATCATGGAAAGCCCTGCTCAGTGCAATGCACTCTGTACCCACACCAGGATATGACATTTCAGTTAAGAAGGAGACCACACAACCAGGAGATCCCCAGCCAGTATATCACGGAGGTGCTGGACTATTTACACAGTTTAATCAGCCAATCGGCTGTAGCCATACATCTCAACTGGCCAGATTTGACCAGAATGTCTACATTTTGGCTCATAATTTTGGTCTGTCCATCATAAATCTTGTATTTGTCTGGTAAATCACTGTGATGATCTGAGGATTTATGTCAGCAAGTAATGACATACATTTCAGTTTCAGCCATCATATATGTCAGAAAAATGTCTGCTAAAACAAACTCTGTTACTCTAGCAACTTTCTAAGTTTATAAGAGCAACATTTAAAATATCTCCCTATGCTTGGGCCATTGTCCATCCATTTTGGCAAGCTATCCCACATTTCTTGCACTAACAGGTTGAAAGGTATGGCTGTAGCACACAAAACCCTGGACCGGAGTACAGCTAACTCTAGAATGGACTCCTACTCTTACTATAGAAGGTCATACAGGGCATGCTCCTACACTTAGAGAATTGCAGCCCATATCTAAACCCACATCAGACTATACAACTGTATTGTGTATATATGTCTTTGCATACAGACAGCTATGTACACTGTAATTGTCTCTACCCACACACATCACACAGGATTACCCTCAGCTATCTAAGGTGAACCATATGTGCTATATATGCATCTGTTGAGTGTGATACACATACATATATATATATGGGCAACATATAAAAATATGTCAAGCATACACACACATAGACATGGGGAAGATAGAGACAGTGATAGAGAGGGGGGGGACACAGACAGAGAGAGCATCATAGACAAAGATACCCTGAAAGTTATAAAGTGATGTCCTGTTGCAGACGGTTGCACATCATTTGTAACTACTGGCATGTGCCAGCATGAAGGTGAGCTCCATTGTGTAATAGTAGTGAGATATGGGTTATAATTTCAAATCCCCCCACTGTGTGTGTGTGTGTGTGTGTGTGTGTGTGTGTGTGTGTGTGTGTGTGTGTGTGTGTGTGTGTGTGTGTTTGTAGGTTAAAGTCTTTTGAGGCCTTTCCCACCCAGTACACTTCCCGTTTCCCTACTTTACAAGACCTGCTGATGTCATTCACTTTAGAAGCACCTTTGGAAAGTCATCAAGCCTATAAGCTCTGTGGTGTATGTGATAACTACATAACACTATAGTGCAAATTACTAGATGGGTAGGAGTTCTAATCTCAATCCGGGTAACTGTGTGTGTGTTTGTAGGTTAAAGTCTTTTGAGGCATTTCCCACCCAGTACACTTCCAATTGCCCTATTTTAGAAGACCTGCTGATGTCATTCACCTTAGTAGTACCTTTGGGCAGTCTTCACACCTGTAAGCTTCATGGTGTGTGCAGTAAGTAGGCAGCACTGTAGCACATGCAAGTAGACAGGTAGGTGTTTGAATCTCAATAGAGCCAACTATATTACTGTGTGTGTTTGTGTGTGAAGCATATCCTCTCTGGCTGTTGTGTGTGTTGGTTACACCATTTTAAGGCCTGTTGACCCCCTCCCCATGGCATTACTTTAACGAACCTGTTGATGGCATCTTCCTTACCTGCACCATGTTAAACTCTACAGGCCATACCAATCATCTGTACAGATGCATTCAGAATATCCAGATGTTTGGAACACATATGTGGTATGTATCCCCTAACAATGGGGATTTATGAAAAATCCTTGACAAATACATGACAGCTGTCATAGTTACAGACATGTCAGCATCAGACGTCATATCCATTTGAAACATCATGCTGATGCAAAGTCTGTTACCCTATCAATTGTCCAGGTTTGTAAGACCAATATGTGAGACCCGTCGCTATTTTGGGTAGTTTATCCCACCATCCATGAAGGCATTTGCAAGATTAATTGTTGTAAGAGGTAGTGAGTTATACCCCTGGCATATAATCTCTGTAGTGCATGCAATGTGTGCATAGCACTATAGTACATACAAGTGGATAGGTAGGGGTTCTAATCTGACTATTGCTAACTTTGTGAGTGTATGTATTTCTGTATGCATATTCCCTGTGGCTGTCTTCTCTATGTATATGGTTATACCATTTTGTGTGCTTGTTCCACCCTGTTAACTCCCCCATTACCAACCTAGTCACGACCTCTACAGATGTCACCCACCTTACAAACACAGTTACACATTTTCTAACACAAAGGCACTTTCGATCATACAATAGTCACACCAGTCTGTATTGGACATAACTAGATAAGTATGTCGGCTGATAGGAAGAGTGTCAGCTCTGTGTGCATGTGTGTTTCAATGAATTTTCTCATGCAGCATTTTGTGTGTGTGTGTGTGTGTGTGTGTGTGTGTGTGTGTGTGTGTGTGTGTGTGTGTGTGTGTGTGTGTGTGTGTGTGTGTGTGTGTGTGTTTCAGATGGCTCTACCATGTTAAGTGCCTGTGAAACCACCATTAGCAATTCTAAAAGCCCCTGCAGTTGTCACCCACTCGAATAGTAGTGACAGACACTACAACACTATAGTAGCTCTGTGGTGCTTGTGTTATGTATATAGCACTATTGTTTGTAAAACTAGGCAGGTAGAGGCTCTACTATCAGCAAGTGCAGTGTGTGTGTGTGTGTGTGTGTGTGTGTGTGTGTGTGTGTGTGTGTGTGTGTGTGTGTGTGTGTGTGTCCTTGCAGAAGTCTACCTGTGTTATGGCTGCCAGCATAACTCTCAACCCCTAACAGAAAGACATCTGGTTAAAGCCATATGGAAAACTGGGCCAAACACCAAACACTGAGCACATACTTCACATATTGCTGTGACATGCATGGAAAGTAGATACCAGAACAGGCCATGTATTTGAATGCACTTTTCAAAGGGTATGTGTTGTTACATGACAATATCAGTCAATAATCTGCAGTGCTAGCCTGTTATGATTTTCCTGCAGTTTGCCAAAAAAACACAATTTTATGACAGATGGAAAGAAAATATGTGTCAAACATCAGGACAATCTGTAGACATATGTGAAGGCCCTGTGACTACCTAGTGCCCCCAATAACCCACATGTATATAGGCATGAATGCTAACTGGCACCACCTGTGTGAACTGTAAGTATTTTTATTTTGCAGTCTGTCATTGAGCCACAAACCACTGTTAACACATTGCAATGGGCCATACAGCGGGTCTAGAATGGTTTCAAGGTCTTAGCCTCAAGCTGAATCAAGACAACAGTGTCAGCATGCCATATGGCAAGGACATGTCTCCAGTATGTCCCACATCAGCACCAACCCCATAAACACACAGACTGCAATGACAGACCTGGGTACCTAGGATGGCAACATAGTTGCATTCAGGCAACAAGTATTAGCAGTCATCAGGAATTGCTTGTATGTGGTTCACCACCTAGGTAAAGGGACTGCATCTGGCCAAAAGGTGGACATTACCTCTGAATAGTCTTCAGTCAGTACAACAATACATTAGCAGCATGGCCAGTCTGCCATGCACCTATGCAGACATCTGCAGAATCTGTAAAGGCTATGGTAACAGACACAAAGGTCAACAATGCCCCTCAACAGCTGTTCCATGTAGACAGCCTGTAATCAGTACTGGCCCACTGGTTACTGGTCAGGATGTCCACAGCTGTCTGTGGCATGCCAAGATGGCAATGTTGTGCTCAGCCCTTTAACAGCTGCCACATGTACAACAGTATGACTCCATGTGCATTACCAGCATGAGAGGCCTGACTTGCATATGAGATAGCAGACACATATGCTGGAGAGTTAGGTTTGACTACCAGAGTCTACCCTTTGTCAGAACTAAACTCCCCAAACATGTCAAACCCAGTACCGTGCATACCCTCATCAACTGCATCAAGGTTGAGTGGATAGGAAAGATAAACATATGTCTCTGGGGTTCAACCTGTGTCCAGCAATGGCAGGGACAACAGGGGCTGATGGATGATTCTGTTGGGGATACAGTAATGGTTAGGCTTGTGAGGGACACAGTGCCAGTAGTCTAATAATCCCCTCTGTATCTATGAACCTGTGGTCCTACAGAACACCAGGTGACATGTATGAAGGCTAGCTGACTGTGTCAAGGGGTATGTATGCAAGGCCGCACTGTCTGCCCCCATTGTTTCTCACACACTGTTGTACGCACACACACCTGGTAAACATGTACATATACAGCCATACCTTGGCAATGAAAAGAGCACTGTGTTTCCACTCTGCCATACTCAGCTTTGGTAATGTCAGCAGCCCCCAGGCTGTACACACACACAGACACCTGGAACACAAACATAATACAGTATGTGAGACAACAGTCAGTCAGCAGTACTAACAGCAGTAATGCATCATGGCAGAAAGGTGCATACACTTCGATGTGTACCCATGACAATTGCCAGCAGACAGCATCTTACACAGCATAACATTACTAGACTGTACTATACTCACCCTGTGCATTAGACCCATAATAGCATGTCCCTGCATTAATGGTATAGATATCAGAGATGTGGCACAGGTATCATCACATGAATAGGGTGTGGTGTGGGGTTGCCAAAGGCCTAGGCTGGGCCATACAGTTGTCATTGTGTGTGTGTGTGTGTGTGTGTGTGTGTGTGTGTGTGTGTGTGTGTGTGTGTGTGTGTGTGTGTGTGTGTGTGTGTGTGTGTGTGTCTAGATGAGTGATGTTCAACTGGGCCATGGAGAGGAGCTGTGTGTGTCTGGTGGAGACCTGCCTGTGACAGTGATGTGCGAGTGTGTGTATGCACACAGTCAAGCCATGTGGTTGCCCTACACGGGAGTATGTTGGACAGCCATGGACTATACATGGCTGGATTTACAATTCATCATCTCCATCCATGGACATGGGAATTGGTCCTGCCAGGAGTGTCACTGGTACCACCAGGCCCAAGGCCATATGTGGTACTACTCTCTGATGGTGACTGTATCCATGTCCCTGACAGGACTGGCCAGGACCATGTGCCCATGGCCTACAACATTGCTTTGTCTACAGCACCCTCCCTTCAGTAGTGCTGGTGGTATAGCCACTACGGGAGTGTGAATGTGCACGTCCATGTGGGCTCTCAGCTGATCTTGTTGCTGACCTACATTCACATGTCTGACACCCTACTCCTACCACATGCTCAAGCACAGACATTGCACGGTTGAGCACTGACAATGTCTCACTCCACCATCTATCCATGACATCACAAAATGACGTACGGCATCACCAATGCCATGGAGTTTGTCACGCATGGCAGTAAGTGTTGCATTCATCACCCTGAGCATTTGTTTTGTGTAGCATTCAGAACGTGCCTGTGCCTCCATGACAGACTGAAGCATGTGTCGGGTGAAACTTGCTATGACACCTCTGACAGGGGCTGGATGGCCAGCAGTCCTCCTTCCAGCACACTTGTCAATCTGCCTGTGTGGAACCTCGCCAGCTGTCTGGTTATGGCTAGTGTCTACACTCACACTTGCCATAGTCACCACACTAGCCTGTTCAATGCAACTACCCTCTGACTGCCCATTATCTATGGTTGCTGGGGACTGGGTATGTGTGGGCATGCTGACTGTGTGCAGGGACATTGTTGGTGAAAGTGGGATATCAACCAATGGCACAGATCCAGTCCCTGACAACTCCACCTGCCTCACTATGACCACCATCATCATCAAAGTCTGATAAGGCAATGACATCAGGTTGTGAGTGGAACAGACTCCAACCCCCATGTTCACTTGTGAGGAGAAGACAACATATGCAAATTACTACCTGCACTATAATGTTTTCTGATACACACACACACACACACACACACAAGTGAGGTAGCACAAAGGCATTATATAGACCACACTTTCTGAATGATTGCATGCATGACACACAGTCAGACCACAACAGACACACTCTGGACAGGCCATCAACAACATGCAGTGCAGCTATGTCCACTTAATGTTGCTACTACTATACTCCTCTGAGATATGTGAGGAGTGGGAGTATGTGATGGACCTTCACCTAACACCCAGTGCAACCGTGTACACAATACTGATGTACCCCTGTATAGCACAATGGCAATGTATGTGCGATTGTGTTACAGCTTCTGCGAATAGGCTCCTTTGATGACCAATGTGATGCACCACAGTTAACCCCACCACAAGTGAACATGCACATATTGCAATATGGCTAAGCGTAACAGTTGTGTGCATGGAAAACTGGCTGTCCTTAACATGCCTAGGGTATTGGGTGAGCGACAACAAGACAGCTCCACACTCACCAGCTTCAGATTGCTGTTCCGTAGACACCCAGAGGGACCTATGTAGTTGTGGGGGACAGGTATTGTCAGCACACACACATGTAGCAGTACAGGATAATATGTGCATTTCTGAACATGTACACTACAAGCTGTGATACTATCCAATTTGCTGACATTCATAATAGCTGTGCACTTGTGTGCATTACAAAACTCCACCCACAAATGCAGTTTGACCTAACATATGCATCCAGATATGCAAAGGGTGCCACTATGAATGCTACAGTATTGAAGTGATGTCCACTGGGGCCTTACCTGGATGCTCCATGGCTGTTGACTCTGTGCCACCCACCTCCACGACAAATGTGGTGATTGTTTCCTGGGATGTGGAGGCTGCACCAAGGTTGGTGAGGAATCCCTCCATGGCTGTCAGTAGTGCTTGTTTAGCAGGCCCTCCAGCCATGCCAGCATGGTCCCTGGCCACAGCTGCAGTCCTTTGCCATGCATTGTGAATGAGGTCAGTGGTACAGTGTCGGACCTGTTCATGTGTTGGTCACGTTGGCCCAGATTGTTCACAGTTGCTACCAATTCCACCCACAGGGCAGTGCATTTCTGCAGGTGTTGCCGGCTCCTACCCAACAGCACCTTGTGATGGAGTCAGAGTGTGCCAATGATAGCCACAGTCTCTGCTTCTGAGAATGCCAGTTGCCTTCTGCAGTAAATCCCACTTGTAAAAACATGAACAAGGAAACACATCACAGGACTGCATACATTGGCCACCATTATGTACACATCTTGCACATTCATTTTTGCTTTTGCTAGCACTATCCATTGCTAACACCCACATCATACCCCTGCCATCTATCAGCACAGTATGTGTGTGGGTATTGTCACCATACTGGCATTACAGCATGCGTTGCCCGACTGATTCTAACGTTTCATGTCCCCCCCAGTGAAGACCATTAATGTGCATAATCTTCCATTCATCATTCACACTGGGACTACTGCATGAGTGCAAGTCATGCTCTACTCTGTTAACATCCACACACAGACATGCACACACACACACACACACACACACACACACACACACACACACACACACACACACACACACACACACACACACACACACACACACACACAAAACCTCGACCTGGTGAGTGACCTGGACGGGCCTTGTTGGGGGATTGGATGTGTGTTCCATACAATCACCCTGCAGTAGAATGGGCACCCTGTCCACATCAGGCAAGGTAGCTACCTACACATTTACAGGAGTAACCTAGTCAACTGGATAGTTAGCAGCACATACACCATTGGGATACCACTTTGGTCCCTGTTGCTGCCTTCCATACACATGGGCTAACATGTGGCCTAGGGATATGGCTGCTCAGGTCACATAGCCTAGTAAACTTGTATGGTGCCAGGAATACCATAAATGGCCTGACTGCTGTGACAGACTGTGTTTTTATGTGTCCACACACATCACTGCCATCGACTGCTGGGTGTCCTCTATGGACTGCGTTACAGTATTATGTCATCTGGCCTACATCCCAGAAATAGGCGAGTGCTCCTTCAGGTGCATGTGGAGATTCCTGGAACATCTGAGCTACACAATAACTGAGAGAACTGCATATGTGTTGTAAGGTGACGTCCTCATAGGTAGGAAGAACTACACACTGCACTCAAATGAACCAAAAAACAACAAAAAGCCAAGACCTCCAAACAAAACACTTTATTCTCTCTCTCTGACATCTAGGCAGAAAATACTTTCTAGGAGTACATACTTTAACAGCTAAAACACATGTCTTATATACACTTAAAATTAAAACCATCAAACAATTATTCAATCAAAAAATTAAAAGACCATGACCATGGGGAGAATAAAGTGTTTTATGGTCCTGGCTTTTTGTTGACCTCCTCATAGGTGTCTGATATCTGCAGTACCCAGATGTTTGCAGAATGTGTACATGTGCCTGATAGATGTAGACCCCCCCCCCTTGCCAGATAAATGTGTATATCCGGACACCAGTTGGACAATACGTGATGGTTGTCCACATACCTTGGGGCATGTGTCTTTGACATGCCAGATCCCTGGGGACACAGTAATGATATCTGAATATGTGGTACTGTATCCATTCCTTTACATTGTATGCTCGATATGTACACACTGCTGCTGAGCCAGAGCCAGCATCCCCCACTACTACTACCCATAACCTGCTGTCCTGCTGCAGGGGCTCACCAGGTATGCTACCATAGGTGTCAGGCAATCAGATACAGGTGTGGAGTACACACTGACATAGCCAGTGTATGTCAGGAATAGTTATGGAGACCTGGACAATCTGTGAAATAATCCTGTATGACACTGGCAGACTGTGAGGGGCTCAATAATGACACATGATGTGATATGCCAGCAATATCCACCAATATGTACTGTCAGTGTGATGCCCCTGCACTGGCCCAGTCATCAGGGAGCATCAATCCTCAACACTACCACCATTGAGGGACAAACACAATGGGAAGATGGCAAGTACATGCACAGTAAAGTACAATTACCCTTCAGAGCACACAGACATCACAGTCAGTCTGGGGCTGGTTTCTTCCTCTCTCTTCAGATCCCCAATAACACTCCCCACTGGCACAGCTGTACGGTTAACATCTCAGCAGAGCATTCAAGCCAAAGCATCTGTCACTCTCTCTGTTCAACTAGTGCTTTACATCCCTGCCCAAGTAGCTGACACACATACTTTAAGATATGATGTATGAGTCTCTCTCTCTCACACACACACACACACACACACACACACACACACACACACACACACACACACACACACACACACACACACACAAACACACACACACACATACACTCCTGGAAAGGCTGGCACGGGTTTACTAGATATGGCCTTTCTGCACAGACATTTAGGTAGTTCTGACTGCCACAATCCAGCTCTTTATCAGCAACTGTAAGGTCCTTACCAAAGGGTGATGAATCCTACTGTGTGATGTGCCTATTAGCCAAGTGGTAAATGTGACCAGAACCAAGGTTATTGTAGTGGGCTATACTGTGTCACCAAATTCATATGCAAGTAATGTAAGAGCTTACTTAGTTCTATACAGACCAAACACAATGACAAGGTTTAATGAGATTTAATAATAACTAATAAAGGAACAAGACAATACTCAATCAATACAGTAACTACACACTTCAGACTTACAGGGAATAATTTAAGACAACATTGTAGGACAGTCTGAAATAAATACAGCAAACATCTAAAGTAATAGATTCATAGGTTCATGTGATGATACTAGGTTATTGGCCCGGAGGCCCTTATAAGCCTAGACAAGATTTCCGCCCATGTTCCTTCAAAGTCAGCACCTGTTTCCCCTGTCCAGCAGGGACACAGATGGAATCCCAGGGGTGTATTTTCTGTTTCCCATGCATTCATCCAGGTTCCTCTTAAAGAGGGCTAGAGAGGTACTCTGCTTGACATGGAGAGGCAGTCTATTCCACAGATGGTGGAGTCTTTGGGACACAAATCTATCCTGTCAACAAATAATATTGATGTCACAGACCAGGATAAGGCCTTGTGTGTGGGTTGCACAAGTGGAGTTTGCCCTATGGATATGCAGCAACTCCATCAAGGTTGGGTCGGAAATGGCCTTGTATGCCAGACACAGGTCACCTATGATCAGTCTATATGAGACGGAGTAGAGGGACAGAGCTTTTAGCCTATTTGTATAGGATAGATCTTTGAGAGCCTGGATTTTCATGGTCAGGAACCTCTGTGGTCTCTGCAACTGCTGCATGTGCTTGGAAAGGTACATGCTAAAGGATGCATTGTACTCAATAATGGGTCTGATAAGGGAGGAGTACAGTGATGTTATGACCTCCTTCTTCCTGGATGACATACCCTTATTTATGAGGTGGGCCATGTAGAAAGCCTTCCATACAACAGCCTTCCATACAACGGAGGCAATGAGGTGGTCAACTGTCAGATTGCTATCAACCTGGGTGTCCAAGTCCTTCTTGACTGATTGCATGCTTAGTACATTATTATTACTGTCATAATTAGTGTGAATGACATTTATCCCAAAGGTGATAATGATGCATTCCTTGGCATTCACTTTGAGGCAATGCTTCTGGCACCAGTCATTAGTTTGGGTAAGGGCTTCTTGGAGAATGTTCACATCACTAGGGGAATTTAAGACAGCACCCAACTTGCAGCCATCTACAAACTTGGTCAGCCACAGGCCACTGGTTTTGGCTTGCACCTCAGAAAAGTATATCCCAAACAGTAGAGGTCCCATGACCAATCCTTGGGGTACACCGCTTGTTACGGGTCTACTACTACTAGAGGTGGTTTCCCCTACTTTGACTGAGTGGGTTCTATCAGTGAGCCAGTTAGCTACCCATCTGGTAACATATGGGTTGATGCCTAGCAGGGAAGGTTTATGTATTATGGCCGAATGGGGAATAATGTCAAAGGGTTTGGCTAAGTCAGGGTAGGCAGTGGGCATCGTCTTCCTATCGTTCATGGCTTTGGTGACTGCTTCAAGGAAGTCAACCATGTTTAACAGGCCTATTCTCCCTTTGACCAAACTGTGTGGGGTCAAGCATTTGGAGGTTGCCGATGTCCCTATTTATAAGGTCCATGATAATGCATTCCATGGCCTTGCACAGCATGTTAGTTAGGCTGATGGGCCTATAATTGCCTGGGTTAGTGGATGCTCCACCTTTGTGTAGATGGATAACAGTGGCTGTCCTCCATTCAGCTGGGATGAAGCTGGTGCTCAGGCTTTGGTTGAATAGGGTGTATAATGGAGCTGAGAGCTCATGCCTGAGTTCATGTAGGATACAGCCAGGGATGTTATCAGGTCTCATGGAAACTTTATTTTTTGCCTTTGAGAGGACATTAAGGACCTGCTACATGATGATTAGGGGAGTAGGGCAGGTGCTGGGGATGTCCTGGTTTAATGATGGGGCAGGAGGGTGAGGTTTTCACTGAACCTGTCTGCCAGCAGGTTGGCTATATCTATGGTGTATGTGTATGTGGTGTTATTGACCACCAGTTCAGAGCAGATTTGGTTGTTGCAGATTGCAGACATATGTGAAGAGGGCTTTGTGATTGCCCTTGGTGGATGTGCCCAATTTGGACTCAAAGTTAGCCTTAGAGTAATTCACCAGTGACCTTATTTGCTTGTTCAGACAAAGGAGAGATTGATTCTAACTTGGCACCTGCTCCTTCTTGGCCCTGGATAGCAAATAGTCCCTTCTATTATACAGTTTGTTTATTGCTGCTGTCCAACAGACAGGTTTACCCTTCCTTGAGGAAGATGACGTGGTCCTGTCAGGTATTGCTGAGGCCATACAGATATGTAGGTGCTCATACAGTTTTTTGGTGTAGGCTTGGACATTACTGCTAGTTCCAGCTGAAGGCACAGTGGCTAAGAAGTTGCTTATACCTGCTCAAAAGTGTTTTCATTTGTCCCTGATGGGGGGGGGGGGTGCAGGGGAGATGGTAACTTCAAAAGTGATCACTTTATGGTCAGATCTTACCAAGGAGGATGACACTGTAGGAGTGCTTCAGTGGCTACTCAAGTTTGTTGGGACCAGGTACAGGATATTTCCACCTGTCATAGGGGTGTTTACCAGCTGATCCAATGCACTGGCATTGACAAAGCTGAGGAATCGCTGCGCATTCATGTATGGGTAGAATAGGTCTTACACTCTATGGTTGGGTAGTTAAAGTCACCCAGGAACAGCGTAGAGGGTTGAATCTTGATAGATTCAGGTAAGTCCAGATAGGTGGTGTGGGTGTCTTGAGTCATGCTTGGAGGTCTGTAGCAAGCTATGGTTTGAATAGGTGTTTTGTCAACAGTTAACTGCACTTGGAGTGTCTCCAGTGGGTCATACCATTTGACCAGCCTGGAGGTGTGTATGTGTATGATAAATATTGAAACTCCACCACCTTTGGCTTTGTAGCCCTCTGTTTGGGGTTTGAAAGTATTTTAGGATGAGTAACCTGACAAAGGTGGGGTGCTTTCCACACCCTTTAACCAGGTTTCAGTGACTGCACAAATGTCAGCATCCTCCAGGGAGAGCAATGCTTGCAATGACTGCAATTTCATGCTAAGACTCCTAGCATTTAGCAGTACAACCTTTAAATTTAGTTTATAATAAGCTTTCATGTTGGCAATTTGTTGCTCATGACTTTGCCTAAAAAAGGTACTATGGGGGGAGGCAAGTGCCTTTGCCAGGAGCCTAAATCCCAGGGGAGACAGATGAAGGCCATCTCTGGCAAAGTATTGTGGTCTGTCAACCATGTACTGTCTTGTGACTGAGACAGCAAGGATTCTAGGTTCTTAATGTGATTGCATCTCTCACATATTTTGTTCCTAGGGGGTAGTAGTAGAGGGCTGTCTGTGTACATAAGGCAGTTGCTACATTGTCTCAGGATGCCCATATCAATCAGACTAGCAGGAGAAAGCACAGGAAATTGTCTGTACATGGTTATCAGAATCTGTGGAAGAGAGGTCAAGGATAGTAGAGTGGGTACTATCTGAGGATAGTACCTATAGGTGTGAGTATGGCTGGATAACATCAATACAGTAGCTGCAGACAAGGGCTTCAGTCACACAGGAGTGCTGGTAAGGGAAAAATGCAAATGAGATATGTCACAAAGGGTTAAAACAGCACAGAAGCACAAACCCACACACATGCTGGGTTTAAATGCCTCAAAAACAAAGGTAAAATAGGAACACTGGGACTGACCAATCAACCCTTGTCCCTGAGCTCTTAGCTCAACACCCTATGCCAGGCAAGTACCAACCAGTTCACTTACTCCCAGTAAGTGCAGGCAGGCCCTGGCCAACACAAGATGGCATAGCAGGAAACACAGGAATCACACAAACAGATGCGAATGCAGCAAAACCTGTAACCAGACTATGCTAAAGATATTTAAACTCTGTTCAGGTCAATTTAACACAGGTGAACAGCTACACATTTAAATATAACAGTAGCAAACAAGAGCAAATGGATTTAAACAGATTAACCAAGTAACCAATACTAAAGCTCAAAACTGAGCTCTGTTCCAGCAGTCTTCATTCACACAACTTCTAACTGTATACCCCTGCCACTAGGGGTACGAACAAAGTTAGATTCAGCAGGTCAAGATCTAGTCTATGCTACAGCAAACAAGACGTATCAATGTCAGAAAGAAACTGTTCAAATAAGCAATCACAATAAGCTTTTAACCAGCAATTTCTAGCTCAGAAGGCCATAATCTACCCTCTCCTCCCACAACAATGCATACCAGAAAACTTCTTAATGTAAAATAACTGGCCTGAAGCCCAAGTGCTTAAACCAGATGTAAGACAATATTAGAATAACAGGCACAAAGCCTTCAACCACCAACTCCCAACTTAGAAGGATGTAAGCTAACTCTCCTGCCACAAGATTGCAGAACACAAACCTTCTTAATGTAAAAGAACTGGCCTGTAGCCCATGTGCTTAAACCAAAAGGCTTAGAATAACAGTTACAATTAAATCAGGCTACTAACATGCAGTAACAAATGTAGCAGAATAAGTGCAATTGAGTCATTTTAAGAACAGGCATCAAAAGCAAATTAAAGTAATAAAGTAGGAAGAAACACAAATACAGTAAAATGTTTTTTTCTTTTTAGGTTAAGTGGGAAGGGATAAAACACAATAATTTCAGGCTGAGAAACTCGGGGCGTGGGGGTGGCCCTCCCTCCCAACACTCCCAACACTCCCAAATGATTCTGTCTACTCAGTAGGATAAGCTGATGAGATGGGACTGGGAGGAGTATCCAGAATGAGATTTATATTAGGGGTGGGCAACTCAAAAGCCAACAAATATAAGAACACAAGGGGGAACTCTTAAATTTCCAACAGAACAGAAAACTGAAAACAAAACAAATGTAATACTGGAATAAGATACAACATAGGAGTGATCAAAGCTTAACTAAAGAGCTTCAAATCAACATTAAATGCAGAGATGACTGATACTCAAGGCAATGCAGACCACACAGACACTTCAGCTAACTACAGATATTTCTAAATGAAAGACCAATGCTGTCTCTCAGCTCCTCACACTAATTTTCTGATGCTGTTTACATGTTGCAAAGGAATTCTTTGGTAACTGTTTTTAACTGACCCTAGCCAAGAACTCTTAAAACTCCAACAGAACAGAATACTTAAAACGAAACAAATGTAATAGTAGAATAAGATACAAAATAGAACTCTATCAAAGCTTAAATAAAGAGCTACAAATCAAAATTGCATGCAGAGATGAGTGATACTCAGAGCAATGAAGACCACACAAACATCAGATAGATAAATTATATTCCCATCTATATATAAAAGATTTTACATTTGCCTAGTTCCTTACTAATAGCATGTAAAATGCAGATGAGTGGATGTTGTCAGATACAGACACATACAACATGCAAAGGTCTTTCTGAGAGACAGGTCTGAAAGTAATGATCCACATTAATGCTGAGTTAGCTCACATTACATCAGCGTTTGTCACCTGCCTTCATTTCACAGGCTAACAGCAACTAACATATTTCTCTGCATCAGACGTACATATCTGTCTGATGTTTGTGTAGAACTGGAAGTCATAACACAGTTAAACACTTTTAAATTTTCAACCTAGTAATTATTTATGTTTCAACACAATACAAAAACCTGTAGCTGTAAACATTTATGTCTACTTGCTGCACTGAAACTGAGATAACACATTTGTAAAACAAGTTCAGCTTATTTACTTGAAGTTTTGCAACTTTTGCCTTTTTGAGGCTTCCAGCTTCTAATATTAATACATACATTTGCACAGGTAATACTTGATATACATTTCTGTTCTTTGGCAGGATGGCACACTGTGTTTACACTCTTGAAGCTCAGTCATACCTCTCAACCTCTTAGAGCAAGACATCTGAACAAAGGCACAAATAAAGGGGGGCAAAGGCCCAGAAATAGTTACACTTTATAAATATTGCTCTTACACGTGTAAACAGTTGATAGAATACCAGGTTTTGCATTCGCAGGAATACTCTGAAGGATATGACATCTGATATTCAAATGTATGCAATTATTTTATGACTTCATTCTTTAATGATTTGCCAGTGATTTGCTAGACAAAACAAAAATGTATGAGAAAATGACTACAAATATGAGGCAAACATGGTCAGACTGCAAAACTCTTGACAGTTGAGAGGTATGAGCTCAGTACATAACATACAGTTCAACACACACTTCTGCACAAATTGTTTAATATCCACATAACATATAGGTCCCTTACATTTATAAGGCAAGCAAATGTATCACAGTAATATTCACAAATGACATATTTATTTTATTTATTTTACATTTGTTGACCAGGATAGTCTGACTGGATACATGTCCATTTTCAGTGGAGGCCCGGGGAGAAAAGCTCCAAGATAATAATACACATTGAACATTTAGTAAATGCTAGTTTCAAGCAGATTACAGTCATAAGCAATACCAGCATTTAGCACATATAGTACTAATTTATTATAAAACACTTTACAAAACATAACATTATTTTCAAAGTTAAACATACATAACATTACATTCAGGTTTAAGACACACTGAGCAGCAGTAATACAATTGACCCTTCCTAAAATGGAGTGGTAGAAAAAAGTTAGAAGTAGTTGAAGGTAAGGCACCTAAGAAATAGAGAGGTCGCTAGTTAGGGTTAGTGAAAGGACATAACCAACGAGTTTTGAAGTATTTCTTGAGTTTGTTTTTTAATTGAGTTAGTGAGGGTTCTAGGGTCAAGTCAGCTAGGAGTCTGTTCCATATTTTTCCAACAGAATTGGCAAACAGAGAGTTCCCTGCTGAGTAGTTGGATTTGTATGTTTGAACTAGGAGTTTAGTGGATGATCACAGTGGCCGGGTGCTGGTGTAGGGGTTGATAATAGCTTTTAGTGCAGGTGTATTTTCTGGTTGGTAAAGGACTTTATGTGCCACTATTAGCTGGTTGAACTGCAGTAGTCTAGGCATTTCAAGCCATCCTAGGCGATTTAAGTCGTGACAGTGGTGTGTCCGGTAGGCTGTACTAGTAGCAAATTTGGCAATGTGGTTATAGCAGGGTGATAGTTTATTAAGATCTGTTTTGTTTAAGTTGGAGAATAGAGGTGAGGTGTAGAGAAGAGTTGATAGCAGATGGGAATGGGCAATTGCAGTTCTAGTAAGTGGGGTAAGGAAAGATTTGCTTCTGTAAAGAGAGCCAAGTTTTTATTAATGATTTTGATAGTTTAATTGATATGCACATCAAACATCAGGTTGTTATCAACTATGATGCCCAGTAGTTTAGTTTGGGCTTCTGGGGAGATGATAGCGCCATTGTTAGCAGTTATGTTGAAGGATGGCAGGGGGGGTCCTGCATGTGGGGAAGAAGAGGAGCAACTTATTTTTTTGGGGGTTTAGGATTAGATGTTGATTGGAGAGCCATTTTCCACTGTATTGAAGGTATTTTGGGTTAATGTGAATAAAGTAGCTGGTGAGGTGTCAGAACAAATCAAGGTAGAGTCATCCGCATATTGAATGCAGGTAGCATCTGAGATGACTGAATGAAGGTCGTTGATAAAGATGGAGAAAAGAAGGGGTCCAAGTATCGAGCCCTGGGGGACTCCTAATGTGATGGGTAGGTGAGATGATAGCTTGTCCTGCCATAGGACTGCCTGTTGCCTGCTCTGCAGGTAGGATTGAAACCATTGGAGTGCATGGTTGGTTAAGGAGAAGGCCTTCAAGGCATTTATAAGCAGTTTGTGGTCAACTATGTCAAAAGCCTTGGATAGATCTAGAAAGAGTGCTGAGGATAGTTTGTTATTATTGCAGTTGTGATTAATGATGTTAGAGAAAGAGAGGAGGGCAGAAGTAGTACTGTGGTGTGGCTTAAAGCCCTGCTGAAAGTTGGACAACAGCTTGTTCTGTGTGAGGTAGTTGCATGAGCTGTATGTGTACACACTTCATAGTTTTAGCTAGAGGTGACAGAATAGCTCAGGGTCTAAAGTTTGACAGTTCAGTGGAACTGCTTCCTTTATGGAGAGGTATGACATGGGAGATTTTCCATTTAGTGGGTACAGTAGCTTCAGATATAGCTCTGTTGATCATGATTGAGATGGGGTATGCTATGGTGTCAGCAGCCTTTTGCAGATAGTCTGCTGGGAGGAGATCGGCAGCCAGGGTGGTGGGTCTTAGTTTCTTAAGTAGGGCATGAATAAGTTGAGTAGGAACAGGTTGGAAGGTAAAGTATATTTGGGTACTGGGTGTGGCTACATTAGAATTAGAGCCACTGGGAGTGAGTTAGCTTGCTAGAGACTAGATAGTCTCTGTGAAGAAGCTGTTAAAGTTATTAGCAATGTCTACTAGGGATTTTTGTTGGGAAGCTGAGGGGGTGGAGAGGTGGCTTGGCCTGGGTGAAGTAGTTTGCTTATTCCTGCCCAGAACTTTTGACGTTTGTTTTGGTGTTTTTGCAGTAGATGATAGTAGTGGTTCTTTTTGTCTAAGGTTATGGATTTTTTGGTGTCATTCCTTAGCTGTGTGAATCTTAGTTGATCAAGTGGGGCTTTTGTTTTTTGGTAGGTGGCCCATACTTTGTTTCTGAGTGAAATTTTGGTTTTGGTATCTTTAGAAAGCCATGGTGCAATATTAACTTTGGTTCTAATAGAGCGTCTGGGAGCATGGGAGTTAAGAATAGCAAGGAATTTGGTATTAAAGTATGCTACTGCTTCATCTAGGGGGAGACTTTTTAGTACTGACCACTTGCATGCCTTAAGTTCATTTTGAAATTTGGTGAGAATAAAATTCTTGTTGTTTCTTAATGTTCTATAGGTGGGTCAATAGGCGCAGTCTACTTTGAGCTTGATTACATAGGTGAGACAGTGGTCACTTAGGTCATCAGGCAAAGTGCCTGATTTATAAGATTGAAGATGGGTATTGACAATTTTCCAGTCTAGGGTACTTTCCTTGTTATTGGGTTTTCCTGTCCTGGTGGGGGAGGCTATGATTTGAGTAAATCCATAGAGGTATATGTGAGTTATGGGGGTTTCACAAGAGCAAGTGTTCCAGTCAATGTTGAAATCCCCAAGAACAATTGTTTCTTGGGGGTAGTTATTGGATAACTAATATAAGAAGTCTTCTAAGGTTTCTGTGTTTCTCCCTGGGGGAATGTAGACACAGACAATGTTTACATTTTTGTTTTTGTTAATTTGTAGTTTTGAGATAAGAATTTCAGCATTATTGTACTGGGGTGGTTGTTGGGTGTCTATGCTGACAGATAGGGTAGACTTGTAAAGTATGGCTACCCCACCATCTTTTCTGGTGGTACAGTCTAGTCGAAACATACTATACGCTGGTGGCAGAATCTCATGGTCCTTGGTGGCAGGCTTTAGCCACGTTTCTGTTAGGCATAACATATCTGGGGAATGAACAGCTAAGAGGACATGCAGGTGCTGAGTTTTGTTATTTATGCTCCTAATGTTTAGATGACAGGCCAGCAGTGAGTTAGGAGGTCTATTTATTGGAGCTATGGTGGTAGTGGATATATTAGGGGGATTAGGGCCAACAGGTGGGGATGGAGCAGGGTTTGGATGGATGTCACCATCCTTAGTGAGGTTGTAGTGTATCCTGAGTATGAGTTTTAAGATTTTGAATAAAGTTTTGTAATAGTGTCTAGTTTTAGGACAAATGTAACTAGCTCTAATAAGATGGTAGTATTTAGGGGTTAAGGAGGTAAGCGTGAGGGGAATGAGTAAGGGTGCATTAATATCTGTTGTAGATGGGGTGGATGTTTGGAATTTAGGGTAGTGGAAACCTGGATGATCCAGATATTCGTAGGTGGTTAGGAGATATGGGATGAGTAAAAGGGGTAGAAGTAGAGTTAATAAGACTATTTTGGGTGATAGCATACCTACTGAATGAGACTTGAAACTTATTTTTATTTATTTATTTATTTTACATTTAACCCGAGAGTCTCCCGACTGGATACATTTTCATTTCAGCGGAGGGGAGAAAGAAAGATCCACATACATACAGACATATGAACATTGTTAATGCAAAAAAGGAAGATAGTTGAGTTCTAAATACAATATAAAGATACATCACATCTTGGGAAAAAAACTTAGGCAAAAGGAATAGTAGAGTTGGTAGTATCAGGTTGAGGGTGGTGCTGTTGAGTGACAAGTTGTTACTGATTGGTTTAAAAATTGTGGGGTGTGGTCTAGTACCAAACAATGTAGCAGCTCCAGGGTTGGGAGGGATTTGGGGGCAGGGTGGGGTATGAAGCAAGCCCGAGCGAAGCGAGGGCAAGCGGAGCAGGGATGAACCAATGCCTGTACTAAGTTGTAGCATTTTAACCTGTATGAGGAAAGAGGGGGGTGGGGAAAAAGAAGGCAGTAGGAGTGGTTAGAGGAATACCTTGATTGACTCAAGACCCCACACCAGCAGTAAGTTGAATGTAAGGGCCTAAAATCTGCGCTCAGCAGTGTAATGTTACTTGCACTCAGCACTTTAATTTTACTTATGTTTAGCAGGAAAGACAGACCAACAGTATACAATTTTGAGGATTATTATAAGGGTTACTTGTTCAAATGTCAGACAAATAAGTAAAACTTTCAACAGGAATCTATGTCTGAGTGTTAGAAATCCAGAAATGTACAAATTATACATGTAAATATCAGGGTCAGAGAGACAAATGCAAGAGTCAGTGTACTTTAGTTACAGGGAAGGAGGCAAACACTCAAGCAGAAAAGAGCCCTGTGACTGACCAACATGGGGACTTGCTTAATTACACAGCACTGTAAGAGAAAGCTTAACAAATGCTTTTTATATGTGTAACCTACTCTGATTAATTGCTGGGAGAAACATTTTTGTTGTGTTTTCCAACTGCAATCCTGTAGACGCCATTATTCAGGAGCTGCAGATGCATATGAATATTTACAACATACCAGGTAGCTGGGCTGGCAATGTCACAGTCAATATTGTACAACAGAAAATCCAGTAGTACTCATATTTGAACTGATCATTGCTGGGGTGACTCAGGGACCAGAGCTGTGATCTATGTCACTGCAGACAGAGCCATCAGGGATGGCTGTAGTTGCTGGACAGCAGACTAACAGCAACATGTCAGTCCAGGAAGTCTTGTTGAGACCTACAGTTTAAATTCCTATTTCCCATGACTGCATCCCCCCATCTGCATTCCAACACATGCTTAATTGTATGACATACATGGTATAAAGCTGTACTCCTTTGTCAGAAGAAATCCACAAGTATTGTTGTCAAGCTTCACAATCTGTTTTCCTGAAAAAAAGTGTCAGACCTGTTTAGCATAGGCTGCAGCTTGCCTTTTGTAGGTAATGCTCATGAACAGGTGATGGCGTGTGTACAAATCTGTGTCTCCCACTTGCTAATTGCATCCAAAACAGTTGTGTTGCCTTTCTATTAGGCAATGGCATGGCAACACAGTGCTATAATTAAGGAAAAAATATGGGCCTTGCCCTTTTTCCTGGCCTGTGTGGAATACAATATCGAGGTGTGGGAGTTACAGCATCACAGTGGGTAGGTGGAAATACTGTCTACTGTTTGGATTTATGTTTTATGTCCACAGTTTTGCATGCTATGTCTGCATACCTATCAACCTCTTAGCACAACAAATCTGGACAAAGCCCAACAAAATGGGGGGACAAAGGGCCAAAAATAGGGACAGATTTTAAATATTGGTCTTATAAACTTATAAATTTGCTCGAGTAACAGTGTTTGTTTTGACAGATATTTTCTGAAGGATTTGAAGTCTGACACTGAAATGTATATCATTATTTAGTGACTTCATTCCTCATATCATCCCAATGATTTGCCAGAAAACCATACAATTTTATGAGGAATAGGCCAAAATTATGAGGCAAACATCTGGACATTCTGTGGAAATCTGTACAGTTCAGAGGTATGTATTTCTGGTCATTGTTAACAGACTTTCACATTCTGTAACAGAGTACTGTCTAAATGTGTGTTCGGGTGAGTGAGGAGATAGGCAGATGACAGTGTAATACAGCCTTTTCTATCTGACTGTGCATGTTGCTACAGTTGATGCTGGTCTATCAGCTGAGTATTCTTGTAGAGTGTGACACATGTCCCTTAAAACGTCAACACCCCCCCCCAAAACCTTTATGTTTGGCTGTTGTCTGGGTGCCCTGCTGTAGGTGTTTGTGAGCAAGGGCAGGTCTGTAGCAGGTAGCTGGACATACTGCTGCATATGTAGCAGGCCACAGCTGCTGCATTCTAGCCAGGGGTCATAAGGATTGTGAAGACATTGGGGGAGAACAAGTTGTTACTGTCAGTGAGGGTGCAGTCTCAGCTCTTATGTCTCAGCATGGCCTGGTTGAAGGTTCCCACAACAGTCCAGGTGAGGCATGTGGCTGTGGTGTATATGTTATATAATAGTGCCATCCAGAGAGTGGTAGTCTATATTTGCTACACAGATTCATAATTGTGAGATGTGTCCCACCCTGCAGGTCTTAGTGACTGTGGCAGGAGCAACCAGTTTCACAGGACATTGCAGGGCTCAATTATTCATATGTAGTATTGACAATCCTTTAGTTATCATGCCACAGACTGGTCTCTGTGCCAGAACTGTGGGTGTCTACATGTGGCAGATGCTAGAAATGTTACAGATAGAGCTAGCGAGCCATTATGGACATGTGTGTTCCCATGGGTATGATGTTGACACAATGCTGTCTGTCATGGTTTTGTAATCCCAATCTGCACTGCCTTGCCAGTATGTGGGCAGACAGGGTAGGTTTTATGACAACCCTGCCAAAAATAGGGGGCACAACTTTGGATATTCAGCAACAGTCTGTGCAGTTGTCAGCTGTACCTGATACTGTAGGCCTCCCGTACATCCAGCACCATTTATTTGTCTGTGTACTGGTTCTGTGTCTGCATCAGAAGCCCAAGTACAGTGTGATTTGGGCCTCTGTATATAGGAGTACTGTGCGACTGGTAATTAGGATATGTTTGTAAAAACTGTTGCGATACTCCAGAGGTCAGTTCATAGGTTCATAGGTTCGTAGGTAGGTACTAGGCTATCTGCCCAAAGGCATTTATAAGCCTAGCCAGAATGTGTTGGCTTTCGCTTTCTAAGTTGCCTCCTTAGATTAGTTCCCTGTGCCTCTGTCCAGCAGAGCCACTGAAGTGATCCCCGGGGTAAACTTTCTGTTTCCCATCCACTTGTCAAGGTTTCTTTTGAAGAGTGTTAGCGAGGAGCTCTACCTAATGTAGATTGGAATCTTGTTCCAAAGCATGGGAAGTCTCTGGGACAGGAATCTATCCCTACAGCACGTCCTATTTATTGTTATGGTGAGGTTTAAATCCCTAGAGCATGTGGCTTGAGGGGATAAGGTTTTCTTTAGGTGGTGCATGTTCATCAATTCTAGGTTGGACATGGCCTTGTATGTCAGGCAGAGATCACCTCTGAGTAGGCGGTATGCAACCGTGTACAGCTGGACTTTCTTCAGTCGAGCTGCATAGGGCATCTGTTTGAGGCCAGTGATCCTCTTGGTGAGGTACTTCTGTGGTCTTTCCAGCTGTTGCAGATGTCTTGTAAGGTACATCCCAAATGGGGCGTTGTACTTTATGATGGGTCTGATGAGTGATGAGTAGAGGGGCACAATGACTTCTTTTGATCTGGATGTGAACCCTTTTGTGATTAGGTGGGCCACGTAGAAGGATTTTGTAACCACTTTGGCAATGTGATTATCAAAGGTGAGATTGCTATCTACTTGAGTTCCCAGATCCCTTATTACATCTTCCGTATATAGGGAACTACCACCTATGTGGTAGTTTGTGGTTACTTTGTTTTTTCCAAAGGGGATGACTATGTACTTTTTGGCATTTAGCTTGAGACCATGATTTTGACACCAGGTATCCGTCTCAGTGTGACCCTTTTGGAGGATGTCTAAGTCAGCTGGAAGTCAATTATATATAGCCCCTAGTTTGCAGTTATCTGTGAACTTGGTCAGCCATAGTCCTCCTCTGTTTGCCTGTACCTCTGACAAGTATATGCCGAACAGAAGGGGTCCTAGGACTGAGCTCTAGGGAACGCCACTTGTAACCGTTTTAGAGTCAGACCTAGCTTCTGCAACTCTGACCATGTGGGCTCTGTCCATGAGCCAGTTGGCAACCCATCTTGTGATGCAGGGGTTTATGTTCAGGCTGGTGAGCTTCTCTATAATACCAGAATGGGGAATGGTATCAAAGGCCTTAGCGAGGTCTAGGTAGTATGTTTGTACCACCTTTCCCTCATCTATAGCCTTGGTAACTGTCTCAAAGAAGTCCACCAGGTTTAGGAGGCATAATCTGCCCTTAACAAAGCTGAACTGGATAGGTTCCAGTGTTTGGAAGTTCCCAATGTTTCTGTTAATAAGTTCCATGATGATGCGCTCCACAGCCTTGCAGACCAAGCTAGTCAGGCTTATGGGGCGATAGTTCCTGGGGTCTGTTGTGGCTCCACCTTTGTGGAGCAGAATAACCATTGCTGTGCACCACTCTATGAGTACGTAGCCTGTGGAGAGGATGAGTTTGAACAGGGTGTTAAGGTGAGGGGATAGTTCATCTTTGAGCTCGTGTAGGATGCAGCTTGAGATACCGTCTGGTCCCATTGCTGTTTTTTTGGCTTTGGAGAGGGCTGTTTTAACCTGAGTGTGTGTGATTTCAGGGAGTCTACATTCTTCTGGTATGGTTATAGACCCTTTTGGGGGTGAGAGGGGGTGCCGTTTGTGCTGAGCCTGTCTGCCAGGATGTTGGTGATATCGGTTGTTTCAGTGTATTTTATGTCATTCTGCACTAACTCCAAGCAGATCTGAGCATTGCCACTTAGATTCTTGACATAGCTAAAGAATGCCTTGTGGTTATCTTTGGAGTCCTTGGCAATTTTTCTTTCAAAGCACATCTTGGATGATTTTATGAGGGATCATAGTTTCTTGCTAATACTGTTCAGGGATTTCTTCCCTTCTTGGGATTTTACTCTTTTCTGTACTAGTTTCCTCCTTCTATTGTATAGCTTGTTTATGGCAGGAGTCCACCAGACTGGTTTCCTTTTCTTGGAGGAGTGAGTCTTGGTTTTGCTTGGGATGGCACAATCCATACATTCTTGTAGGAGCCCATAGAATGCATTAGTAAAGGATTTTGCAGCTTGGACAGCATTATCCTTCAGCATGGGCTTTGAAACTTTCCACCTCATTCTTAAGTAACGTGAAGTTTGTGTACTAGTTGGTGTACTTGTATGTTTCTCTGACTGTAGTTCAGAGGGTTCTGGGTTCAAACATTGGCAGTGATGTCCATTCTTTCCCTAAAGTCACATCCCTGTAGTGTCTGATATCTTTACAAAAGCATCAGTCATTCCCTAGAGCTGTTTGGTGTAGTGGTGTGTTGCTGTAACTCTAGTTCAGAAGGTCCAGCATGTTTTTCGTTTTTTCCCTGTTACATGAATGTAATGCATGATATCTTTACAAAAGCATTGCTAGCTCTCCAGAGCTGGTTTGTTTTAGTGGTATGTTGCTCTCACTCTAGTGTATAAGGTTGTGGGTTGGAGAATTGGCTATGATAACTTTTTTTTCCTAATGTGAAATGGCCATAATACAAAATATATTTAGAAAAGCATTAGTAAATCTTGCAGCTCATTTGGTGTAGTGGTACACTGCTCTAACTATAGTGCACAGGATCCTGGGTTTCAGACATGGCAGCACTGGTTATTTTGTTGCTTGTCAGAACAGTGGCTGAATGAGATACAGTGATTAAGTAGTTTTAAGTAGGTTTGCGCTGGTTTGCATGACACTAAGCGGTGCCAAGAGATGCTTAGCTTCCCTTAGCTTTGCTTAGAGGCACTCACTCCTACTTAAACCCACTCTAATTCCAAAAAAAAGAAAAGAAAAAAAGTGTGATAGGAAAGTGGTGAAATGGGTGGAAGCAGGGGGAAAAACATTGTGAAAGGCAGCTAGGGGTGTGCAGGACAGGTGTAGGAAAGGACCATAGCTCTCCATTTCTTCTGCAGCAACAGCTGTGAATGATGTGGACAATTTGGAATTTAGAGCCTCACACTGCACAGGGAGGGGTGTGGGTGACATACATTTGTTGAATAATTCAAGGGTAAATATAATCGGTGTACATGGGGGTGAAATGGAGAGCTATGTGTGGCACGTGATTTTTTGGGGAGACAGATGCCCCCCTTTTTTTAATGTGAGAGTGGGATGGAGGTAAGTTTGGGAAGTTAAGATGGGTAGAAAAGGTTGCTTTTGCAGACAGACAAGACAGCATACAGGGGTGGTGTATGACATCTGAGGGGGATAAACACCTTGGACGGGGAGGGTGGTTGGGAATCAGAGGCCCACAAGCCCCCAGATTGAAACAGTGGGACTGAGGGCCCCACCCATGGGCAGTCACCACTGTCCCTTCATGGCTCTGAAGGTGGCTGTGCTGGGACATGGACAACAGGGGCTGGCTGCCCCTCAAGGTGCACCAGTCTGCCCATGATGTGGCACAGGCATACACCCAAGTCCCTCTGGATGACCCTGCGCACCATGCCTCTGAACTGTTGCCGGGTGACAGGATTCCCTCTGTGCCCGCACCTGGGCAGACGGACCCTGTCCCCTGACGCAGTTCCACCCAAGGGTGGTGCAGGACCAGCAGAGGAGACAGTTTGAGGTTGGGTCTCAGAAGTGATGGGACCTGGTGATGTGGCCAGATGAGGCAGGACAGACGGATCCGCTGGGATCTTCCTACCCAGCTGTGCTATGGTGTTAACATTTTTCAAGGTGTATTGATTAGTCATGAACAAAACATTTCAACATTAGTTATAACAGCATGCATAGGTGCTCCAGTTAACCCAGAACAATACAACTGTAAGAACTGCATGGCAAACAGAACACATGCATAAATGGAATAACGGTCAGTATTGTAAAGGCATGCCAGTTACATTTATGGCAAAAGGCCAACAACAACCGGATTTAAACAAGGTATGTTAGTATGCAACCAATTATGTATATGAACAATAATAGAACACAAGTCCCAACATTAAGTTTCTGAGAACAACATACCCGTAGTATATGAATAATTATTGATGCAGATAAGGTGTGGGGGAAGAGAAAAAAGTCCATTAACATTTGTATAGGTTTATATTTTTCACAGCAGTACTGCTCAATACTCTACAGGTCTGCCCTCACTTTACATCTACCTGAGATGTATAGCTACTGTAGCACATACAGACTTGTTGATCTGTCGACCTGGAATGCTAAGGGGCAAGCTGTGACAACTCTAAGTACATGGGTAGAGGGGACTCATACATGGCATGGTTACATATATGACTAACAAGCTGTACCCTGCACTGATGTTGTGTGAGTGTGCTAATGGCATACTTGTAATGGGATTTTATCTGTGTGCAAGGTTATTGGCAACAATTATCACTAACCATGACAGAGTGTCACTAGAGAGACTTGTATCGGGGATAGTACATAGTGTATATAGCTATCCTGCTGTCATTTGTAGGCATGGGGCTGGGCACTGGACCATTTGTACACATTTTATTACTATACCCTTCATACAGCTTATACAAACATTTCTTTACCTGTCAGCCCTGTGGGGAAAATATCTGTTAACACTACCTGAATGTTTCTACAAATAGTCAGGATTACTTGTGTGTAACTATAAACTCATCTTAGTACCAGTCCCTGGATTCAAACTGTGGTGTGCGTGTGTGCATGTGTGTGTGTGTGTGTGTGTGTGTGTGTGTGTGTGTGTGTGTGTGTGTGTGCAAAAATGAACAACATATCTATTTCTTATCACACTGAGCTACTGGGGAACTGCTGTTTGTTACTTGACTGATTTGTGCCTAATACACAACTGGTTACACAGTCTGACGTTGTAATCTAAGTGGAGTGTCACAAAAACCTGTAGTGATAGTTGAAGATACATGCCTGAGATTCATGCATGACAGATAGCTAATGGACTGTGTATTAATACTTTGAAACACCCCAAGTAGATGTGATTATGTGTGATCTGTATAGACCATAACAGGGTGCTGGGTTGCATATCCGACCCATTTACATTTGCACATCATATATTTGCAATCTCCACCTATTACACTCTCATACTTGCCTGCATCAGCATACTCATATTCAGGAATACATAGAGCTGAAATGCAAAGTTTTAACACCAGGCAATGCTGCAGGGAACACACTATAATACATTACACATTACTATTCAAGGTGCATATTACTGCAAGACATATTTCATATTTCATTTTATCTTGTTTTACAGCTCCACAATCTACAGTTTTGCATAACAGCTGTTTATAAGACAAACCTCAGATAATGCATGCTGTCATAGCCATATTTGCTGTGAAGCACCTGTACACTTGTAGTTCTGCAACAATATACCAGATTAACTCATTACCTCCGAGTGACATCTCCAGGTGCATCTGCAGTTAACTCCTAATGATGTTAAATCTTAATGATGCCTCTAGGTGTTAAATAATGCTTGTTCATATTTGCATCAGTACTTCCAAAATCATGCTATGTACAAGGTTTTAAAATATTTAATCTTAAAGCTTACACAATGGCAAACTCAACTTCACTAATATTTGACCTCTGTCTAGTGCAGGTAAATAGATATTAATTGTTGTTTTTATAATATTAATTTATATAGATATAATTTTCATTTTTAAATATCTCAACAACCAAATAAAACAGAACACCTTAACCTTATATGAAAGCTCTCAGCTAGATGAATAAAATGCTGCTAACAGTATCTGTGTAACTTGAGTGGTTGCAGAGATATTGTAAGTTGCTTACAAAATATTACAAATGTAATAGTTACTCCCCTGGATTTACTAATCTTCCATGCAGGACTCATCTAGTCCTGCACGGAAGTGGCTGCTTTGCAGCAGGACATCAACGCACCATGCATATTAATGAAGGCCCGCTGCCGACCTCCTAGGCATACATGGAGCATGTACGAGTGCAGGGGGCGTGTCTGACAGCAGAGCTCTGAGAATAAAAATGCCCCTGCAAAGTAGAACAGCAGAAAGTGGAAATAAATGAGCGAGGCCACGCAAAGATGCCAGCATATCCCCACAAACAGTCCCCCATGTGTACAACAGCAACAGTACATAGAAATAAACTGAAGCAAACCCGTTATTTTTATCTTAAATCCAAGTACAGCTAACTGTAGGTGCGTGGGTGTGCCCATCGCTTAGCTATGGTTAAAGCAGCTTAAAAGGCCAAAGAGGATAACAAGGAAGATATATGCAATTGAAGCAGCACAGCAATAGTGTAGTGGGCAGGGGGTCCCTAATAAGCAGGCATTCCCGGTTTGAGTCCCACTGCAGCACGTACCATTTTCCATGTGAAATCTGTATATGAACATTTTTTTCTCTTATATTTGCTGTATAACCTACTAAATAACATTTAAATATAAACTGGACTACTGTATTAATAAGGCACTAGTAAGTAGGTTTAAGCACAAATAAGCAGTAGTAAGCATATATAAGCACTAGTAAGCGTGTTTAGGTGCGTTTGCGCGGGGGTAAGCATTACCTACACAGATTAAGCAAAATAGAAGCTAACTGACTGTTAGAAACTGTAACCGGAAGTTAGTGCTTTCCTCTGCAAAAAAATGCTTAAAACTGCTTTAAAGTGCCTTAATCACTCAGTATCCAACCACCGGTGTTCTGCACCACCAACAAAATAAACAGCAGCTGCAAAGCTCAAACCAAGGACATTGTGCACATTGACAAAGGGATTTACCACTAAGCCATGACAAATGCAAATAAACTTGATGTTTTCAGAAACATATCATCCAGTCCAGTCATGCAACAGCACAGAGAATGTATACCTACAGCTAGATGGATGTGTGTGTGCAAATATATTACTATCTAAATGGATAATATATTAAAATCTTTTGGTCTACACCACGTTTTTGGCACTTTTGTCGAGTATAACGGAGTACCCGTGATCCATACATGCAAATGCCGACAACTACACATATATGTCAACATCCATGCATCCACATATACACAGCAAGTTACACATATGTACGGAGATAAATGCCCCATAGGTATATACGGACATAGTTAGAAATATGTATGCAAATATATACACCCACAGAGGTATATATGGCCACACATCTGTAGATAGCAATGGTAGATTAACAGACACATATATGTCCACATGCACCGTGAAAGGCCTTGACAGGCCCCAAACAATATATGTCACATACAAATTGGCATAGCCCCTGCCCAGACAAACACATCCACCCTGCAAAACACTACCAAGTTCAATGTAATGTACATATGTCCTTGAAATAGGGATTTAAATTAGCCCCCGGTCATGTTCCACATGTTGATATCACATCCTCCTCTCCCTCACCCACTAGGCGGTCTGAGCAGTACAGCCCCATCCAACCAAGGCCATCCCCGGCCCATACATTCATTATCCACATTTCCGCTTCCCCCCACCCGCTGCACACACGCAGCAACCATCTCAACCCTGGTTATGGGCCCGTAGCTACCACATTACCACACAATGCCCCCCCTCCATACCCCCCTAATGGGACCCATCACTTATGTTGTCTCGACCCAAGTATCCTAGGCCTGGCATACGCTGTAGTCCATGCATATAGCCATGGGTACCTATGTAACTCTGGATGTAGATGAAAGTTGTATACCCAGTGTTCGGGGTGTCCCGCATTGGATGAATGATTACCTGGTGCTAACAATAGATGTCATGTGTGACTCTGTGTACACTAACGGATTTAGTTGTAGGTATCACAAAGCATACGTGGCACACAAGGTTGGCCGGTATGCACATGAAACAGTACCCAGTAATAACAGGCAACATGAAAGGATATGTAGCTAAATATGTAGAGGTATGTGTATATATAGCTATATATATATATATCTATATATATATATATATATATATATATATATATATATATATATATGTATGTATATATATATATATATATGTATATATATATATATATATATATATATATATATATGTATATATATATATATATATATATATATATATATATACATATATACCCATAACTACATGGAGATATACCTCTCCCTCTCTTAGTACAAATGTATACATACATAGACAGACATATATATAAATACCCACATACAGATATATACATATACAGACACGTCGTTTTATATATATATATATATATATATATATATATATATATATATATATATATATATATATATATATATATATATATATATATATATATATATATATATATATATATATATATATATATATATATATATATATATATATATATATATATATATATACTGCAATACATATATATATATATATATATATATATGTGTGTGTGTATGCATACATATGCAGATATATTTATATATGTAGATATGGGTTCACTTTATAACATCGAAATGCTGAAATGTCGAATTTCAGTATCTCGAAGCTATAAAGACGAATGTTACAAATAGCGAACGTTCATAATCGCGAATTTGAATATATCTCGAAAATATGTTGAATTTGCGGTTATGAAGTTACTTTACGTAATGTCCGGATTTGTGTTTTGGTGGTGCGCAGTGCCGTGTGTGGATGTAGGTGTTATGTCAGGTAAGTGAGTGTTTTGTAAGGGTTTTGAGTGGGAGTTAGAGTGCGTGTGAGGGACTGGAGAATGTGCGTGTGTGAGTGAGCTTTTGTGTTGTGTTTGTGCAATCTTGGAGTTAGTATATATAAGTAGGGGGGTGGCGCAGCCCCATGTGGGGTGGGGGCTTGCCCCCTGCTTATGTGTGTGTGTGAGTTGTGTATGTGTTGTTTTTGTTTATGTTGTGATGTGGGTGTTGTGTTGTATGTTAAGTGTAGTGTGTGCGGTGTTTTCGGTTATGTGGTTTCTCGGTTTTTGTTTGTCTGTGTTTTGTGGATTCGTTTTATAGTCTCGAGATACTGAAATTCGATATTTCAGCATTTCGAGGTTATAAAGTGAATCCATAGATATATATATATATATATATATATATATATATATATATATATATATATATATATATATATATATATATATATATATATATATGTGTGTGTGTGTGTGTGTGTGTGTGTGTAAATATACACAGATATATAGCTAGGATATGATACAGCAGTTAAGAATTACATATGTTCACAGGCCGTGCCAATGGGGGTGAGGGGTCCAATCAACAAACATGTAACACTTAGCATTCCCCCCCCCCCCCAGATAGACAGGTGAAACATACAAATACACTATAAAAGTAAAAAAACACTGCTTCCCAGACCAGAGGCAGGATACTTCCAGTGGGAGTGACCCGCAAAGTCTAATCTTGAAACAAAAACAAGAATGTCCCTTGCGGGACAACCCAAAAATTTTATGGATATTCGGGTTTCAAGCCATTACACAGATAACCTATGGCAGAGCACGCATGTTGCAGGACTACAAGGTTGGGGAAGCCTGATGACCCATGGGACGAGACAACGTATGTGATGGGTCCCGAGAAGAGGAGAGTGGGCAATGTGTAGTGGTGTGTTTATACCCAACCTGCACCCGAAGTAAGGAAGAGTGCTGAAGAGGAGGTGCGGGGGGGGGACTATGAGTATGAAATAATGGGCCTAGGCTTGCAGGTGTTGGCTAGGCTGGTTCTATGTGGACCGCCCCAGGGATGTAAGCAATAATGTGCATTGGGTAGAGCCGATGCCTAACGAGCAGCCACGCCCAGGATGATTCCCACTGCAGCAAAGTCTAGTTTACATGGCAAAGGACGGTATAACCAGATGTGTTGTTGCAAACCCACTAAATGACACCAAAGAACACATGGTCGCAACGCCCCACTGTAGGCATTTAGGCTGAAATATTTGGCATGACAAGGTATAATTGCTTTCCTCACCCCCACCCAGGGTTGTGAGTGTCCAAACCTACCCCCAAATGCAGGGTATTTACACAGGTGTCACTGTAAAAGAAAGGGCCAGCTGTGGACCTTCCCGTCAGGCTTGCTGCACATCTCTGGACATGTCCCCTACTACCAGCCCATCTGTGTGGTCCAATAACACCACTTACTTATTGACCCCTGTTTCATTACTAGTAATGTTTACAGTCACAAGTAGGTGACACCCTCATCACAACTATACTGGCAGAATCTGGAACCCCCAACCCACATGTATTACTGCAGCTGTCCCACACGACACCTGTAAATAACACATGAAGGGAAACCTCAAACACACTTGGATCACCACCTGTTCACCACCTGGTGAAGTCCACCCCCCCAACTAACTCTCTATACCCCTACACCAACTATTGACACCAGCACCTCCTGTCCTTCTTCACATACAAATCCCAACATCCTGCAAACCTGCACCACTGCTCCCCCACCAATCAGTACAACGGCCTACTATACTGTTAAAATGTTCCCCCTCCATCTACCTACCTACACCTTCACTATTCACATCTACTCTACAACACAGGTATGGCATAACTAAACCCAACCCACATACCTGAGTGAAACCTATCCAGAACTGCTATACTGGAATCCCACTTCACTGTACACTGACCTTCGTCAACAGTCATACCTGACATGTACACCTGACTTAAGCATGTATAATACCAACATGTTAATGAAGTAGCATGGGGGTATGTGGTAGCAAGTGGGATTACACCTGTTTGGGTGGCGGTAAGCAATGCCCACACTGGTTAAGCAATCTGGAGGCCAACCCAGTGTAAGATGCTGTAACCGGAGGTCAGCAAGTCTGAGCCTCACACACACCAGCGCATACCCACTTACACTTCCCCCACAGTGCCTTAGGCACTCTGTAGCCAACAGCTCTCACTGTGCCCAGTAACAAAATAATCAGCACTCCCAGGTCCCCCCCCTGCACACTATAGTCCAAGTGAGTTACCATGAAGGCATGACAGATATACAATCAGCTGCTGTTATCGCAAACATATCATCCAGCACAGTCAGTCAACAATATAGGAAATGTATGTAAGTATGTAGATTAATACCCGCAAACATGTGCACATAGCTCAATTACAGTATTCCGAGCAGTCTATGAGTATCAATGAACAGTGCCTGTCCACACATACTGTGAGAACAGTAGTCTTGCATAATACTGAAGAGAGGAATGAAAAACAGGGCAA
The DNA here is from genome assembly GCF_019279795.1 of Protopterus annectens. Taxonomy (NCBI): domain Eukaryota; kingdom Metazoa; phylum Chordata; order Ceratodontiformes; family Protopteridae; genus Protopterus; species Protopterus annectens. Next base: position 1,692,093,596 of record NC_056732.1, on the reverse strand, counting down.
GCCATGGGGGCATGCTTCTTTCACAGAACTGGGAGATGAGGCTGGTTCAGTGTGTGAGCAAACTGCTGCTTCTCAAACCCCTGGCAGGATGCTTCCTGTGGGAGAAGCAGTGCAGACCAGTAAAGTCTACTCGTGACACAAAAAAAAAACAGACTTTGTGGGTCACAAAGATGTTTCCGCCAGTATCGGCGGAGGATCAAGGGAAGGCTCGAACGTACATGGACTAAATTTATGAAGAGCCTGCATAAGGCTGCGTCGAGACAGTATAATGGAGGAGTACCGAAACGTGCAGAGAGGGAAATGTGTGGAGGTGTGGTACGGCAGGGCTAGCAACTGGAGAATGGATGGATGCTGTGTACATGGAGCTCAGGGGCTGGTAAAAGGGAGCATGGGTATGACATTAAGGTAGAAATATGCAAATGAAGCAGAACAGCAATAGTGCAGTGAGCAGAGCATTTGCCTAATGCACATGCATTCCCAGTTCGAGTGCCACTGCAGCACAGTCTATTGTCCATGTAAAATCTGTATCTCAACATCGTTTTGCTGTATAACCTACTAAATGACATTTATACTTGAACAGGAGTACTGCATTAAATGCACATGTGAAGTGTCAGTGTCATAATGAATAAGGCACTAGTATGCAGGTGCAAGCACAAATAAGCAGTAGTAAGCATAGATAAGCAGTATTTTGACAGAGAAGATAAGTCTGAAACCCGAACATGTCGGCACAAGTGACTGACTTCAATCCTAAGACCATCCATGTCAATTGCCAAGAGAATGAGGTACAGGCCAAACATATAAGCTGAATATGCATGGACATATGGACAGATATACATCTGTAAATTTAGACAGATAGACAGCTATAGGTATATATATGTGTATGTATGACTCACAAATAATCATATAACAGCACTCGTACATAGATAAATAGGGTCAGTGTATATATCCATATATATATATATATATATATATATATATATATATATATATATATATATATATATATACATACACATAGATATATACATATACATATCTAGATCTATATCAATGTCCATATCTATCTCTATATATGGGGGTTTCACATATACAATTATGTATATATATATATATATATATATATATATATATATATATATATATATATATTTATATACACAGATAGACATGTGTATAGCATTTGCACATGTGAACAAACTCCTGATCCACTCAGTACAACATAACAGACCATAAGCAGAGTTAATGGGGGCACGAATGAGGGACACCTGTTAATTACTGCTATGTAAACCCCCATCCCTAATGGATATGCTGTGCAAATCACTATCCAGCACATACAGTACATGGTGTCAGGACCCTCAACAACACAGCTACAATGCTTCAACAGTAATCCAAGTCACCTGTACATGTCAGGGCAATATCTGTAACATATCATGCAGAAAAGTCAGTCTACCGTAGGGAATGTACAATGTAGACGGGGTACACTACAACGGTACAGATATGCACACACATCTATACATTGACAAGTATGTTCAGGTATACATATATATATATATATATATATATATATATATATATATATATATATATATATATGTATATATATATATATATTGATATTGATATATATATATATATATATATATATATATATATATATAAATATATATATATATAGATATATATATATATATATATATATATATATATATATATATATATATATATATATATATATATATATAGATAGATAAGATATATGTGATATATAGGTACATACACATATACACAGACAAAAGGTATTAGTAGCCTTATATATGTACAAGTAGTGTGGACGTACTGGGTACAAAGTATATCCCTCGGCCACTAGCCCTGTAACTGGTACCTGTGACATGTGTATTGAGGCAACCATTCTCGCAAAGGGAATACGTACATTACACATATACCCACTCACAATTCAAAGGACACGAGACGAATGTATACACAGACAACCTTTATTTGTGTAATTTACAATAATGTATGCCATTACTTGCAGCACATAGAATTTGACTTATTTAATCAGTGAGGAATGCAAGGCTCACACAAAATAGTAGCTGCAGACAGTTCGGATATATAACATACTATGCTGTCCAGGCCAAGCCCTTCAATTCGTATTACTGTAGACAACGGATTTGCCATCAAGGTAAGTAACAATAAACAATAACAAATGCAGTTCAGCAGCCTCCAGTTACACCCTGTAGTCAAGGCCTAGGGGGAAATTTATTACCTGTGGTAATGTCTATGTATCTGTCACATGTATGGACCCTGACCAACAAATGTCGTGGGAGTCCACGATATGACTGGGATGATAGCAGGAATGCTAGCAGTAAATAATGATAGGCCATTATCAAACAACCCCTATCCGTATCACAGCAGGACAAAGCCAGCCATATATCTGGAGGACAGAGGCAAGAACACAAGGCCATACTTGTAATATTGCTGTTACACACCCTGCAAATTGCTGGTGTTACAGGATTTGTTGCAACATACCCTTATGCAGGAATAAGACATCAGGAACACAAATGGATGTGGCCATGTACTGATAGCACACAACAGACAGATTGCCGGGGATATATCTAGGACAAGACCTGTGTGATGCACAGGCAAAAGCAAACAGACAATCCACTGGCCATCATGGGGATAGGCCCACAGTTGAGAGCTATGCAGACAGACTGCATTCCATCCTAAACTACTATGTACACACAAACACTGCAAGACCAGCAATATACAATGCACATAACAAAAATACTCACTCTGCCTGTAGGTCTGGAACCTCTTACGATTGTGTAGTTGGCCTGAGTCTGCAAGTCCTGCTGTAAGAGGTACTGCAACCTGCCATCTGAAGCACTGCTGCCACATATAGGAAGGCTATCCTCCATACTGGAAAGGTGAAGGGACAACACCTACATGAGTCAGCAATTTATAGTACTGGTTTGCCATGACAGTGGTTAACTGAATCACTACACAGCAGGCTGCACGCAGTTAGCAACTGTTGCACACTGATTAGAGCAGAGCCCATCACCTGATCATATGCATCACCTACAAAAGCCATGCTGCAATCCATTCAAACCAACTCAATTGCTCTAGTGGAAAGGGAGAGAGAGAGAGAGAGAGAGAAAAGAAAGAAAGAGAGAAAGAGAGAAAAAAAATTAACATAAAATAAAACACACACACAGTGGGAAAAAAGAAAACCTACAAGCCACAACCAGGAAGGCATCACACCCATCCAAAAAAGAAAAATGTATGTCAAACATAACTGCATGCAATGTAATGTAGTATGTGGTATAGATTAAAAGGATATATGATGTTGAATGTTTGATATGTGCCATCTGTAGTTGTCCCTGTAATGATGTTCCGCTGAACAACTGCTCTAGACAATACTGTCTGTCCCTGTAGGCAGTGGGACATACCTGCCAACTGTGCAGATCAGCAATGAATGACAAAGATGTCAGCCATAATATCTGTGTGTGTTATGTTAGTGTGGACAATAGCTGGTGGTGGAAGTACTACCGTCATGATAGACACATGGGTGTCAGAGCACACCATTTGCAGGACTGTCATGTTAATGTGTAATGTAGCATGCACAAATGCCATAGGTGTATAATAGGCATACTAGCAATCTCAGGCCATATATACCATCCTAATGTTAGTCTGTGTTCACATGTGACACCTGTCTGTGTTGCAGCAAGCCAGAACAGTACAGCTGTGAATGAAAGACAGTTACAGAATGCGGACCAGATGTCTGTATGCACTCCACATATAGATAAATATTTGTGTGATACAGAATGTGATGTGTATGTGTACAGATACACAGACACTCATATAGACATAGGTGTCAGTAGGAGGATGGTGTGCAGTCATATTCCACAAAGGTATGTCAGTGTGGTGACACCATGGCCGTGACGTATTTGGTGTACAGTTGCACACATGCCACAGGCATGTACAACAGTTATTGGCCATGCAAAAATGACTATTGGCCTGCTGGTACAGGTATAATCTGCACCCTTATGTCAACCCATCCACATACACACAGATCCTTACTTGGCGACACTGTGTCTAGACCCCCTACCCAGGTATGTAGTGCTACTGAACTGTGTGGCTGTCATTGCACACACAACACCATATGTAGGGTGAGGTGTGTAACAGGTCAGATGTTACATGCAGACCATCCACAGACATGTACAATATGGTAATGGGGGATGTAATTTTTGTATATGGAAAATACATAGTGTGTCATACCATCATATACACATTGACTGACATATTACAGGTAAACACACATCTTAGAGATCTGGTTGTATTGTTGCTAACTAACTAATCCATGTGTCCAAAGTGTTATGGGTGGGCTGCACACAGCACATGTGTAACCGGACTGTATCCTGTTATCTGTTACCTGTATGGGTGATGGTGACAGTGGCCACCAGAGAGTGGTACATGGGTCATATACCAGGTGTACCATGGTGTAAAGACAGTGTACACAGCACCCACATCCCCAAGTGGATATTGTACACACTGGAACCCATCTTGATACTCTGACATACCCATTATCACACATTGGCCACAACACCAAAACAGCCCATTGCATATCACAACATTGGTACCATAGGGATATGCATGTGATGCACACACCACAGGCATAGTAGGGTGTTGCATTACATTGCCACACTTATGGGTGACAACAACAATATATGTACTACTGTGTGGCAAAGTGTATTGTAATAAGAGTATGTGGCCTTGCAATGGTGTACCCTACAGATATGCACACATGCACACATACACACACGTGGCAGACCTCAATGGGATTCCCATGCCTACCAACCCATTAGTACAACAAGGTTGTGCTGGTACTGCAAGGCACATGTAGCTATTAGGGGGAGGAATGTAACAGGCTACATGTTACGTTAATCAGGTTAAGAGGCACCACACACTATACGAGTTGCACAAATAGGCATCCCCCTTCCAGCCAAACACGTCTGCCCTGCAATACACTACCAAGTGTTAGAGATCCATTAATCAGGGCCTATGACAACATGGGCACACAATGTTACCTGTACTACATCCCACCTATATGATGTCAGGCTGGTATTGGTAACATATCATGCATTACAGTCTGGCTACCATGGGTAATGTATTATGTGGAAGTCATCAACATTCCCAGGATACAGATACACAGAGACAGATATGCAGATACAGGTATACATATTTATATATATATATATATATATATATATATATATATATATATATATATATATATATATATATATATATATATATATGGATTCACTTCATAACACTGAAACTTCATAATATTGAAAATGACAAAACTTCATAATACTGAAGACCAAAATACTGAAAGCTCAAAATACTGAATACGCAAAATACTGAAACTCAAAATACTGAAAACACATATTATTGTAAACTCAGCTAACAACATAAATCATGCAATTTCTACCAAATATATGCGGGGGCAAGCCTCATGCACCCCACCCCTGCTAATTATATATCTACTCCAAGATTGCACTTAACTACACTATGTGCAATCTTGGAGTTGATAAATTTAATTAGCAGGTGTTAAGCATGCGTGGGGGTGCAGGGGCTTGCCCCTGCATATTTGGTAGAAATTGCTATGATTTATGTTGTTTAAGCTGAGTTTACGATAATATGTGTTTTCAGTATTTTGAGTTTCAGTATTTTGAGTATTCAGTATTTTGAGCTTTCTCAGTGTTTTGAGTTTCAGTATTTTGATATTTCAATGTTATGAAGTGAATCCATATATATATTTAAGCACTCTAAAACTAGTGTGTGGTCTCCTGGTGCCCTGAGCCAGTGGTAACAAAAGTCAATTACTCGCTGAATCCCACAAATGCCTTCTACCAGCACCTACACAGGCTACAGGACTGCACAATCAAGCAAAAAACTAAGACTCTCTGTACCAAAGGCCAAAGCCAGTCGACTGACTGACCCAGCCCAACACAGCAAAACAACAAAGAGAGGGCAACTAAGAGATAAAGAGAAGCAAAATTAAATTAAGACGCCTTTGATCATTATAAGTAAAAAACTAGAGCTTCATAAAAAATCATCAAAGCAAATTTTTGAGAAAAAAAATATGCAAAAAGACATACATAAAGGCCTTCTTAGCTTTATTAGGAAACCTAGAAAGAAGGATCCCAACCATGCCAGTTCAAAATGAAAGTCAAATTGAAAATTACTGAACCTACACATTGCTAACATATGGCTGACAGGTTCAGTGCAAACTCTCCCACCCAAAATAGAGATATCTATTCCAGAGGATTGTAGCCCCCAAACATCTCCAACGCCCAGGTGAGAACTGCCCTCACTAAGGCAAAAACACAGCATCCATGGGACCGATGGTGTCCCCGGCTGTGTGCTTCATGAACTCAATGAGGAATTAAACCCACAGTTAATGAAGCTGTTTTAATCTTAGCCTCACCCTCCAAGGAGTGGCGAGGGGGCACACGCTGACTGGCGTCCACTTCTTAAGGCGGGCCCACCTCACAGACCTGAAATTACCGCCCCATTAGATCTGCAAAGCCAGGGAGAGGATCATATGGGACTCATAAATAAAAGACATAGGAACTTGCAGACTTTGGATCCAACCCAGTTTGGCTTTGTCAAAGGCAGATCCTGCCTCTTAAACTTGGTTGACTTTTTCGAGACAGTCACCAAGGCCATTGATGAGGGAAAGGCAGTCCATACAGCCTACCTCGACCTGGCAAAGGGCCTGGCCACAACCCCCCACCTCAGGTATCATCAAAAACTCATCAGCTTGAATGTAAACCCATACATCACAAGATGGGTTGCAAACTGGCTAGCGACAGAACCCACAGGGTCAGTTGCTGGAGCCATGTCTCAAAGCCACCTGTCACAAGTGGTGTCCCACAGGGCCTCAGTCCCTGGTCCACTCTTGTTCGGCATCTACTTTTCTGAAGTTCAAGCAAACACAGGAGGGTTATGGCTGACAAAGTTTGCAGATGACTGCAAACTGGGTGCCATAGTCGAAAACACATCTGACACAGATATCCTCCAGAAGGGCCTCACAGAAACGGATAACTGGTGCCAGAGCCATGGCCTGAAGTTTAACGCCAAAAATGCATAGTCATACCCTTCGGGAAAACAAGGTTACCCCTAGCTACCATATAGATGGCAATACACTGAGCACAGAAAAGTCATCAGGGATCTGGGGACCCAAGTTGACAGTAGCCTTTGACACTCATGTTGCTAAAGTAGTTAGGAAAACCTTCTATATCCCACCTGATCATGAAGGGATTCACATCTAGATCAAGGAGGTCATCGTCCCCTGTACTCATCACTCATTAGACCTATGATTGAGTACAATGCCCTGTTCGAATGTATCTGACCAGACACCTGATGCAGCTTGAAAGGCCCCAAAAGTTCCTCACCAAAAGGATAAAGGGTCTCAAAATATGTCTTATGCTGCCCGACTGAAAGAACTCCAGCTTTATTCAGTCTCATACCGCTTGCTAAGAGGTGACCTGTGCCTGACATATAAGACCATGTCAAACCCGGATTTGATGAATATGCTTCACCTCAAAAATCTAGATCCCTCAGAACCACAAGGCGGAGACATAAACCTTGACACGGTTATAAATAGAACGTGCTGGAGGGACAGATTCATCACCCAGAGACTCCTATGCTGTGGAACAAAATCCGTACATGTGAGGCAGAGCAGCTGGCCTTGTTCAAGAGGAATCTTGACCAATGGATGGGAGATCGCAGATATACCCCAGGGATTACTTCAGTGTCACTGCTTGACAGAGGCACAGAAAATGATAGGCATAGGTTTTATTCAAACTAAAGGGGTGGTGAAAGCCACATAACTATGGGCTAGGCTTATAAATGCCCTTGGGCAGATAGCCTAGTATGAACCTATGAACCTATGGACCTATATATATATATATATATATATATATATATATATATATGTATAAATATATATATATATATATATATATATATATATATATATATATATATATATATACACAGATATATGAGTCTAGGACACATGCTCGACTAGCATATGTCCGAATCACAAAATATCGAACACACATACACGAAAGCGCTTAACATCGAAAAGCGCTTCCATGTATGCGTAGTTCAAAAAAAATATCTACATTTCTGCAGGGGGGCTTCACCGCCCTGCACCATCCCACACCCCCCTACTTTATTAATCTCACTCTGAGATCACACTACAGTGGGGAAAAGGGAATTTTCCCTTACCCGCATTGTAGTCCAATCTATGAATCAGGCAAACATACACGAAGTGCTTGTCAATGTTAAGCGCTTTCCTGTATTTGTGTTCGATGTTTTGTGATTCGGACATATGCTAGTCGAGCATATGTCCGGATCCCATACACACACATGTATATATATATATATATATATATATATATATATATATATATATATATATATACATGTGACTGCACATACACACACACTTATATGTACAGTAAGAACCATAAGTGGGAGGTGCACACAATATGGAACAGCCACTATGCCAACAGTTGACCTGTGAACGACTGGACACTGTATGTGCCACCCATACAAATGACAATCGTTGCCTGTAACATACACCAACAGAGAGGTCATAGGTAGAACACCACGCACAGGTTTGCTGACATGGAAACCTTTAATAGTGTGCTATTACAGTTCTACATGCCATGCCATATAGCTGTTCAGACACTGACAACTATATCAACAGAGTGATGCTACAGTGGAGCAGTTACAATCATACAGTAGTCTGAAAAGGTTCACAGCTGTTGCTGTCCAGGCCAAGCCATTCACATTGTACAACAGGAAAGACACACTGGACCACAGGATACCTAACAATAAACAGTATGTAATGCAGGTGTGTAGTTCAGCAACCTCTATCTACACACTGTACAAACTCAGTAGGTGGTATAGACGCCATATGACCACATGGGTTATAACTGCTACATAACATGGCATAACTGACACCATCAAGAGCACACCCAGAAACAGAACAGTTTGTAGGGCAGGGGGCAGTAGTCCTGCATTACCCATATCCATGTCAGTAATGTATATATAGGTGAAGTATATGGTACTGTACATCCAGATACTTTAAGGCAGCTCAGCCCTGATACCCCCACATTTTCTAGCAGCCTAGGTCATTTATGGTGCTCCCCCCTAGACTCAATAATACAGGGCCATATATCACTGTTACATACACTGGAGTCTGCAGTGCATAAGGGCACACATGTATTGCGTAGGTGATGCCCGCACATATATGGCCCCAGCCCCACCATATGTGTGGGAGTTACAATGGCAGTGGACTGATGGCAGCACTGACAGTGTATTATACTCCCAGCCCACTATGGATCAACCACCAACATCATGACATATGTACAAAAGCCATGCTGCAATCCATTAAAACCAACACAATTGCTCTAGTGGAGAGGGAGAGAGAAAGAGAAAGAAAGAGAGAAAAACAAATTAACATAAAATGAAACACACACAGTGGGAAAAAAGAAAACCTACAAGCCACAACCAGGAAGGCATCGCACCCATCCAAAAAAGAAAATGGTATGTCAAATATAACTGCATGTAATGTAATGTATTATGTGGTATAGATTAAAAGGATATATGATGTTGAATGTTTGATATGTGCCATCTGTAGTTGTCCCTGTAATGATGTTCCGCTGAACAACTGCTTTAGCCAATACTGTCTGTCCCTGTAGGCAGTGGGCCATACCTGCCAACTGTGCCGATCAGCAATGAATGACAAAGATGTCAGCCATAATATCTGTGTGTGTTATGTTAGTGTGGACAATAGCTGGTGGTGGAAGTACTGCTGTCATGATAGACACATGGGTGTCAAAGCACACAACTTGCAGGACTGTCATGTTAATGTGTAATGTAGCATGCACAAACTCCATAGGTGTATAATAGGCATACTAGCAATCTCACGCCATATATACCATCCTAATGTTAGTCTGTGTTCACATTTGATACCTGTCTGTGTTGCAGCAAGCCAGAACAGTGCAGCTGTGAATGAAAGACAGTTGCAGAATGCGGACCAGATGTCTGTATGCACTCCACATATAGATAAATATCTGTGTGATACAGAATGATACACAGACACTCATATAGACATAGGTATATCAACAAAGTACAGCATATAACTACACTTATATGGACATAGATATATATTTATGCGCATATATATAGTAGCAATGACAATGGCATGCAGGTGAAATAGTCTGTAACAGGCCAGCAAAGATTAGTGTCCCCACAGGGAGCATGGCTAAAAACACATAGCACAAAGCATGGCACATACATATAGCACAAAGCTTGGTACAATACAACATATGTCCCAATGGTAGGTAAGCAGCTGACATAACAATTGCAGTCTGTGAATGGCTTGTTGTAGCTGATATGATGGGGGGAGACAAATATGTGTATTAAAAACTATGGTAACCGTGCTGTATGGATGGCTCAGACCTGTTTCCACCTTAATGTCTTCTAGGGAACATGTCACATAGTCATCTTCCCACGTACAGCTCCGCTGAGACAGATTATCTACCACCTGGTACAGCACTACAAACAGCTGTTTGGGCGGACAGCCCATGACCAGCAGGAGAGGACCAGCCTGTGAAATGAGCTAGTCCTCAGGGTCAATGATGTCAGACTGCATAAGCACAGCTATGAGCAGGTCTGGCATCATTGCACCGACCTGCTTTGCCATGTACATCAGCGTGCAGCTGCTGTAAGGGTGGCTACTTCACAACAGGAGGGGGCAACCCACCCATCCACCTGTCATCCGTGTGGAGGAGCTTCTCAGCAGCCTTGTGGCACCTGCCCACCTGCAGCAACAAAACCTGGCGGGGCACATTATGGAGGTGGGTGCCAAAGACACACCAGTTGAGGAGCATGCAGGTAAGTGCCCAGGGCACATTGGTACACCACTTTTGTGTATACATCTGCGTCTGTACAGGTAGATCATTCAAATCTGAGATGTCATATACATAGTCTATCACTGTGTAGTATTTATAAACAGTTGTGTATAAGCTGTAATATTGTGGATTTCTACTGTTGATGTAACGTAATGCTGCACCCACCTTTTATGAATGCCACACCTGTGGCCACTGACATCAACTTTCTCACACTCCTATGTAGGTCCCTCCAGGATACCAACACAGCAGCAGCCCGTAGCCGGTGAGTATGGTACGTGTTCATGCATGATGATACACTGTGCATGTAATAGCTATGGGATATCCCAAACACACATCTAACACACCTACCCATACTGCATGCTGTACACGTCCATGTTTTTTTGCTGTGAAATGCACTGCATCACAATAGAGACCATGCTGGGGTATCGGAAGGGTACAGCAGACACATGCAAGATAACTAACATCCTGTCAATGTGCAATGTGTCCACAGGGATGTGGAGTATGGCAGGACACACGGCCTACAGTAGGGACATGTGTCAATCAACACCACCATGGCTGCAGCTGCACACAATCAGGTTAAGTAAACATGGCAGACGTACCCTGACCCCACAGCACCCATGACAGCAGTGTGTGCACTCCAAGGGATGTGCACATGAGTAGACCTTGCAACCATGCAAAAGCCTGGGATATGTGTAGGGCAACCCCACAGCCATGGTAAGGTCTGCTGGTTGCCAATGTAATAGTCTTGTACTGGTCATACATGCACTGCTGATGTTGCAATCTGTAATGCAGACATCAGGCATTCACAAATGATAGCTGTACACATATCATCCCAGGTATGATTTGCTATAATACATAGGGGTTGTGAGCAGTGAAGCTGACATAACCGATACAGTACTACATATGCAGCAATGGTTTCTCCACCTGCAAGGTATGGTGCACAGTACAAGGCAAGGTGCGGAACAGGTCCACAGTAACACTTGGGTGCAGTGTTAACAAGGGGAAGGGCCATCACCTACTAATACAGCCCATGCCTCACACACATGTATACTGCTGCAAGCATGAAGTCACTATAGTTGCACTGCATGCTGTTGAGCACCATATGTAATGTACGCTGACAGAAGGGTAATGGGAGGACTGTGTGTACAAATGTTGTGCAACTCCACATGTAGGGGTGTGTGTGTGTGTGTGTGTGCGTGTGTGTGTGTGCGTGTGTACGTGTGTGTGTGCATGTGTGCGTGTGTGTGTGCCCATGTGTGCACAGGCGAGAGTGGGATTGACCACATGGCAGTACTTCCCCTTGGGATTGTGCTGTACATGGAGTGAGACATGGCACACCAGGACAACCTGTCTGGTATGTGAACACAGGACAGCTAATAGCATAACAAGGTCTGTAGCATGGAGCATGCATTGGGAGGTGAAGTACATACCAGGTATACACATCACATTGCCAGCAGCAGACAGGTAACTGGCTACCCAAATATACAGCACTACAAATGCAATGGGGAATTACCACAGCACATCAGTGAGTGTGTCCAGGTAATACTGTTGTCTGCATGATGGCTCTCTTGTGCAGCAGACGTGGCGTGGACTGAGCAAGACTGTAGTATGAGGCTCTGGTGTTTGACATATGTAATGAATGTAGCAGCCCCAACCATATAGGGCCTTGTACACCATTACTGCCCATACACAGGGTAATACGAGATGACAGCAGTGAGGCCATGTACAACCTTCTCCACCCAAGTCAGGGAGATGATGGAGTAACAGGTCAGCTGCTGTAACCACACGTGTAGGCATGGAGAGGAATGATATGTTAATGGGCAGTAGTAATGCTTGTATATTAGCAAGTGCCATGCAGGATGGGGAACATATGCAACTGAATGTAAGACTGTCTGTAAACCCAGGGAAAGTGAGGTAGTAAGGTGGCTGTCAGTGTGAGTGTGTGTGAGTGTGTATACTATTATGCAATACTGTACAGGTCTTAAAGTGTGTATTTGTTTCCCCCACAGGTGGCAAGGTGGGTCAGGGTCCCTCCTGCATGCAAACTGAGGTAGGTGTCCCTACAAACATTGATGATGATGGTACAGGTGAGGCAGAGGTGGGGTTGTCAGAGGCCAACACTGAGCCAACATGTGTCATCACCCTCCTAGCCACCCCAAGCCCGCACACAGTTACAGTGCCCCTACAAACCCCATCACATGTGGCCATAGCAGAGTAACAGTTGGTGCTTAGTGGCAATGACCAGGAAAGTGTGGTGCCCATGCCAACTGTGCCAGGTCACAGTTGGCATAACCAGATGTCCGGAAGGTCACCACATCGGCAGATGTACCATAGTCCTTGTGGGAGGACCGCAGGTCATCATGCCCCTGGCAGAGGCGCCACAACTAGTACCACCAGGAGCATGTTTCAGGCCATAATGGAGGCACAAGTACATATGGAAATGCACACTAGACAGGGCCTGAGGCTGCAGAGGTCTGCTTTCACAGCTGTAAGTGGCAACCTCAATGAACTTGCTGGTGCCTTCCGTGAATATACCGAGGTCATGGATAGACTTTGCGGTGAGATGTGGGCCAACTCAACTGTGGCATGTCTGTGTTAGAATGTGTGGTGGGAGTAGTGCGATGGCCACATGGCCATAAGCCAGAAACACCAGCAGCTGGTGGTCAACTTGCGCATACCAGGATGCCCAGCCACTCCCGTAGTGGCAGTACTAGCCCTAGCACACCACTGGGGCTGCTGTCCACACCACAGCAGGCCTCATGCATGTGGCCCTGGCCAGTCCCAGGCGTGACATGGTTCCAGCGGACATATGTCATCATCAGGGGAGAGTAGCACCTCAAGGTCTGTACCTGCATGTGCCCATGGAACCCCTGGCAGGCACAGTCAGCGTATCCATGGCCAGAGGTAGTGACCTGCACACCCTGCCAGGTATGGTCTGCAGTTGTCCAAAATCACCCATATAGGGCAGCCACATGGCAGAACTGTGTGCATGCATACCCACACACTATGCAACCACACCTAGTGTGACCTCATACTGACACATAACACATCACCATTCCCCAATCAATGAACCACACCCTCACCCACACACATAGTGACACATGTTTGGACCACCCTTGGCCTCTGGCACACCAGCATATGATGATACCTGTGCCACATCCCTGTCATCTATAACATTGATGCAGGGACAGGCTAATATGGTTCTGATGCACACAGTGACTGTACTAGAGTGCTGCAATGTACTGCAGTGTAGAATGTAGTCAGGGGTAATGAGTGCTGCATACATGTCAGGTAGTGTAGCCATGCAGCTAAGACGACTTTCACACACCCTGTGCATATGATGATACATGTGCCACATCCCTTTCATCCATAACATCGATGAAGGGACAGGCTAATATGGTTCTGATGCACATGGTGACTGTAATAGAGTGCTGCAATGTACTGCAGCGTAGAATGTAGTCAGGGGTAATGTGTACTGCATACATGTCAGGTAGTTTAGCCATGCAGCTAAGATGACTTTCACACACCCTGTGCATATGATGATACCTGTGCCACATTCCTGTCATCCATAACATTGATGCAGGGACAGGCTAATATGGTTCTGATGCACACGGTGACTGTAATAGAGTGCTGCAATGTACTGCAATGTAGAATGTAGTCAGGGGTAATGTGTAATACATATATGTCAGGTAGTGTAGCCATGCAGCTATGATGCATCTCAGCTGTTGGTAACACCAATCGTTATCTCCATACTGTTATCCATTTGTGCTGTAGGCATACATGTGTCAGTAGGAGGATGGTGTGCAGTCATATTCCACAAAGGTATGTCAGTGTGGTGACACCATGGCCTTGACATATCTGGTGTACAGTTGCACACATGCCACAGGCATGTACAACAGTTACAGGCCATGCAAAATTGGCCAGTGGCCTGCTGGTACAGGTATAATCTGCACCCTTATGTCAACCCATCTACATACACACACATCCTTACTTGGCAAAACTGTGTATAGACCCCTACCCAGGTATGTAGTGCTACTGAACTGTGTGGCTGTCATTGCACACACAACACCATCTGTAGGGTGAGGTGTGTAACAGGACAAATGTTACATGCAGACCATCCACATACATGTACAATATGGTAATGGGGGATGTAATGTTTGTATATGGAAAATACATAGTGTGTCATACCATCATATACACATTGACTGACACATTACAGGTAAACACACATCTTAGAGATCTGGTTGTATTGTTGCTAACTAACTAATCCATGTGTCCAATGTGTTACAGGTGGGCTACACACAGCACATGTGTAACTGGGCTGTATCCTGTTATCTGTTACCTGTATGGGTGATGGTGACAGTGGCCACCAGAGAGTGGTACATGGGTCATATACCAGGTGTACCATGGTGTAAAGACAGTGTACACAGCACCCACATCCCCAACTGGATATTGTACACACTGGAACCCATCTTGATACTCTGACATACCCACTATCACACATTGGCCACAACACCAAAACAGCCCATTGCATATCACAACATTGGTACCATAGGGATATGCATGTGATGCACAGATCACAGGCATAGTAGGGTGTTGCATTGTATTGTCACACCTATGGGTGACAACAACAATATCTGTACTACTGTGTGGCAATGTCTATTGTAATAAGAGTATGTGGCCTTGCAATGGTGTACCCTACAGATATGCACACATGCACACATACACACACGTGGCAGACCTCAATGGGATTCCCATGCCTACCGACCCATTGGTACAACAAGGTTGTGCTGGTACTTCAAGGCACATGTAGCTATTAGGGAGAGGAATGTAACAGGCTACATGTTACGTTAATCGGGTTGAGAGGCACCACACACTATACGAGATGTACAAATAAGCATCCCCTCCAGCCAAACACGTCTGCCCTGCAATACACTACCAAGTGTTGAAGATCCATTAACCAGGGCCTGTGACAACATGGGCACACAATGTTACCTGTACTACATCCCACCTATATGATGTCAGGCTGGTATTGGTAACATATCATGCATTACAGTATTGCTACCATGGGTAATGTATTATGTGGAAGCCAACAACATTCCCAGGATACTATACACAGACACAGATATGCAGATACAGGTATACATATTTATATATATATATATATATATATATATATATATATATATATATATATATGTGTATGGGTCTAGGACACATGCTCGACTAGCATATGTCCGAATCACAAAATATCGAACACACATACACGAAAGCGCTTAACATTGAAAAGCGCTTCCGTGTATGTGTAGTTCAAAAAAAATCTACATTTCTGCAGGGGGCTTCACTGCCCTGCACCCCCCGCACCCCCCCTACTTTATTATTCTCACTCCGAGTTCGCACTACAGTGGGGAAAATGGAATTTTCCCTTACCCGCACTGTAGTCCGATCTATGAAACAGGCACATATATATGAAGCACTTTCCTGTATTTGTGTTCGATGTTTTGTGATTTGGGCATATGCTAGTCGAGCATGTGTCCGGATCCCATACACACACACACACACACACACATATATATATATATATATATATATATATATATATATATATATATATACATGTGACTGCACATACACACACACTTATATGTACAGTAAGAACCATAAGTGGAAGGTGCACACAATATGGAACAGCCACTATGCCGACAGTTGACCCGTGAATGACTGGACACTGTATGTGCCACCCATACAAATGACAATCGTTGCCTGTAACATACACCAACAGAGAGGTCATAGGTAGAACACCACGCACAGGTTTGCTGACATGGAAACCTTTAATAGTGTGCTATTACAGTTCTACATGCCATGCCATATAGCTGTTCAGACACTGACAACTATATCAACAGAGTGATGCTACAGTAGACCAGTTACAATCATACAGTATTCTGAAAAGATAACACACAACACACACTGCCAGCGTAATATCTGTCACAAGACCTGTGTTGTGGACAGACAAGACATGATAGGCATAGCTCTGACCAGCATGAGGATAGGCCCACAGTTGTGTGCTATGCAGACGGACAGCATTCCATGGCAAACTAGTATGTAAACCCACACCCTGTAACACCAGTACTATATAAAGCATAACACAACTCTACTTGCAGTCTGTCTGTAGTTCCTGATCCTCCTACAAATATGTGGCTGCCCTGAGTGTGCCGGTTCTCCTGTAAGGGGTATTGCTACATGCTGTTGGTAACACTGCTGCCCACACACTGGATGATGTCCATCACACAGGAGATGTAATGGGACCATGCACACATGATGTGGGGATCTATAGTAGGTGGTTGCCATGACAGTGTTAATTGGGTGTAGTAGACATGTGTAATCATGTATATCTGGCTATCTGGATAAGTATATGTACGTATACTCCCACCATATGTCCTGGACATGAAGTGTAGGCCATCCCCAGCCCGTATGTTCCCAATTTCCTAGATGCAGGGGATGTCAGGTATGTATAGTAGGTATACTAGTAGACTATTGCTACTGTCATTGGGAATGTCTTCACAGACATGGTGTGTGTGGGAGGTCACATCTGCTTATAACATGTGTGCCATTGGTTATTGAAAGACATCCAAAGGACATCATTGTACAGTACTGCTGATAGCACATAATGCCATGGTGGACTGCAGCAGAGATATTGGCCAATATATGTGGAGGGTCTGACACAGTCTGTACAGTCCAGAGGTATACACATAAGCCCTTAGTGCTACACATGTGTACCATGCCAGACAATATGGATGTAGACGGCCATGTAGATGGGTATAACACATAACGACCAGTATATGATGTCAACCATAGGTCATACATTCACACACTCCTGCCTGGCCTGACACGGTATGACCGCTGATACAGGGGTGCCATGGCCACATACTACCCAGTAGGTATTGACATACATCTGCACTGCATCCTACTGCCCTGTCTGACATACATGACTGTTAAGGGAGGGCCAGCAGCAGGACATCTGGCTAGTATCTGCACATGACATCCCACTGGGTAGGTGCATTCAGCTGCTAGGCATGTCACAATGCACTGTGCAGGCTGCAGGCATACTGCCCCAACACTGGCCTACATCTCCTAAGGGGGAATGCACATGTACCTGCATATAAAGAAGGCTCAACAGGCATGTCACAGCACACGGTAGGATACACCTGTGTGACAATGCATCTCCACAACCAATGTGAACACAGCCACAGCCACATATGGTTAGCTAGCATGGTATTACAGTATGTGGACTATGTGTTCTACACCATCCTCATATGTGCCACTCACAGACTGACCCTACATATACTGGCCTGCTACACAGTTTGGTCTGGTGGCTGTCTGTGATATGGGACACATGTGTTTATGTCCCTAAAAACATGTATGCCACTACAGTACCATACAGTGGGGTAGCATGTAACATGTGATAGTAGGGGAACTAGAACAATGTCATCTACCACAGTTTTTACACAGGCTAAGGTACATATCAACACTACACACACTGTTGACATTCACCATAGGTACACAGACCTCAGTACTGTACAAAAATCCACAGGATGTGCAGGTAATGTCATGTAATGTAACCCCTACTATACATAACATGTGTAGAAGTCAGACATATTAGTGTCTTGTTCTCAGATATGATGCCACAAATTATGGTGTACAGCACATATACACTACTTCATGCATGACATATGTACAAAGCTTGACAGAGGTGCGGCTGGAAGCACATATACAGGGTCAATATTGACATGTTGCTGTGATAACCACATACATTTACTGTTTTTACAGGGTTGTTGCAACATATATCCTTTGAGGGATATGACGTCTGTGACTATCACGGGTTTCTCCATCTACTGACTGCAGTCCTCACACTACCTTCTGCAGTCGACAGCTAGATGCTCCATGGGTGACACATGCAACTATGGACAAAACACTGCCCAGGCTGCAGATGACCCTGCAGATGGGGATTCCCCATAAACATGGAACTGACATGGCAGGTATTAAGACATGTACAACAGTCATGTCCACCAAAGCACTGTTAAAGTAACATTACTCCAAATGCAGTATAGTGGAACTTACAGTCTGTAGTCAGGTCAGGCACATCCCCCTCCTGTTTGTTGCACTGTTTCCACAGTGCATGTTGTTAGAGGTACACCACAATCCATCTGAGATGCTGTTTGCCACACGACAGATCTAGTTCCTGCTCACATTGGATGAAAAGGGCCAACACCACCATGATGATACTAGGTATTGGAGTGTGTTTCCATACAATTGGCTATGGTTCATAGGTTCATAGGTTCATAGGTTGGTACTAGGCTATCAGCCCTAGGGCCTATACAAGCCTAGCCATAACAATTCCCTGGCTATTTCTTCCCACATTATTTACTTTCCTGGACCCTTGTCTAGCAGGGCGACTGACGTGATCCCTGGGGTGAATTTCCTTTCTCCTATCCAATCGTCAAGGTTCCTCTTGAAGAGGTCCAAAGAGGCACTCTGCTTGACATGTATGGGCAATCTATTCCAGAGTCTGGAGAGTCTCTGGGTCAGGAACCTATCCCTCCAACATGTTTTGTTTATTTTGATGACAAGGTTTAGATCCCTGGAGCGTGAATGTTACCACAGCTGTTTCATATACAATCAGCTAGGAGAGAGCTGCGATTCATGCAGAGGCCATCAGCTGATCATGAGCATTACTTACATTACACATGCTGCTGCCTAAGCAAAGCAGGTGTAGGTCTCCATGTCCACCTGAGAGGGGGTGGGGGATGCAGACAGAGGTAAATACGTGTCAGGGAGGGGTGGGAGGGTAAAACTGAAGCATGTTTGTGTCACACACGTAGCAGCACAGGGTATCAAACCCCTGACATCCATGTAGTGCTAGCACAGCTCGATGCAATTATTGGATGCACCACATGGGTTACTTGCTGTGGAGCACTCAGAACATTTATGGAATGGTGAGTGACATCTGCAACAGGGATACAGTAGCTGTACAGTAAGTGACATACACGTGCCTGTCGGATGAACAGGTGCCAGTGTCAACACAGCCACACTCTCACAAGGACACACACACACTGACACACGTGGCAGGGCCACGTGTACAACTCATCATTTGTGGGATTGCCAGATCACATCACTGTGCAGGTATCCCATGCACCACACAGGTCATACGGGGCTGTACGGGCGAAGGGTATGGGAAGGTGTCTGACATCAGACAGCATGCTGCAGTATGCCCATGGGGGTTGTAGGGAGTGTGGATGTAAACATCTGCAGCATGCGACACACAGACACGGTGCCAGTACTGACATGCATGGGTGCATGTCTGCACAGGTGTGTGGTGTTCTACTGTGCTAGACAGCTGCCCAAGGCTAGGTGATGGGTGTACCTTGGCATCAGGCGACATGACAATGGTCTGCATTGTGGCTCAGGGATGTAGTGTCTGCATTTACCCACACAGGCGGGTATTGTATCCCCCATCCGGTCACCTGGGTGACTATTGTGTGTGGCCAATGCTGTGCATCACTTGCCATGTCTGTGTTCCTTCATCCATGACAGGGACTGCATCTGGGATGTGTACACCTCCCACATGCATGTACAGTGACACGTGGAACTGTACCTGGGGTGTCCGACCCCTGTTGTGAACACAGATTATCATCAGATGTGTCAGTCCTGCCTACCTGTGATGGGAGCTGGTAATGGCCAGC
Source organism: Protopterus annectens (assembly GCF_019279795.1). Lineage (NCBI taxonomy): Eukaryota > Metazoa > Chordata > Ceratodontiformes > Protopteridae > Protopterus > Protopterus annectens. Next base: position 1,692,072,859 of record NC_056732.1, on the reverse strand, counting down.
AGCTTTGCCCTGCACCTACATTGAGTGCATGCTGTCTGCATTCTTTGGTGTCAGTTGCATCTGTCCATATGGGCATGTGTTCAGGCATGGTATGTCCGTTGTGGGTCACATGTGATGGCAACACAGGTGGTGCAGGTGTCCATTGGAGAACATGGGGTAGGTGCACTGTCTGCATGTATGTGCATATTGGACAGATGGACAGGGTGACATGCCCTCTGTGGCCCACTGCTGTCACTCCATAGTTACTATAAGTGGCTACCCATAGTCCTCATTCAGAGGCCATAGTACGGCATTTGTTTGTGTTTGTCTACACCTGTCCTGCTGGTAGTGACTGTTGCTGGGTATGTCACCCCCCCCTCCTGACTGGCATGTGTGAGTCCCTTATCTTGTTGGTGTCCCAGTATTGAGGGTGGTGCTGCAGGGCTGCCTATTTCGGATGCACATAGTGCACTGCCTACGCATGGTTAGGCACAGGTAGTGTAATGTTTGGCATCCCTTTTACTGTATGTAAGAGTCAGAGAGAGATGCTATTCCCTGGGTCCCTCCCATGTCAGAGTATGTGCTATGTATTGCCTCTTTGTCAGGGCCAGGGCATACCAGGCATGCCTCCTTCTGCCTACTGGGGCAGGCTCAGGTTGTTCAACCTCCGAGTCACTCTGTGCCTGTACAGGCCTTGGCATTGGTGGGGGGCTATGTGGCCATGCCCTTTGCTGCTCCTGCTGCAGCTGTTTCCACAGGATCATATTGTGTAGCATGGCACATTCAAGGATGATTTGGGTACATGTAGTTATGAGTACTGCAAGGCTCCATCGGATGTGTCCAGGCACCAGAACCATGACTTGAGCATCCCAAACAAGGGCTTTATTATGATTCTTGTTTGTGCGTGTGCATCATTATGGAGTTCTTGTTCGGGTGTGTGTGTTTCTGATGGATGTCATCAGCCACAGCTCCAGTGCGTATACAGCATCCCCCACTAGGTGACCATGAGGGATGTCCCCACTGACAAATTTCTGGTACAGCTGCATCACATGCCAGATGTGGGAATCATGATAACTTCCAGGGCAGCCAGCACACATGTTCAGTATTATGCCCTGGGCATCGCACATGACCTGGCAGTTGATGGAGGGGAAGCCCTTGCAGTTGATGTATACCTTGCTCACCAGGTGATTCTTTGATGCATATGTGCGTGTATTCTATTGCACCCACTACCTCAGGGTATTCTGCTATTTGGTGGAAGAGATGCATATTGCTGGCCAACGCCTCACAGGTGTGGGGGAAATATACGTGCTCACTGACGTGCTGCCATGGCATCCAAGAACTGGTGGAGTACCCTAGATGCTGATGCCTGTGAGATCCTCATCATATCCCCAGTTGGCCTTTGGAATACATGTAGCTAGTATTCTTAGGCCTACACATACCTTCATTTCCACTGAGGTGGGTTCCCCTCTGTTAGTTCTGTGTGTCAGGCATGGCCGGCACAGCTCAACAATTTGCTGTAGGAGGTCCCTGTCCACCCTATAGTGCTCCTCTATCTCCAGCTCATGTAGCCCTTGGTAGGTTACCCTGGGTCTATACACTCTTCTCCGTCTCCTCACTGTGGGTTGGTCGGCAGCATTCACATCCTCACCACCCTCAGCCTCTTCCACAAATTGTATGATAGCTACTGTAACCCCTAACATTTTGCTGTTGTGAGTGTTGAAAATTCCCTGCTTGTGGTGTAGGGTGCAGGAAAAACCAGAGGGGTAGGTGTTTGCATAGTTTATAGTGGCGTTCTGGGCTGGGCTGGTCTGCTACCTTTGTAATTGGCTGGTTCTGGTATGTTTCATCTGGCAGCAAACCTAGTACCCCTTGATTAACTTCCTGCTGCTGCTTTCCCTTCCCATTGCCCTTCTGTTTCAGCCCGGGGGGCCCGCTGCACAATTGGTGTACTCCAATGTGCATACTGCTGCTATTTCCTGGGTTCACTTCCTTTATCTTCCTGTAGATACTGTTGTGCAGCGGGCACACCCACTTACATTTTTTTATATGTGCTGGGCAGGTTAAGACACACCCCCTGGCTTCGTTGTGCTAAGCTGGATGCAACCCCGAGCCACAGGGTCCAATCCACTGACAGTATGCCTGGCACACCCACCCATGAGGTCAACTACCTCCTAGTCCTGCACTCTGCTATTCATACTCTTACACTGTTGGGACCTGCCTCACATGCTGGGGAAAACCAGGATTCACTAACCTTCCCCTCATTTGCATAGGATTGCCTACCAATGCATAGTTACATGTGTCACACTGTGTCTCCCCCCTTAGCAACCACTATTCACTGGTCAGGTTGTTTTTTGCCTTCCATTGACTTGCATGACAGAATACTGAATAATTTATATTGCTTTTTTTTAGGTTTATTTTCTTATTTGCCCACCGATCCCATTTGCGCACTGCTGCCCTAATGCTTCAACAGTTGTGATCAGCGGACATATAATAAAAGTTGTATTTTGTGCATTTTGCATTGTTTGCAATGCTGATGGCCTTCTACTTGGCCATTGGCATGCTTCTTCAATGATATGCAGCCTTTATTTGAGGCTGTCATGTCCCCGTTTTGGATTTTGCAATACCGTACTCGGTTACTAACCGAGTACATTTCTGCATATTACGCTAGTCCTGCAGGTCTTGATTCCTGCTTCCTGGATGGCAAATTTACCTCATTTGCATTATTTTCACCTGCAAATGGGGTAATTTGCATACGGGATATGGGAACGTGCAACACTACTGATAGAGCGCTCGCGCACGTCAAACAAGCACTTAAGTGGATCGCTCGGCTGCCATATTGGCAAAATGTTTTCTCTTGCACTAATCATACACGCTATGCAAGCTTTTGAGAATCCAGGGACTGTGTTTACTGTGACTTATAAAATTCATTTTAAGACCTAAAACCTAAAGAATACTACCATTATAAAATAGTTTGTGCTGAAGGGTTTGCCATTTCTACTTCTTTCATAACCCATGTGGTTCCAGAGATATGAACATTTGTTTGAAACATGGAGACATAATTTGATCCTGTCAAAAGGCTTAGGCTCAGCCCATTGGAAGTTACAGTGCAAACTTCCTGAGATCCATTGGAGTGAATGAGTTAAAGACAACAGTTTGTGGTAATCTTTATTTTGGGTAACATGACACTGTGGTTTATTACAGTCAAGATTCTACATTCAGTAGTATGGCATTTCCTGCAGATGATGAATGAATGTCATTTATTACCTTTACAGAAGCCCTCACAGTGCAGTTTATTAACAGGTTCATTCCTACACAATATTAGTCCAGTATTGCCTTCCTTTCATCACTGGTAGCTTGTTTGCTGCCTTCATCTGTATTATACAGCACCTGGCAGTAGTCACTTATAGCAATGTTGGTCTGACAAATTTATTTATTCAGTACAATCAGACCACAGTATACCTAATGGCAGCAAACAATGTATTCTTTCTTATTTATTGCACTACATACTGGAAGATAGATCTGTACTCACTAGACTCTTGGTGCAGCCTCGCCAGGCGGTCAGCATGGGCTTCCATGTAGCAAGCCTTCTCCTTTGCAGCTGTAGGGGAAAACACTTTATGCAAATCTGTCTATAACATACTCATGCTAGAATGTGTTAAAGCAATGGGTCATATAATTACCAACTACTGGGGCTTCCCTGTCCTGAGCACCTTGAATACCTAGGGCCAAGAGCACCCCCTTTCTCCACTTCAGGTCATCATAATGATGATGCACCTGCCCACCGGTTTGAAGGATTCCAGTGATACTGGTGAGGTCATGTGCCAGATGGTCCCAGACATCAGATTTCTACTGGGAGCCCTGATACTGGCCCTGCAGCAGTCTGACATCATGGTGTTGCACAAGGAGCCCAGCCATGACCCTGGACTCCAAAATGCCTCAGTGCTGTGCATGAAGGCACACTTCCTCTCCTACTCCAGCCATAGTACCAGCACTGATTGAACTTCAACACGTTATGGCTGTATTTGCACCTGTGCAGTTCAATTAAGGCTATATTCCCACCCTTTGCCATCAAGAAGCATTCATAGCAATGCAAAAGCACTCAGTACATTTTTACCTGGATGTGTTATATGTAATTAAAGTCTCCTTCACTTCATATGGTGTTGCCTCTTTTTTTTTAAACGCTGAGCAGTGCTTAGCAGTGCACACATCCACTTAGCTGAGCTGAATACTGCTTAGAATGGGACTTCTTAGCAATGCTCAAACCAGCTAAGCAGAGCTAAACACTGCTAAGTATTGCACAGACAGGTCCTGTTTGGGCATTGCTTAGCTTGGCTTAGCAGTGATTAGCAAAACTGAGCTAAGAGCAAACAAAAGTTTTCATTAAAAAAATTAAGAATTGGATATTAATTACTCATTACTGACATATTATTAAGTGTATATATTTTACTTTACATGATATTCCCTATGTGCTTTGATTACATTACCTTGGGGTGTGACTGTACTGTATGGGACACTTGTGTTTAAATGGGGGATTTCACATTATATAGCCACTGCTACACTTCCCTGGTTAAGAAATATCCATTACTACATCATTAAATAAAATAAAAAAATAAGTTTACAATGCTTTTCCATGTAAAAGCTGAATGGCCTGTCTTGGCATTCAAACAGTGCTCCTACAAGCAAAGCCAGAACTTTAACCACTAAGCTAACTCACCAGTGAAGATTTTAGCTATTCATTTGTATATAGCTCTTTCATGATGTTTAAGCTGCTGAGCAAAGCACCATGGCACGCAAACCGCTCAGCTACACTTAAACTTCAAATACAATGAAAAAAATATATAGCCATTTTAAATATATAGATATGACACTATATCAAATATAAACATGTCACTTTCAGGCCACATGCTCTTCATGAATATCCATGGTAATGCAAAACCTGTCATTCTATCAACTTTCTAAGTTTGTGAGAACAATGATTTTAAAACTGTCCTATTTCTGGGCTTTTATCCCACTTTTAGTAATGGCTTTTCCCAGACTTCTTGCTCTAAGAGGTTCCGAGGTGTGTGCTCGAGAACACTATTTTATTGTAAAGTGCTGTATGGCACTTGCACAATGCAGGGGGTGTGTTACAGTTTCTGTCACACACAACCTGCATTACATTCAATTACAATCCTCTTTTCAGTGTTCACAGACACTGAAGGGATTGTAAAGTGCCGTATGACGCTTTGACAGTGCAGGAGGCATGTTACAGATCTGCAAGCACTACTGCAACATACCCCTTGCACTCATTCACTATCCATGTTCGTGGCTCTGTCTCAGTAGCATGCCTACATTAGTATGTAAGGCGCGTTGCTGAGAGGCAGATGCAGACACAGACACCATTCACTTCATGTAGTAATAACACTATTCCTACATGGAGTTTATTAAATCCCAGCCAATGACTGCACAATTTCAAGAGCAAACCTCTTTAAACACACACAACTTTTATCACTCAACACTTTAATGTGTATATATTACTAATGAGCATGGGTAAAAAGCATGTCGTCAGTTGCAATGAGCACTCTGCACAGTAATGACTGCAAAAAATGCACCTGTTGCCAATCCTCCCCTGTGGCAAATGGTGCCAGTTTATAGCCACATTACAGGTGAGCCAGGGTTCCTTTCCAGCAAGCTCCAACTTTTATTAATGCTGTTATACTGTAATTTATATTAAAATTAACAACATAAATCTAATTATGCATAAAAATGTATAGCAGTGGATATCATATGAATTATATGTGTGACTGAGGGTATAGTGACAATTATGTTTCTCTACTTATAAGTGTCTTATCTGCCCTGGGATGGACTTCATACATCAATCATAGTCATATACACATGAATGTATAAACCAGGACATTGTCAGGTCACACACATACATGGTTATCCATTTACTCTTAAATGTGTCTATATAATTAATAGCCATGTCTAACAGACACTTTTTCTATGACAAGGAGGTAAAAACCTATGTGGAAGACTATGCATTATCTATTTTACATAGGCTTGAATCCCACATTGTACAATTTACTTTTATTAGTGTGCAAAGTCACACAAAAAAATATGTCAGGTAGTAAAATTTATACACGCCAATAAATGTCTGAAACGTTAAATCATCTAACAGGTACATCAACAGCTAACCCATAAACTAATATTGACTGTTAGATTGCACCTCATCTCTTTTTGGCATTGTGGCTTGCCACTTAACATCACTAAAGCATGATTGGCATCATTGTGCAGGTTTGTATACTAATTTAAATAGGATATCACAAATTGGTGGAAAAACACTTTAGCTGTTGCTGTATGACCTGTGCAGACAGGGCAGGAGCAAGAAAAGAAAGTGGCCAGTTTAGGGGTCAAATACTCATTAGACTGCTTGTAAAGTACCACAGTTGTAGGCTATTGCAGGAGGACTATACAGGATCTCAGTATAAATCAGAGGCTTGGAATAGTTTTGTCAAGGCTGTCTCCAATGTGACTGGAATTCCACACTGGAGAGTAATGCCGGCACCACTTCATTGACCTTAAAAGGCACAAGCAGGCACAATTGAATCAGTGGCTAGATGGGTTTAGGACTGCTGACTTCCCACAGTTGTGTAAGTATACAAATAAAGATACTTTAAATTATACTCAAAGCTGGAGATAGACAAGACTTGTATGCATAACGCTCTTCTATTTTTCTCTCCTCTAGATTTTACAGCTCCCCAGGAAACTGCAGGGAACAAAGAAGCCCATGCTAAACATTTAGAAGGGCAAAGTGATGCAAGGGTTATGTATGCAGTACAAAGAATTTATTATTGTATTAAAAGTATTGCTGTTCTATACATTAATAGCAAAATAAGCATGCAATCTTAACTGCAAAGTTAAGCATGCATGCTTCATTCTTTAGCTCAAGGTAATTGTAGAAGTCATGGACTTCATCCGAGTATATTTAATGCACTAAACACTGACAGTTTAAATAATATAAATGAATACTGACACTATATAATTTATCTAGGTGATTACTGATTAATATTTAATCAATATTACATTAATTGTATATTATATGGGTGACATTTGATGTGTTTCATAGTTTCTCTTATTTAACAGTTGTATCTGTAGGCTTATAAAGCTTTTAAGTTTTTACATTTATTTATTATAGAGTGGATTTTGTTTATATATTTAACATTTACCCCCAGATTCAATAATCTTCTGTACAGGACTAATCTAGTCCTGCATGGAAGCGGCAGTTTAAGATGAGGACGGCAGTGCCCCATGCATATTAAGGAAGGCACGCTGCCTGAACTCTTAATGCTACACGGAGTGTGGACGAGTGCAGAGGGCATGTCTGAGAGCCAAACTCTCAGAATAAACAAGCCCCTGCAAAATAGAACAGAAGAATGTGTAAATAAATGAGTGAGACTGCTCATAAGTGTCCGCATATCCCCACCAACAGTCCCCATGTGTTCAACAGCAACAGTACACTTAAATAAAATGAAGAAACCCTTGTAGTAATTTTTTTTAAAACCCCGAGTACAGCTAACTGTAGGTGCACAGGTTTGCCCATTGCTTAGCTACGAGTAAAGCAGCTGAAAAGGCTGAAGACTGAAGAGGATAACAAGTAATATATAAGCAAATGAAGCAGCACAGCAATCGTGTAGTGGTTAGAGCATCCGCCTAACGAACAGGCATTCCTGGTACGAGTCCCACTGCAGCACATATCATTTTCCATGTGAAATCTGTATATGAACATATCCTCACATTTTTTTGCCGTATAACCTACATAATAACATTTAAATGTGAACTGGAGAACTGCATTAAATGCACATGTGAGGTGTCACTGTCATAACGAATAAGGCACTAGTAAGCAGGTTTAAGCAAAATTAAGCAGTAGTAAGCATGTTTAAGTGCGTATGCACAGGGGTAAGCATTGCCTACACAGATTAAGCAAAGTAGAAGCTAGCTTAGTGTAAGAAACTGTAACCAGAGGTTAGCATTGCTTACCATCGTGCAAACCTGCACAAACCTGCTTACAACTGCTTTAAAGTGCCTTAATCACTCTATATCTAACAGCCCATGTTCTGCCCAGCAACAAAATAAACTGCCTTTGCAAGGCTCAAACTCAGGACCCTGTACACTATAGTCACAGTAGTTAACCACTAAGCCATCATAGCAATATATATGAATGAGGTATCAGCAAACTAATCCTCACCACAGGAAAACCAAACCAAACATGTGAACTGAATCTATGTACAGTGTGAAGTGGTATAACCTTCTACATAAGATAAATATGTGAACTGGAGTACTGTAGTAAGCATAGATCTGAGGTGTGATTGTAATAAAGTGTAGAAGTCCCCAGCTCCCCATACAGTGTATGTACACATGAATCACGGATACCAGACATATATAACCTATAATGAAGAATAAATTATTGCCAAATGGCAAATATAGTGATAATTAACTATTAAGCAATGCTAACCGCAGCATAGCTCAAGTTAGAAAGTGTAAGTAATGTGTAGGGGAGCCAATTCAATCTGCCTAGTGGTATACCTCTTTAAGCATTGCCAACCTTATGTAAGCAGGTGTCCCCATAGCTTAGCCTTTTCAAAACTGGCCGATCACAGGAAAGTGTGGGAGAATGGCCATATTTAAACCCCACAGGGGGGAATACTTCTCATAACTGGTTGTAGCTTCCTACTGCAGGCAGAATGGCTGGTGTGTGTGAAGGCACTCGATTTAGTGCGCAGCACTGATGCATCCAGGAGTCAAAAATCATGATATGACTCCTGTTAAAACACCATGATCAGACACTACTGCAGGGCCAGTACCAGGGCTCGCAGTATAAAATGGAGGCCTGGGACAGTCTCGCTCGTGACCTCACCAGTGCCACAGGTATCCCCGGACTGGTGAGCAGGTCAGGCACCACCATGCTGACCTGAAGCAGCGGAGGAGGGATGTACTGAAACAGTGGATCCAGGAGTCTTGGCAGATGCCCAATGCCCCAGTACTGAGTAAGTACTCATTCTACTAAGTAGTAAATAATTGCCTAGCTTGTGTATACTATGGATAGGTATGGCTAAATATATATGCATTTCCCTGGCAGCTGCAGATGAGTGGGCTGCAAACCAGTAAGCCCATATGCAAGGCTTCAAAGGCTGCATCATGAGGCAGGTTAGTAATCAGTCTGCATGTACTGTCATAACAAAAAATATAAGAGCTTTAGAAAGTGTTGTACCAGTAGAAATAAATGTGTAATAGTCTGTGAATAAAGGTATAACCCCTGGTGTGCTTCTGTTTACTCTTCTCTCATATGTTGGTGATCTGTTGCATACTATAAATAGTACTGTTGTATCTTAAGCAGTATCACCCACACCATGGTATGCAGATAAAATGGGTATGAAGTCCTGCATAACAATGTTGGAAATGCCAAGAGGTCAATCATATTGTATAAGTTTGGGAGACTTAGATAAAAAACAGTCAAAAGCTTTACATCAGTTTCCTGATAGCACAGTGTACTGTGATGTTAGCTATAATTTTTTTCACACACAGCAGGGGTTTGAATCCTGGGAGTGCTTCTAAGTTTACCCCACAACTGTACAGATTTTGATACAATGTTCAGATAGAAAGCTGTATGCATAATTACACCCAACTGTACAGAATTTGCTAGAATGTACAAATTGTAAGTTGTATGCATATTCATTCCCCACAACTGTTCCAATCTGTCCAGCATGTCCAGATAAATGGCCCATATCACCAGCTTGGTATCCTGTTCCGCTGAAAATTCAGTGTGATGATCCAAGAAATGTAGTCAGCTGCCAATGACATATAACTGATAGTCAAACGTGTAGATAGTCAAAGAATGTATATGAAAACAAACCTGTCATCTTAGCACCTCACCCAAAGTGCATGACAGCAATTCTCAACATATGTTGCATTAACACCTGCAGCCTGTCACATCTGTATGTAAGACACAGGTCACATATATAATAATCTGTAAACATATCAGTGTACAATATAAGGCCATTGTGCAGTGTAATAATACATGTAAGGAAAGATCACTGCAGTGACTAAGAATGTTGTGAAAACTACAAGGATATATTAGTTGTCAATTGAACCCTCTCTCTCACCCCTACCATATGTGCATAATAACCCAGTGACACTCCTCAACTGGTATGTGTATAGTACAAACTTTTGTTGGGACATATGCCCTAATGGTTTATAAATAGTCACATATGTTTCTATGCATGTGCTATGTTAAAATACACCCATATTGGTGGCCTGTTGCCATCAATGAAACCTGCATGCTCCTGTAATGGCCATTGTTGTTCCATATATGCATGTGTTCTGCTTGCTCTGCAACTGTGTTAAATCTGGTGTGTCGGGTTAATGGAAATACCTATGCATGCTGTTATAACTAATCCTGAATGCTGTTGACTGTTACTAACCCATATCTGTTATAAACCTGCGACAACACAGCTCATATGGAAAGGCCGGTCCCAGCGGACCCACCTGTCCCACCTCAGCTGGCCATGGCACCAGGCACCAGCAAATCTGGGGCCCAGCCTGGGACCTCCTCCTCCGTAGGCCCTATGCCACCTTCAGGAAGAACTGCTGCAGGGGGTGGGGCTCACCCCCCCTCGGAGCAGGCGCAGAGGGGAACCTGTCACTCGTCAACAGGTCCAGGTCGTGGTGCATAGGGAGCTCGATCTGGAGTATCAAGACCGGTTGCACCAGCTTGAGGGCCGAGTAGCGTTATTAAAGGATGATCCTGCCCCTACTACACCGCCCTCAGCAGAGCCACCTTTGGGGCCATGAGGGTGCAGTGGTGACTGCCCATGGATGGGGACCTCAGTCTCACTGTTTCCAGTTGGGTGCTTATGGGCTTGCGACTTCCAAACACCCCTCCTCGTCCAAGGTGTTTATCCTCCACATGTGTCATATACTGGCCCTGTATGCGTCTTGTGTGTCTTGTCTGTTAATCTACCCAAACTACCTTCTCCAAATATACCTACTACCCCTCCCTAACATCCCACTCTCACCTGAAAAAAAAAGGGCAATCTGTTCCAACAAAAAAATCTCACCCCATACATAGCTGTTCATTTTGCACATGTCCACTGGACACATGTAATCTGGTCTAATTGTCATCACAATTAATATATGTTGTCCTCGCCCCTCTCCCAGGGGTTTGAGGGTCCAAATGTACCTGCATATTTAGTGTATATGCACAGCTGTTGCTGTAGAAGAAATGGGCAGCTATGGACCTTTCCTATACCTTTCCTGCACATGCCTAGCTATTTTCCCTACTGTCTTTCCCTCTTTGTGCCCCATTTTCACGACTTTCCTATCAACCCCTTTTTCTTTTCTTTTAAAGGAATTAGTGCGGGAGTAAGTGGCAGTAAGCACTTTTAAGCAGCGGTAAGCGGTTTTGCGTGGAGGTAAGCAGTGCTAACCTCCGGTTACGTTTTCATACACTCAGCTGCTAAATTGCTTAACCTGTGTAGGCAATGCTTAGCTCCACGCAAACCCACACAAACCTGCTTACAACTGCTTTAAAGTGCCTTAATCACCATGTATCCAACGGACCATGTTCTGGCCAGCAACAAAATAAACAGTTCTTGCAAGGCTCACACCAAGGACCCTGCACACCCTAGACAAAGTAATGTACCACTAACCATGACAGATACACAGAAATTCAATGTTGTCAGAAACATATCATCCAGTCCTTTCATGCAACAGTACAAAGAATGTATACCAGCATCTAGATGTCTGTATGTAACTATATTAAAATCTGAACAGATACAACATATCTATATATCTATATATATATATATATATATATATATATATATATATATATATATATATATATATATATATATATATATATATATATATATATATATATATATACATTTTGTTCTTCTAACTCTATATACATATATATCACTATATATATGCACATATATTTATTTATTGACATTTGTTAACCGGGTTTGTCCAACTGGGCTTGTGGCCCATTTTCAGTGGAGACCTGAGGAGAAAAGCTCCAATAGTACATTTTAAACAAGTTCAATTTTAAACACTATTGATATAATAGCAGTAATAGTATGTTGAGTTACATGCATAAAGTTAAAGTTGCATTAAAAAGAAGCTAAGTAACAATTTTACACTGATATAGTTCAATAGGTCAACAATAAAAAGTTTTTGTTTGTATAAAATTATGCAAATGCATAGTAGACACATTGGAGAGAAAGGTATAATGAGGTACTAAGTATGGCCCTTTTTAGGGTACATGAAGGGAAGGAAGACTAGGTAGGGTCATGGCAAGGGCAGGTTCTGGAATGGAGAAAATAAGCTTTTAGTTTATTTTTAAAGTGCCTAATTTGATACATATATGTGTCTACCCCTATATGTCTACATATACACAGCACGTTACATATGTGTACACAGGTATATATCTATGTAGGTATACACGGACACAGTTATATATATGTTGGCAGATATATATATATTTATATAGGTATATATGGCCATACATCTGTAGATAGCAATGACAGATTAACAAATGCACATATGTCCACATGCACCGTTAATGGGGTTGACAGGCACCACACTCTATATGTGTTGTACAAATAGGCATCCGCCCCACACCCAACCACATGCACCCTGCAATACACTACCAAGTACAGTCTGCCTCCCATAGGACATGTAATATGTGGAAGCCATAAACATCCCCAGGATACAGATACACAGACACATGTGACTACACATACACATGCAGATATATGTACAGTAAGATACATATGTAGGAGGTGCACACAATATGGAACAGCCACTATGCCTACAGTTAACACCTGAACAACTGGACACTGTATGGGCCACCCATACAAATGTCAATCGGTGCCTGCAACATATACCCATAGAAAGGTCATATGAAAGACACCACACACAGGTTTACAGAAATGGGAATCCATTAATTGTGTACTATAACAGTTCTATATGCCATGTCATATAGCTGTTCAGATACTGACAACCATATAAACAGAGTACTGCAACTGTGAAACAGTTACACTAATACAGTAGTCTGGAGAGGTTCACAACTGTTGCTGTCCAGGCCAAGCCCTTCAAAATGTATAATAGTGGAGACAGACTGTGCCACAGGATACCAAACAATCAACAGCATGTACTGCAGGTGTATAGTCCAGCAGACTCTATCCACACTCTGTACAAACTCAGTAGGAGGTAAAGACATTTTGTGGTCAAATGGGTTGTAACTGGTACATAACAAGGCATACCTGACACCATCATGAGCACACCGACAAACAGAGCAGTCTGTATGACAGGAGGCAGTAGGCTTGCAGTAGCCCAAGTAATGTAAGTAATGTCAATATAGCTGAAGTATATGGTACTGTACATCCAGATACCTTGTGGCAGCTCACCCCTGATACCCCCACATTTTGTAACAGCCTAGGTCATTTATGGTGCTCCCCACCAAGACTCAATAATACAGGCCCATATACCACTGTTACATACACTGGTCTCTGGAGTGCATAAGGGCTCACATGTATTGTGTGGGTGATGCCCACACATATATGGCCCCAGCCCCACTGTATGTGTGGGGGATATGTGGGGGATACAACAGCAGTGGACTAATGGCAGCAATTACATATGTGCAAAGCTTGGTATGTGGATGGAGGACAGTGTCTTCAACACAGGCACATATATGGAACACTGTTGCCATACACTAAGCAAGGTGCTGGTGTTACAGGATAGTCTGCAACATACCCTTAGTCAGGGAATTGAGATTAGAAACAGAAATGTATGTAGCCATGTACTGATAGCATGCAACACACACACTGCCAGTGTAATATCTGACACAGGACCTGTGTGGTGAGTGGACAACACATGATAGGCATACCTCTGTCCAGCAAGAGGATAGGCCCACAGTAGTGAGCTATGCAGACAGACTACATTCCAAGGTACACTAGTATGTACACACACACACCCTGTAACATCAGTACTATGCAAAGCATAACACAACTCTACTCACAGTCTGTCTGTAGTTCCTGATCCTCCTACAGATATGTGACTGCTCTGAGTGGGCAGGTTCTCCTGTGAAAGGTATTGCTACCTGCTGTCTGTAACACTGACGCCCACATATAGGAAGGATGTCCATCACACAGGAAATGTAAAGGGACCACGCCCACATGCTGTTGGGATATATAGTGGGTGGTTGCCATGACAGTGGTAATTGGAAGTAGTACACATGTGTAATCATATATATATGGCTATCTGGATAAGGATATGTACATATATTTCCACCATATGTCCTGGACATGGGGTGTAGCCCTACCCCAGCCCCTATAGTCCCACAGTTGTAGTACAAGGTGATGCCAGGTATGTATAGCAGGTATATTACTAGACTGTTGCTACTGTCATTGGGATTGTCTTCACAGACATGGTGTGTGTGGAAGGTGACATCTGCTTAATACATGTGTGCCACTGACTACTGACAGACATCCTAAGGAAATCATTGTAAAGTACCGCCACTAGCATGTATTTCCCCAGTGGAGTGCAGCAGAGATATTGGCCAATATATGTGGAATTCCAGACACACCCTGTACAGTCCAGAGGTATACACATAATCTCTTAGTGCACAACATGTGTACCAGGCCTGACAATATGGATGTATACAGCCATGTAGATGGATATAACACATAACGACTGGTATATATTTGCCACCATTGGTTTTGGATTCACACACTCCTGTCTGGCCTAACACATAATGACTGCTGGTACAGGGGTGCCATGGACACATACTACCCACTAGATAGTGACATACATCTGTACAGCATCCCACTGCTCTGTCTGACATACATGACTTTTAAGGGAGGCCCGGCAGCAGTACATCTGGCATGTATCTGTACATGACATCTCACTGGGTAAGTACACTATGCTGCTAGGCATGTAACAATGCACTGTGCAGGCTACAGGCAGACTGGCTCAGCACTGGTCTACATCTCGTATGGGGGAATGCACATGTACCTGCATATATAGCAGGCTCAATGACCATGTCACAGCACAGGGTGAGATACACCTGTCTGACAGTGCATACCCACAACCAATGTGAACACAGCCACATCCACATATGGTAAGCTAGCATAATATTACAGTATATGGACTATCTGTTCTACACTATCCTCATATGTGCCATTCACAGAATGACCCTACATATACTGGGCTGCTACACAGTTTGGTCTGATGGCTGTCTGTGGTATGGGACATGTGTGTGTATGGCCCTACAAACATGTATGGCAAAATGGTACCATACAGTGGGGCAGCATGTAACATCAGATAGAAGGGGAGCTAGAACAATGACATTTACCACAGTCTGTACACAGGCTAAAGTGCATATTAACAATACACACACTGCTGACATTCACCATCACTCCACAGACCTCAGTACTGTACAATCTTCCACATAATGTCCAGGTTATGTCATGAAATATAACCCCTACTGTACATGACATGTGTAGCAATGTGAAATATCACTGGCTTGTTATCAGATGTGATGACACTATTTATGGTGTACAGCACATATGCACCACTTCATGCACAACATATGTTCAAAGGTTGACAGAGGTGTGTCTGGCAGCACATACACAGGGCCAGTATAGATATGCTGCTGTGATAACCTCATAACTTTACCATTGTAACGAGGTTTGTTGCAACATATGTCCTATGAGGGATATGAAGTCAATAACTGTCATGGCCTTCACCATCTACAGACTGCAATCCTCACACTACCTTCTGCATTACACAGATAGATGCACCGTGGCTAACACTTGAAACCAAAGGCACAACACTACCCAGTCTGCAGATGACCCTGCAGATGGGGATCCCTCATATACATGGATCTGACATGGCAGGTATTGCGACATGTACAACAGGCATATCCAGACAAACACTGTTAAATCAACATTACTCCACATGCAGTATAGCAGCACTTACAGTCTGTAGTCAGGTCAGGCATATCCCCCTCCTGTTTGTTGCCCTCTTTCCACAGTGTATGTTGTTAGAGGTAAATCCCCAATCCATCTGAGATGCTGTTTGCCAAACAACAGATCTAGTTCCTGCTCACAGTGACTGAAAAGGGATAACACCACCATGTTGTTTCTAGGTATTGGAGTGTGTTTCCATGCAATTGGCTATGGGAATGTTACCACAGCTGTTCCACATGCAATCAGCTAGGGGAGGGATGCAATTCATGCAGAGGCCATCAGCTGATCATGAGCATCACTTAAAATACACATGTTGCTGCCTAAGCAAAGCAAGTGTGGATCTCCACATCCACCAGAGAGGGGGTGGGGGAGGCAGACGAAGGCAAATACATGTCAGGGAGGGATGGGAGAGTAATACAGAAGCATGTTTGTGTCACACACCTACCAGCACAGGGTATCAAACCCCCAACAACTATGTAGTGCTTTCAAACTTCAATGCAGTTATTGGATGCGCCACATGGGTTACCTACTGTGGAGCACTCAGAACATATATGTGATGGTGAGTGACATCTGCAACAGGGATACGGTTGATATACGGTAGGTGCCGTACACGTGCCTGTCTGCATGAACAGCTGCCCGCGTCAACACAGGCACACTCACACAGGGACACACACACGTTGACACACTTGGCAGGACCAGAAGTGCAACTCATCACTAGTGGGATTGCCAAACACATCGATGTGCAGGTATCACATGCACAACACGGGTCATAAGGAGGTTGTATGGGCAAAGACTATGATGAGGTGTCAGACATCAGACAGCATGCTTCAGTATGCCCTGGGGGGTTGTAGTGAGTGTGGATGTGGTCATACACACCATACAATACACACACACACAAACACACAGGGTGCTAGTTCTGACATGCATGGGTGCATGTCTGCACGGGTGTGTGGTGGTCAACTGTGCCAGCAGGCTGTACAAGGGTAGGGGATGGATATTCCTTGGAATCAGGCCACATGCCAATGGTCTGCATTGTGTCTCAGGCCTGTATTTTCTGCATTTGCCCACACAGGTGGGTATTGCATCCCCCATCCAGGCACCTGGGTGACTATTGTGTGTGGCCAATGCTGTGCATCACTTGCCATGTATATTTTCCTTACTCCATGACATAGATGGTGTCTGGGATGTGCACACCTCCCACATGCATGTACAGTGACATGTGAAACTGTACCTGGGGTGTCTAGCTCATGTTGTGAATACAGATTATCATTGGATGTGCCAGTCTTGCCCACCTGTGGTAGGAACTGGTAATGGGCAGCAGGTTTACCCTTCACCTACATTGATAGCATGCTAACAGCATCCCCTGATGTCAGTGTCATCTGTCCATACAGGGCATGTTGTCAGTCATGGTATGTCCATTGGGAGTCACATGTGAAGGCACCACGGGTGGTGCAGGTGTCCATTTGGGAACATAGTGGAGGTTCATCGTCTGCATGTACATGCATATTGGACAGATGGGCAGGGTGACATGCTCTCTGTAGCCCACTGCTATCACTGCATAGTTACTATCAGTGGCCAATATGCAGTGTACTACCCACATATTGGCTGTTGCCTAAGCATGTGTGTGCATATGACACATGGGTTGTGTGTGTGCTCTGGGTAATAGTGGGGTTGCTAACTGTGATTGACTGGCCTTGATGTCACATGTCTGGGTATGGCTTTGCACCCCAACCTCTCAGCTAATTTACATCTGTTATCCCTGTATGGTTGACATTGTGATATATAGTAGAGCCACCATAAAAGAACTGAGCAAAACCCCCTCCACATTGCCCACAGGTGTCACACACTCACAACCACCTCTACCTATCTAGTTTACTACACTACAACACTACGCAGTTATAGTACGCACCACGGACATTACTGGAGTACTTCTTCCCCAAAGGTGTATTTCACAATGAATGACATCAGCAGGATTACCAAAATAGGGCATTTCAACTGTACTGTGAGTGACTAGCCTAAAATGCACTGCTCCCTATCACAAACAGTGAGACACACACAATTGACATGTGTGGGTTTAGACCCCTAACCGAGGTCTATATCACACTACAGCATGGAGCTGTTACAGGATGCACCACAGGGATTACTAGAGAAATCCTTCCCCAAAGGTGTATTTCACAATGAATGACATCAGCAGGATTGCCACAGTAGGCCATCTGAAATGTACTGCGAGTGAGTAGCCTATAATGCATTGCTCCATACACAGACATTGAAACACACACAAAACATCCAGAACTGCCATGGGTGGAGATGGAACCCTACCACAGTTCTAAATCACACTACAGCAGTACACAACACAGTTACAGGAAACGCTACAGAGATTACTGAGCTGCAACCTTCCCATGGGGTGTATTTCTAGGTGGGTGACATCGGCAGCCTTGCCAAAGTTGAGTATTTAAATTCTAAGGCGTGTGAGTACCCTAAAAAGCATTATTCTCTACTCAGTCAGAGACACACAGATTCACACACACAGTTGCCAAGTCTGAGGTTAGAACATCTACCTAACTACATTATCACACTACAGCAGTACGCAGTTACAGGATGCGCTACAGAGATTACTGGGCTACACTTTTCCCAGAGGTGTATGTCTAGGTGAGTGACATCAGCAGCCTTGCCAAAGTTGACTATATGAATTGTACGGAGTGTGAGTAGCCTAAAAATCATTGCTCTCTCCTCAGTAAGGCACACACACACACAAACACAGTTGCCAAGTCTGGGGTTAGAACGCCTATCTTACTACTTTATCACACTACAGCAGTGTACAGTTACAGGACACGCTACAAAGATTACTGAGTTGTGATTTTCCCAGAGGTGTATTTCTAGGTGAGTGACATCAGCAGCCTTGCCAAAGTTGAGTATATTTCAAATAACGGATGGCAACCCACCGTCAGCTATGTTAATAAAAAGTAGCGAGATGACCACGACTCGAACAAGACAAAACTTTTATTATACAAACATCCAAAACTACTAGATAGTAACAAATATGTTAAGTGCTTTCATCTGCTAAATGCAGACTTCTTCAGAACAATAAACACAGTTACAATTCATCCTTTTAAAAACTTTTTGGCGCCATATTTTTTCTTCCTGAAATTTAAAGAGCTAGTGCCTTTTGTCCTATACTAATTCCCATAGAATGATACTACAATTATTTCAAATGTTTGAAAAAATGCTTGCTATAACATAACTCAGTCTATTACAAAACATAATACTATACTAATAAATTATCAGTTTAAATTCTAAAATGATCATAAAATCACATTTTGCATACATAATAAAATACAGCCTAATTACTATACTAGCTTAAAAAAATGTTAAAAATACATAAAATATTTGCACCATTTGATGCTACAGATAATAACTCTTGTGCACAGCGTTTCACTAATATATAGTCTTATATATGTATACTATAATTCTGTTACAAGATCAAGAAGGGTTTAATGGATATATAATCATTAATACCAGGTTCCCTAGATGCGCCAGTCCGTATCTTCCAAATACTCTCCCTTTTACTTAACATGGCTTTAAAATTACCTCCACGGGTAGCACTTTTGACCTGATCTATTATTGCAAATTTAAAACTATGTTTCTCGCCCTCTTTATTAATGTGCCTATAAAGTACATTCTTTGTATCTTTAACCTTTGTTTTATATAAATGATCATATATGCATTTCCGGAATTGTCTTTCTGCCTTGCCTATATAAAAGGCTGAGCATGATATACATTTGGCCAAATAAATAATATTCCTAGTATTACAATTACCCCTCTTGAATTTTACATAAGTTTTACTTATATCATCCAATCTACACCCTTTATTTTCATTTATAGCTGAACACTGATTGCATGCTCCACATCTCCTAGTAGCTACATTTATATTACTACTTTTTGTATCTAATGTGCCTTGTTGCAAGAATTGTTTGATGTTTTTATCCATCTTGTGCACAAACCTAGGTCTCACACCCACTACCTCTTTAACTTCACCTTCTATTATTAATGTATTCCAATGTCTTATGATAATGTTTTTAATTTCCTTAACATATGGTGAATACATCAAGGTGCACACTCTATTAAAGGAAATACTATCACTACGCCATCTAGAACTGCGGTGGTAGTGCTGCGGTAGCACTGTCGCCTCACAGTAAGACGTCCTGATCGATTCTCAGCTAAAGTGTCTTCTGTGTGGAGATGTGTGAATGGGCATACCTTCGTTGAAGGTTGTGCGTCAGAGCTGGCAACTCGGCATGTAAAAATCTACTGCCAATCATTAGCGGACCGGAGTTCCGCTGTGGCGACCCCTAAATGGGAAAAGCTGAAAGACACAACAACAACAACTATCACTATGGCCATCCGTTTCTTTAATATTGTTCATTTCAATACCCAATATGGGACGATACTTTTTACCCCATTCATTTTTTAACATCCAGGATAGCCTCTGTTAGCAAACATAGTAGTAATAAAATCAATTTCCTTTTCCATAACCTCAAATTTTGAAGACATTCTCGCCACCCGTATACATTGTCCTTTAAATATATTTTTTAACATATGTTTGGGGTGATTGCTAGAATATTCCAAATATCCATTCGAAAAAGTGTCCTTCCGATAAATTTCTGATTGAAAGCCACTATTAGTGTGACTTATAAACATGTCTAAATATGGTATGCCTTCAGTACTAATATTATATGTGAATTTTAAATAATCACTGGTGTGATTAATATATTCAATGAAGTCAATTATAATTTCCTCTGGGCCATTCTATAAAACAAACATATCATCCAAAAATCTGGTATTATAGGATATATGTTTGTAATACTCACTATTAAATAAATACTGATTTTCCCATTCCAGCATAACCATATTTGCGAAAATGGGGGCACAAGAAGCCCCCATAGCTACACCTCTCGTTTGTTTAAAGTATTCCCCTTCAAAGTATATAAAATTAATGTCTAAGACAATACCCATCATATCAGTAACAAGATGTATCTGGTCCCAACTCATATTGGACTATTTTCTCAGACTACTGCAGAAATCTTCCAATCGTTGATCTCTAGGAATACACAAAAATAAGTCTACAACATCAATAGTGATGTAAATGACCTTCTCTTTCCATATATCTGAAGTAAGTTGGGACAAAAACATCCAAGAATCCTTAATCTAATGTAAAATGTTGGCATAGATTGGTTTGATCCATCTATCTATTACTACTCCAGTTTGGAAAGTCTTAGATTTACTTCCTGATATGATGGGACGAAACAGTGGTTTAACTATATCCTTATGCACTTTGGGAATACCCACGATTGTAGCTAAAATGGGAAAGTCGACCTTCATGAACTTATAAGTTTCGTCCATTATTCTACAATCTATCAAATATTCGTCCAAGGCTAAGTCAATCTTTCTATAACATATATTAATCTCATTTATTGACGTAATATCATAATTGCCTGATTCCATTAGAATTTTTTGCATTTCATTAATATAATCAATAGTATTGTACAATACAACCCCCCTCCCTTGTCAGGTTTCATAACTCTAACGTTCTTATTCTTAGATTATTCCACCAGACATTGTCTCTCTTTGAGATTTAAATTATCCTTTGTCTGTTGTTTATTAATTGATTTGTTAAACCAATATATATCAAAACAAACTAAATCTTCAAAGTTAGACACTTTTTTGTGGCTAGGGGAAATGTATGTACTTTTTTCCCTACATATGTTATTGTTTACCATAACAGTGTCTATAGATTTGTCAATGTTGTTATTAAAGGACAAGGCAAAATTTAGTCTTCTACAGTATAATTTAAACTCTGTAATGGTATCCACAACATTAAACTCCACTGTAGGTATAAATTTCATACCCTTAGTGAATAAGGAACCATGTTCTTCCCTAATAAAACTATTAGTGTAATTATAAATCTTTAAGTCATTAAACTGATCCACGATTTTCTCCTTTTCATTTTCTTCATTTGACTTATCATTCTGTTCATTATAAAAACCTATTACTCTATGTTCCACACATGAATAGAGATCATAGTCTGGACAAACATTTTCTACCATCGACTTTGTCGATTCCCCTGATAATAATTTCGTTTCACATGTGGTGTCTAAAATCATCCCCCTTGAAAATTCGTACCCCTTTCCATATGTGACTCCCCATTAACATCCTTGTTATTACTATTACCTACATCATATTCATGTTTCCATATATATGCTTTGTTTTCCTTATATTGTTCCATACCACGTAATATTGTTTTACTTTTCCTTTCATGTATCCTCCCTGCTTTAGAATCAGCCAATTTAAATTGTTTTTCATATAAATCACGCCATTGAGGGAAAAGTAAGTCATTAGTTATATCATTATTTAATTTTTCCACATCAATAACCATTCTACTCAACTTCTCATCATTTTTCTTAATTAGTAAATTCATATAATTAATACCACATGTATTGAATAACGGATTGAATTCAGCCTTGGTGTCATTATCAAGATTAACACCCATAGGAGTTTTAAAGAATCTTAACCCCATAGGTACTGTACCGAGGGAAATGCATTTCATTAAATAAGCATTGTCAATTTTAATACTTTTGACATTCAATAATTGTTTACCCAAAAGAAATATCATTTCCTTCAATGTTCCTTGGCTGACATTTTTCCTTCTTTCATTTAACCCACAATTAATATTGGCACCATTGGTTATAAATTCAATGTCACTGGTTAAAAAATTGTCTAATTTATTTTGTTCATTGTCTTTTCTATTAATTTGTTCATTATAGTCTCTAGGGCTAGAGGAATTATGAACAATACCTTTTACAATGTTAGATTTCATCTTGGTGGTCACTGCATATGTTTTCACAGGCACCAGGCATTTTGGATGAGCTCCCTTCCGATCAAATTAATCTTCCACAATAAATAATGAAAAATCAAAAGTAAATGTTATTAGTGGTGTTCCGAATCTCAGGCAATTTATTAATTGATATATCACCCTTAAATGGATCTCCTTGACCATTAGGTATCGGAACTTGTGTAGAACATCACTGCCAGTCACCAATATTTCTTTTCTCTCCAACACTCCCTTTTACTGTTACTGGATAGTTTGTATTCACCCAACTGCTTCTATCAAATGGGAAACCTCAACAATAAACAGATCAGGTCAATAGTACTACCTGTGGAGGTAATTTTAAAGCCATGTTAAGTAGAAGGGAGAGTATTTGGCAGATACGGACTGATGCATCTAGGGAACCTGGTATTAATGATTATATATCCATTAAACCCTTCTTGATCTTGTAACAAAGAATTATAGTATACATATATAAGACTATATATTAGTGAAACGTTGTGCACGAGTTATTATCTATAGCATCAAATGGTGCAAATAATTTATGTATTTTTAACCAATTTCTTTTAAGCTAGTATAGTAATTAGGCTGTATTTTATTATGTATGCAAAATGTGATTGTATGATAATTTTAGAATTTAAACTGTGATAATTTAGTAGTATAGTATTATGTTTTGTAATAGATTGAGTTATTTTATAGCAAGTATGTTTTCAAACATTTGAAATAATTGTAGTATCATTCTATGGGAATTAGAATAGACCAAAAGGCACTAGCTCTTTACATTTCAGGAAGAAAAAATGTGGCGCCAAAAAGTTTTTAAAAGGATGAATTGTAGCTGTGTTTATTGTTCTGAAGAAGTCTGCGTTTAGCAGATGAAAGCACTTAACATATTTGTTACTATCTAGTAGTTTTGGATGTTTGTATAATAAAAGTTTTGCCTTGTTCGAGCTGTGGTCATCTCGCTACTTTTTATTAACATAGCTGACGGTGGGTTGCCATCTGTTATTTGAAATTCAGGTGTTGTGTGCGGATTGAAGTAAAAGTTGAGTATATGAATTGTACGGATTGTAAATAGCCTAAAAAGCATTGCTCTCTACTCAGTCAGACACACACACACACACACACACACACACACACACACACACACACACACACACACACACACACACACACACACACACACACACAGATTCACACACACACACACACACACACACACACACACACACACACACACAGTTGCCAGGTCTGGGGTTTGAACACCTACCTAACTACTTTATCATACTACAGCAGTACATAGTTACAGGACACGCTACAGAGATTACTGGCCTAGGACTTTCCCAGAGGTGTATTTCTAGGTGAGTGACATCAACAGCCTTGACAAAGTTGAGTATATGAATTGTACGGAGTGTGAGTAGCCTAAAAGCATTGCTTTATACACAGTCAGAGACAGACAGACACGCACACAAACACACAGTCACACAGTTGCCAAGTCTGGGGTTAGAACTACTACCTAACTAGTTTATCACTACAGCAATACGCAGTTATGGGACACGTCATGGCGATTACTGAACTACAGCTCTCACAAAGGTGTATTTTACATTGGATGACCTCAGCAGGCTTGTCATAGTACTACTATGGGGAGGACAGTGTGTGCATGGGCCATAACCCATTCATGTAGGGGTTGACATGCCACATGCGGGCAAACACGGGGTCATATGTCACAGGTACATGTATACAGCTACTAGATGACTACTTCCTTGTACAGTCATGTTGCACAGCTGGCACAAGCACCACATAGTCTGTCATGCTGACAGATACTGGTGGCTAGTATCTGCAGTGAGTGACATCTGCACCTCATGTTTTTGGGGCCCTTTGGCTGTGTGCTGGGTGGGACAGGCCCGGATGGCTCCTTGTCACGATCACCCTCTTCCACACATCTGTGTCCATCTACCTTTGGCTTATTATAGTGTTTTGTCCTTACATATATGTCTGTATTCCTATCCACTGTGTGGGCAAGGCATAAGTGGTGCATACTGACATGTGTCTGCACTAAGAACTGCAACTGCCAGATATGTCTGGTCCATTGGTGTTTGCAGATATGGCCTTCATGTGTTTAAGTGTGTGAGCATGCCCAGTATGGCCATCTGGATTGCATGTGTGGATCAAGTCCAGGTAGTTTGTACTGTGGTGCTGACCTTTGTGTTGTATACCGACAGGTAGCATGAAGTATCTGCAGGGTATCTATCGGTCATTTAGCATTTACTGTTGCTACATTCCTGCATAGCGGGGTGGACACCTGACTGTTTCTACATTTCTGCACACCTAACTTTTATTATAAGTGTACGTAGGATGGGGGGCACACCTGATGCTTTTACACATTTGCTAGGACTGTACTGGTATGTCAGGTACTCCATTACAGTCTGTAGTCTTACCTATCGTGCTGGCTAGAGGCATACCAGTGTACTACAGATCTTAGCTTTAACTACCTACATATTAGTTTCTGACTTCCTAGCCTTCACATCTTACATCCAACTGCCTGGCCTGCTGTAGTCTGTCTGTGTAGGCCTGGGGGGGGGTTACACATAGGGCTCATTCAGAGGCCGTAGTACAGCATTTATTTGTGTTTGTCTACACCTATCCTGCTGGCTGTAACTGTTGTTGGGTATGTGACCCCCCGCCAACTGGCATGTGTGAGTCACTTACCTTGTGGGTGTCCCAGTATTGAGGGTGGTGCTGCAGGGCTGCCTATGTCGGATGCACATAGTACACTCCCTATACATGGTTGAGCACAGGTAGTATCATGTTTGGCACCCCTTTTACAGTATGTGCGAGTCAGAGAGAGGTGTCATTCCCTGGGTCCCCACTGTGACAGTGCATGTGTTATGTGCTGCCTCTTTGCCAAGACCAGGGCATACTGGCCATGCCTCCTTCTGCCTACTGGGGAAGGCTCAGGTTGTTCCACCTCCATGTCACTCTGTGCCTGTGCAGGCCTTGGCAATGGTGTGGGACTGTGTGGCCCTGCCCATGCTGTTCCTGCTGCAGCTGTTTCTGCAGGATCATACTGTGTAGATAGGCACATACAAGGACAATTTGATTACATGTAGTTGGTGAGTACTGCAAGGCTCTACCAGATGTATCCAGATACCGGAACCGTGACTTGAGCATCTCACACTCTATTATAATTCGTGTTTGTGTGTGTTCCTCATTATGGAGTTTTTGTTCAGGTGTGTGTGCATTTCTGATAAGTGTCATCAGCCATGGTTCCAGTGCGTATCCAGCATCCCCCACTAGGTGACCCTGTGGGATGTCCCTGTTGGCAAATCTCTGGTACAGCTGCGTCCGATGCCAGATGTGGGAATCATGGTAGCTTCCAGGGCAGCCAGCACAAACGTTCATTATTACACCCTGGGCATCACATACGACCTGGCAGTTGATGGAGGGGAAGCCCTTGTGGTTGATGTAGACCCTACCCTGCTCACTGGGTGGTGCTTTGACGTGTATGTGCATGCAGTCTATTGCCCCTAGTACCTCAGGGTATTCTGCTATTTGGTGGAAGAGATGTATATTGCTGGCGAACACCTCACAGGTGATGGGGAAATATAAGTGCTCACCAACGTGCTGACATGGCATCCAGGAACTGGTGAAGTACCCTGGATGCTGATGCCTGTGATATCCCCATCATATCCTCGGTTGGCCTTTGAAGATACCTGTAGCTAGTATTTGTAGGCCTACACATATATTGGTATCCACTGGGATGGGTTCCCCTCTGTTAGTTCTGTGTGTGAGGCTTGGCCAGCACAGCTCAACAATTTGCTGTAGGAGGTTCCTGTCCACCCTATAGTGCTCCACTATCTCCAGCTCATGTAGCCCTTGGTAGGTTACCCTAGGTCTATACACTCTTCTCCATCTCCTCACTGTGGGTTGTGCAGTAGCATTCACATCCTCACTACCCTCAGCCTCTTGCACATGCTGGTTTATGATAGCAAAAACAGCCCCTAACATTTTTTTCTCTTGCTTTCATTTTGTAGAATTTCCCCATTTGTATTCACTGGTGGTGCAGAGTTTTTGAGAAAAACAAGGGGGAAAGGTGTTTGCATAGATTATAGTGGTGGGCTGGGCTGGGCTGGTCTGCTGCCTGTGTGATTGGCTGATTCTGATACATTTCACCTGTCAGCTATGCTAGTTCTCCTTGGTTACCTTCCTACTGCTGTTTTCCCCTCCCATTGCCTTCCTGTTTAAGCCTGTGTGCGCACCACACAAATGGAGTGCTCAAATGTGTACAGAGCTGCTATTTCCTGGTTTGACTTCTTTTTGCTTCCTGTAACACCTGGTGCACACGTACACCTGCTTACACTTTGTAAAGCGTGCTAGGCAGGTTTAGACACACCCATAGCTTAGCTGTGCTAAGCTAGGAGCAATCCTGAGCCACAGGACTCCAATCCGCTTACAGTATGCCTGACACACTCCCCCATGATGTCACCTATATCCTAGTCTTGCACCCAGCTATTCATACTCTTACACTGATGGGACCTGTCTCACATGCTGGGGAAAATGGGATTCACTATCCTTCCCCTCATTTGCATAGGATTGCTTGCTAATGCATGCATGCATGTCTCACACTGAGCCTCCCCCCTTAGCAACCACTACTCAATTGCCAGGTTGTCTTCTGCCTGCCATTGACTTGCATGGTAGAATACTGATTTTAGTTAGAATGCCCATTTTAAGTTTATTTTCTTATTTTCCCCCCGATCCCGTTTGTGCGCCACTGCCCTGTGCTTAAACAGCCGAGATCGGCAAAAAAAAAATAAAAGTCGTTTTTTTTCATTTTCTTTATTGTTTGCAATGCCAATGGCCTTATACTTGGCCATTGGCATGCTTGCTCAGTGAAATGCAGCCTTTATTTGGAGCTGTCATGGCTCCGTTTTTGATTTTGCAGAAATGTACTCGGTTACTAACCGAGTACATTTCTGCAGATTGCACTAGTCTTGCATGGACTATTGCAAGCTTCCTGGATTGCAAAATCATCTGCATCCATTTCTCCTGCAAATGAGATGATTTGCATACCAGGGCTTAGTCCATGCAGGAATAGTGCTGGAGCTCTTGTGCACTCCCCTGCCGGCTGTTCCTGGATCGCACTGCAATCATATTGCCTGCGTGGGCTCCTGCACTCATCTTGCACTCCTTGCAAGCTTTTGAGAATCTGGGGGTTAGTATTTATAGAAATTAATGATTTTAAGAAAGTTTGTTTTGTGAAATGATTTTTAAAACAATTAATATTTATGCTATGGAAACTGAAAGGGAGTGATTGGCTATCTTGAGTATTTAAACTGGCAGTGCTTAGTACATTAAATATATTCTGATGAAGTCCATGTAAAAATATGGAAGGATGAAAGCACTTAGTATATGTTTTGCTTTATTGTAAACAATAAATGGTGATATTCATGATAATTTTAGGAGTCAATTGTAATAGTGTATTCAGATGTTGTGGGTTTAGATTCCACAGGTAAAAAATATATTGTAAATTAATTTAAAAATGTTAAAGATTAAAAAAGTTGGCATAAATGCTATGTTTTTAACTTAATCTGTATTATTTGAAAAATAATATGTACAATATATGCATATTGCAAAGATTGCTTGGAACAATTATCACTCCCAATTTGCAGTGTTTAAAAATATAGTTAATGTATAGTCCATGTAGTTATAGTCCATGTTGGTGTGAATGACCTGAGAAGTCCCTCCTGGACTACATGAAAAGAGACATGGAAGAGCTCTCTGATCACATAGCCCAGGCCAGTATTACCCTGACCCTGAGTAGCATCCTGCCCTCAACAAGAATGATGCCACAGTATAAAGAAAAAAATGATCAATTTCAACAATTGGCTAAGTTTCTGGTGTCATTTAAAGGGAATCCAGTATCTGTCCATCTGGGATGACATGCTTGATAAGTCAAATTGCTTCACAAGAGATGGCTTACGCCTGTCACTCTTAAGCTTTCAAATACTGGCCAAGGCTTTTGCTGCCCCCATAGTGCCTTTTTAGGCAAGGCTCAAAAGACAAACCCACCACTGTAAATAGCACAAGTAACCAAAAACTGAGGGTAATGCTACTCAATGCCAGAAGTCTAAACCTCAGAAGACATGCACTCGAGGCACTCCTCAGTATGGAGAACATTGATATCTGTGCAGTAACAGAAACCTGGTTTAAGGCTCTAGAGAGCACCCTAGCACTACCAGGCTATAACTCATACCATACTTTTCTGCCACAGAACCCGGACCGAAACACAAAAGGTGGGGGTGTATCCATATTCATCAAGGATACCCACACCTCCAGGTTAGTGGTACAGCACAATGCCTCAGAGATCATCCATGTGAAACTAACAATGGGCAAAACTGCAATTCAAATTGTAGCTTGCTACAGACCATCCACCATGATCCAGGACCCCCATTCCACGTTTCTGGAGACACAGGAAAATATGAAGGTCCTACCAAATGCCCTAATATTGGGTGATTTAATTTACCCAAACATTAACTGGGAGAACTACTCAAGTACTAACTCCCTTGCCCAACATTTTCTAAAACTTATAAACTCGAACACCTTGGATCAACTGGTCAACACCCCCAGCAGAGGTGACAACATATTGGACCTGGTCATCACCAAATGGGCGACCGGTGTTCTACACCGGAGGTCAAACCCTCGCTGGTTAAATCAGACCGGAGGTCAAACCCTCTCTGATTAAATCAGACTAAAGACTAATCACTCTGGATATCCACATTCTGTCCCCACCCCCAATCAAGGAAACCACCGTGAAAAACTTTTCAAAAGCAAACTTCACGTTACTTAAGATCGAGGTGGAAATGTTCCAGCCCCCATGCTAAAGGACAATGCTGTCCAAGCTGCTGAATCCCTTACAAAGGCACTCCATGAGCACCTGCAAGAATGCATGGATCGTGCTATCCCAAGCAAAACCAAGACTCACTCCTCCAAGAAAAGGAAACCAGTCTGGTGGACCCCTGCCATAAACAAGCTATACAATAGAAGGAGGAAACTAGTGCAGAAAAGAGTAAAATCCCAAGAAGGAAAGACATCCCTGATCAGTACCAGCAAGAAACTATGATCCCTCATAAAATCATCCAAGGCTAGCTTCAAAAAAAATTGCTAAGGACTCCAAAGATAACCACAAAGCATTCTTTGGCTATGTCAAGAACTTAAGTGGAAACTCAAATATCTGCTCTGAGTTAGTGCAGAATGGCACAAAATACACTGAACTGACTGATATTGCCAACATTCTGGCAGACAGGTTTAGTGTAAACTTCATCCCCTCTCATCCCCTAAAGGGCCCATAACCATACCAGAAGAATGTAGTGCCCTGGCAGTCACTGACACAGGTTAAAACAGCCCTATCCAAAGCCAAAAATACAGCTTCAATGGAACCAGACAGTGTCCCAGGCTGTGTCTTACAAGAGTTCCAAAATTAACTAACCCCTCACCTAAACACACTGTTCAAACTCAGCCTTTCTACAGGCTATGTACCCATAGAGTGGTGCACAGCAACAGTTATCCCGCTCCACAATGGTGGAGCCACAACGGACCCCAGGAACTATCACCCTATAAGCCTGACTAGCCTGGGCTTCAAGGCTATGGAGCACATCATCATGGAATTCATTAACAGAGACACTGGGAACCCTCAAACATTGTACCCTACCCAGTTTGGCTTTGTTAAGGGCAGATCATGTCTCCTAAACCTGGTGGAATTCTTTCAGACAGTTACCAAGGCTTTTGATGAGGGAAAGGAGGTCCACACAGCCTACCTAGACCTTGCAAAGGCTTTCAACATCATTCCCCATTCTGGTATTATAGACTAGCTCACCAGCCTGAACATAAACCCCTACATCATGAGATGGGTTGCCAATTGGCTCATGGATAGAACCCACATGGTAAGAGTAGCAGGCTCTAGGTCCGACTCTAAACCAGTTACAAGTGGCGTCCCCCAGAGCTCAGTCCTGGGACCCCTCATGTTCGGTATATACTTCTCAGAGGTGCAGACAAGCACAGGAGGACTATGGCTGACCAAGTTCGCAGACAACTGCAAACTGGGGGCCATAATTGACTCTCCAGCTGATACAGACTTCCTCCAGAAGGGTCTCACTGAAACGGATACCTGGTGTCAAAATCATGGCCTCAAGCAAAATGACAAAAAGTGCATAGACAAAATACCTGCGGACTACCACATATGTGGTAGTCCCCTAAATATAGAAAATGTAATAAGGGATCCGGGGACCCAAGTAGATAGTAATCTCTCCTTTGATAATCATATTGCCAAGGTGGTTAGATAATCCTTCTATGTGGACCACCTAATCACAAAAGGGTTTCCATCTAGAACAAAAGAGGTTATTGTGCCCCTCTACTCATCACTCATCAGAACAGTCATAGAGTACAATGCCCCATTTGGGATATACCTTACAAGACACCTGCAACAGCTGGAAAGACCACAAAAGTACCTCACCAAGATGATTACTGGCCTCAAACATATGCCCTAAAACTCCAGCTGTAGTCGGTTGTATACCGCTTACTCAGAGGTGATCTCTGCCTGGCATACAAGGCCATGTCCAACCCAGAATTGATGGACATGTTCCACCCGAAAAAAAATAACTCCCCAAGAGCCACATGCTCTAGGGATCTAAACCTCACCACAACGATAAATAGGACGTGCTGGAGGGATAGATTCCTGTCCCAGAGACTCCCCATGCTTTGGAACAGGATTCCAATCTACATTAGGCAGAGCCCCTCACTAACACTCTTCAATAGAAACCTTGATGAGTGGATGGGAAACAGAAAATTTACCCCAGGGATATCTGCAGTGGCTCTGCTGGACAGAGGCACAGGGAACTAATGGCTCTGCTGGACTGAGGCACTGGGAACTACTCTAAGTGGGTGGCGAAAGCCAATACATTCTGGCTAGGCTTATAGATGCCCTCGGGCAGATAGCCTAGTACTTACCTATGAACCTATGTAAAAGTAAGATTATATTCATATCATACTAATTTATTATATGTGACATATGATGATTCTAATTATCTTTTTCTTCCTTTTGTCTCTTACCCAACCCTTATCTCTCTTTTTTTATTTTTATCTGAGTGGTCACAACATTCTGATGTAATCAATTTCTGTCAACTGACAAAATGATTTCCAGCACAGGGAGGTAGTCCAACTAGTGCAGCTCATCCTGCCACCCCTCCAATGGCTGCCACCCCAATCCCCAGTATATCTGAGACCCAACATGGCAGTACTGCCTCTGCACCCCCTGCACTTCTTGGGCCCTCAACATCAGGTAATGTTACCCAGGCAGCTGGTGCAGTGGTACCCTCCAGAAGTACTGATGGAGGTGGTGATTTTGTCACTCACCAGGAGATGCCAGGCATGGTACATGAGGTCATAGAAAGTACCATTGGGTCACACCTCAGCTGTATGGAGAAGATGCTTGCTGGAATGCGGGGGAAAAATGTCAAGAACTCCAACAGCAAGCTCAGGAAGGGGACAGTGATGACGGTTCTGAGGGTGAGGACAAGATTCTCACTGTCCCCATACTTGATGGGCATCCAATGCCCACCATCCCCCATCATGGTGTCACTCAACATCCCTACCTCTGTGTTATTTGTCCTGCGTGTCTGCACCCCCTTCATCACCTACCTGATGCACATGATACTAATATACCTACATCGCTTGCCTAACGTTCCTCTCTTACTGAAATAAAATAAAAAAATGGGCACCTGTCCACAAAATAAAATCATCTCATACATAGCTCTCCACTTTACACATGTCTCTTCTCAACACACTTGATTCATTCCAGTTGGCTATACAACGTGAAGAAGCCTCAAGCAAGAAAAGAAAATGCTTACTGGATACTTAACTATTTGCATGGTTTTAAACAGTTTTATTAAGATTTTCCTTGGTTTTCCCATCAACTGTTTTGTTTTATAGGACTGTCTTATTTTCACCCATCTTCACTGACGTGACAGTCCAGATTTAGCCAACATTCTATATATGTTCATTTTACATTGT
Organism: Protopterus annectens; assembly: GCF_019279795.1. Taxonomy (NCBI): domain Eukaryota; kingdom Metazoa; phylum Chordata; order Ceratodontiformes; family Protopteridae; genus Protopterus; species Protopterus annectens. Next base: position 1,692,039,922 of record NC_056732.1, on the reverse strand, counting down.
TGAATAAGTAGATAGTTATGGTTCTTTTCTAATTTTCTCCTGCAAATTCCTATAATGCTTCCTCTTTGCCCCCCATTTCACCACTTTCATATTCACCTCGTTTTCTCACCTTTAATCTGGTCAAAAATAGAATCACACACCACACACATAAATAATAAATCCCTAATAAAGCCCTTCATTTTTTGTCATCTAAGTTTGCATGGAGTTTGGTATTACACACTAATGTCGAAAAGCAGTGAATGGCTCTTCATGTCCTATGGCATGTTGCAGTTTCCTCCGTTCACTGCTGCTTAAACTCACTGCACTAAATAAACATACAGTTAAAGAAGATTAATGGCACTAATATGAAATACTTCTGATCATATTTATTTAGACTGATGAATGCATAAGAATGTCAATCCATATGTGTGCCATTGACATAATTCAATTGAGTCATGTTCATTTTTATACAGTACTTCACTGTAGTCATTTCCTTTCACATTTCCAAAAAATATTACATTTAATTATTTAATGCCATCCTGAATACAAAAGTGAAAAAAATTAGATTGAGCTGGATTCAAATCCTGTAACATTTATGCTAAAAAAGCCTCATTGCTGTTACACCTGCTGCCACAGAGACAGATAGGCAGTCAGCATTTTTCTTATACTCAGTGCTATCCAAAATGCTGAGTGCTGCCCCTCTGCTTAGCATGTTTGCATGGAAGAAATTGAACCAATAGAACTATTATTCTTTTATCAATGAAGCAGTGAACCATGTTTACTCATCACTTAACTCCAAACAAATGGGGAAAGCAGTACTAATATCCCTTAATGTCATAACATTTCTGACACAACATTTGCAATATAAAATACATTATGAACACCACAGCACAGCTATTTCTACCATAGTCAATATGCATAAGCACTTCTCAAGTACAATTATTAGTCATGAAATGTAAATCTCACATGTGCAAACACTTTGCCATAGATTGAGCAAAACTGGCTGCTCATGGGTGTGTTATGGAAATAGCTGATTAATGGGATTTAGTATGTTTACTGCTCAGTTACTCTTTATCCCATGATAATCCATGTAAAACCACAACCAAAGGGAAGGCACTTGTTACTGACGGAATGCATATTTAATCAGACAGACTCATGTTTGCCCTATGCCCATACATTTGAAAATGGATATGTCAGTACTAGTTCCCAAATGTCAACTACACTACAGAAATAAATCGCACAACTGAAATGCTATATCATCTAAAGCTTTATACTGACAATAGACAGATTGTTTATGGTTGTATTAATGTGGACATCAGTTCATCACAAAAATGAACACACATACATACACAGTTGCATGCATGCTGATCACAAAACATGTATGTGTCTGTGTGTGACAGTAAGTGTGTAATGTACATAACATATTGAGAAGCAGTTGCATATGTATCAGTTCTGCTACATGCATTCCTGACAGCTTTTTGTGTCTAGGCATCTAGTTTAAGAAGCTATATTTTAACGTATACCTGTATATTGGAACCACAACACAAAATACAAATCCCACACTTTGCACACCACTATTATAAATAACAGGATATGTTACCCACCCCCTATAATGATGATGTCATAATCTATAAAGACCACTATGACAAGGTAAAAACATACTTCAGGGATGGTACAATTATTAACTAGTGTGTTCTATGGATGGAAACAAAACACTTACACTTGGGTTAACTTACCATAACAGCCACATTATGTGTGTGTCTATGTATGTGTAAGAGTGTGTGCAGATTCAGAAGGACATAGTTAGAAGAACATAGTTTGTATCTTACTGTCATCAATCCAGTTCCAAGCAGAAAAAAGAATTTTACACTTGTACCTACCTACACAGCCATTTCATACAGGCCTCCCAACATTGTCTCACATACACTTATGATGTCATCCACTATAAACTATCCATCAGTTGCATAAAAGATAACTTGTGCTATGGTGCTTGCATTAACTACTGAGTTTTCTAGCATGTGTAGCTAGTTAGGTAGGGGTGCTTTCAAAGACCATTTCAAAGACCATTTTAGAATGACATGTGAGACACTCCTACTACCATCTTCTTCTCAACAGACACCGCTTATGTAATCAGCTATAAAGCTTTGACTGACACTATAATAGCCAGAGATGCTGTGGCACTTGCATTTAGTACTGTGTTTTGTAGAAAGGGTTTTTAGTCTCACTGTGGTGAACTTGCAAGTGTGTGTGTGTGTGTGTGTGTGTGTGTGTGTGTGTGTGTGTGTGTGTGTGTGTGTGTGTGTGTGTGTGTGTGTGTGTGTGTGTGTTCAGTTAGCTCACATTCCTGAAACTTCTCAACAGATGCTGCTATTGTCATCAGCTATAAAGTGTTCTCTGATACTATAGTATTCAGACTTGTGCTGTGGTGCATGCATTAAGTACGGTGTTTTGTAAATAGTTAGGTAGGGGTTCTAGTCTCACTGCAGTTGACTGATGTGTGTCCATTCAAAAATTAGTATGGAGACAAGCTTAAAATGGTGTGTGAGTTCACAGCTATGTCAGACACTCCTCTGAACATCTTTTTGTAACATACACTGATGATATCAATCTGTATAAAGTGCACTCTGACATTATTCAAGGCAAACTTGTGCTGTGGCAGTAGCATTATGTACTGTGTTCTATAGCTTCTTTAACTAGTTTTTTACAGGTTCTAATCTGACAGCAGGCAACTTGAGTGTGTATACATTCAAATAACGTTTATGAGACAATTTTACACTGAGGGGTAAGTCCACATCCATGTCAGACAATCCTCCCAACATGTTCTTCTCAGCATACAATGATGCTATCATACTCCATAAAGTGCAACATGAGTGTTAAAGTCACATATATGTGGTGGTTGTATGGAATTCACCTGCCATACCTGTAGTGGTGTACTGTTTAAATCAGTCCCAGTCTACTGCTTTCTGTGTGGTTGGTTGTACATTACCATCATTGTATGATTGTTTGAATTTCATTACCTCTTAGGAGATCCTTTGATTTAGCCCCCATGCATCCAACATCCCCTTCTTCCCTCTGGCCACATGGCATGCTTCCTGCAGAGGAGTGGAGGATGTCCTCATGTCAAATATGCATACATACATCATGAAGCAGAGTCCTTCCATGAGCCTGTGCAAGCCATTTCCAGACCACTGGATGTGTGATTGCCAAGTCTGTGCTGAGGTGTTGCACATGTCACATATTAAGTGCTGTGTTGAGGTGTGGCTGTATGGTAGGCTTACAAGAGGGTATTATAATCTGTGATGTCAGGTAATGTATTGATGACTGCTGCTACCATTTCATTACATGTTCCTTCCATAACAGCTGTAGTAATATGCCTCCTGAGAATTGTTAACATGGGATGATACTATGTATATTGTTGGCTTAGTAAGGCATGTATTTTTGCAGTGGAGGAGATCAATATTCTATGTCAGTTCTCATTCAGCCATCACAGTGAGACTTGCAGTATGACAGATGTGTGCATGTATATACCTACAAGCATTAAAGGCTCTATGACATATATCAATATAAATTCATATTGATTACATGAGCACATAAATCATTTCATCACATGTTGTAATGTGATGTACACAAAAATATCACATGCTTTGATTCAATTGCAACATTGTGGAATTCATTGTATTTGTAACTGTGCTGCTATTGCCAAGGATTATTGAGGTGGTCATCAGTACCATTGTGTGACTATCAGCATTTATGCCAGTAAATGTTCTGCATGAGACACAGCAAATTAATTTGTAATGAAGAGCTGTTTGTGAATGTCAACAGCCATACTAAACTGGAGAAAATAGACAATCTGCCACCACTGGCCATCAGCCAACAGGCAAACATTAATCAAGTTATCTTCTCCAGACAGCAACTCATCTGTGCTCCCTCCAAGGTTAAAAACACAGGATAAATCATCCCTGACAATATGCACGGTTACCTGTACCATGACTTACAACCTGACCTAGCAGGCACAGTTGGATCCCTACTTATACACAGCCTCCAGACAGCCTATGCTCCTGCAGAAGGGTGTACAGCAACAGTCATCTGTCTGAACAAGGGGGATCCATCACCTGATGCAGAGACTTACAGACCCATAATCCTGACTCTCCTAATCTGTGAAGCAGACAAACTACTCATCATGGATCTCATCAAAAACAATACAGGTAACCTCCCGACTGTGTACCAAACCCACGTTTGATATGTTAAGGCTACATCATGGGTATTAAATATGGTTGGCATCTTCAAAAAGGTTAACAAGGGCATGCATGCGAAAAAGAGTGTCATGCTGCATAACTTGATATGTCCAAGGCATTTGACACAAATCCACATTTAGGTATTACAAAGAAACTGTCTCAAGTGGGCATAAACACCTACATCACCAAGTGGTTAGACAAACAGATCACACAAAGGACACACTGTCAAAGTGTGTGAAGTCACCTCTAGGTAGAGTTCAGTGACCAGGTCCATACCTCAGGGTTCTGTACAAGGCCCTTTCCTGTTCAGTATTTAAGTATCAGGAGTCACAACAAACCTCAAGATCATTTGTCTAACCAGCTTTGTGGACAACTGCAAATTGTAGACAATCACTGAATCCAAGAATGCTATTAATATACTGCAGAAAGTATTAGTACACAAAAATGATTGCTGCCACAGCCATGGAGACACACTATATAAACAAAAGAATTATTATTTCCTTTTGAAAGCAAATACATAAGTTAATTGCAATATAGACAGCACACCCCTATGAGCAGACCAGGTTTTAAGTGACCTAGGTTCTCAGGTAGATAGTAAGCAGAACTTCCACCAGCACATGCCCACAGTGGTGATAAATTCCTTGTATGTAGCATGACTTCTGAGTATGGGGTAGGCCATCCACATCAAAAGACATTATAGTCCCATTATTCTTAGCCCTCATCATACCAGTAATTGAGTACAATGCACCTTTTTGTATGTACTTCACCACTCATCTTCCAGGAATGATTTACCCAGGTGTATTGCATTTGCCACAGTGTGCTTCCATGCATCGTTTTATTCCTGCATAAGTAATCTTTGTGATGCATAACCATTAGGAGTTGACAGTGCAGACTTCCCTTCAAGGTGTTATATATAATGCATGTTTGATACTTCTTGCTGTGATGCACCCAGGACATACATAGCAGACTGATAACACTGCTGGCATGGGTTACATTCATGCAAATGTGGACTGTGCCATATATGTGTCATGCAAACCTCTCAACTAACCAGGATTGCTCCTAATTTAAAATACAGGTGTAACAGTGTCCTTCTTAACACCTTCCAAACCTGGTCATTTTTGATGAAGATGTGCTTAATTTCCCTTATAGATTACTGACAAATCATTATAGTGGTACATGTGTATGCATGTAGAACATGTTAATAACTCAGAATCACATATCTCATGTCAGTTTCACAAATCAACAGTGGTATTATTGTTCATGATTGTGCATGCCTCTTTCTACCATTGTCCATGAGCTTGTTGCTATGTGTCCCAGTTTGTTGAGACCTATGATGACTTTGCATTCATATTCAAGCACCTCTTTTGCCACATCTTCACAATATGCATATACCCCCCCAATGAAAACACTGTCCTTGTTAAATGTCCTCTCCAGTAATCATGTCAGGTCGCTTATATCACAAACAATCATCTCCACGGATATGTGAACCTGTCTGAGTCACATAATATAAGTGTGTGATGACATGACTATACCCACACAAGAGATGTAATCAGCTGGATCCCTATCATATAATAGAAACCTCATTTGACTGAAACCCATTTGACTGAAACCATAAGACTGAAATTTCAAAATACTGAAAAGTCACTTGACTAAAACCCATAAGAATGAAACTCATAATACTAAATTTCAACATACTAAATTTTAAACTTGACCATATAACTCCAAATTGCTCTCTGATCACCTGCTTGATCTCGGATCACCTGCCTGCTTGTTCATTTCAAAAGTTGAACTTTTAACTGTAGAATTTACTTAATATACTTTTTTCTCTTACCAATGTATAACTGACATTGTCATTTTACTTATTTGCTATACCATCATTTATTTGGAGTGTTTTTAGTTATTTCTTGTTATATTACTATGTTCACCATATATGTTGTAACCTGTTTACTACATCTTATTTGTGTATTATACCTGCTGTAATGTTTTTGTACAACTAGATGTCAGAGCTTTTCTCCCTGGGCCTCCACTGAAAATGGACTTGGTCCAGTCGGAATTTCCCGGTTAACAAATGCAAAATAAAATAAAATAAAATAAAATAAATAAATAAATATAAAACCAGACTAGGTGGGAAGCTACGGCCCCAACAACCCCCCTAACTATATGTACTAACTTCAGGATCGCACTACAGTGGGGAAAAGGGCATATACCTTTCACTTACATTACAGTAGTCTATGCCACTACTATGCCCTTTCCCCACTGTAGTGCTATCCTGGAGTCACTATATATATATATATATATATAGTTAGGAAGGGTGTGGGGGGCACAGCCACTCACATTGGGAGGTGTGGAGGGTGCAGCCCCCCACCTAATCTGGTTTTATATGATCCAGTTTACACTTTAGTATGTTGAAATTCAGTATTATGGCTTTCAGTCTTATGAGTTTCAGTCAACTGACTTTTCAGTATTTTGAAATTTCAGTTTTATGGTTTCAGTCAAATGCATTTCAGTCAAATGAGGTTTCTATCATATGATAGGGATCCAATCAGCTACATTGTATTGCATTACGTACATATATGATTACTGCTCATGCCACACCTGTCTTGTCTTTGGGGTGTACGTACACTGACATGCTTTATGTGGTGTACATTACTATGTCCACTTACCCACTCTTCATTCCTACCATTTCTGTCAGTGGCCCTTTTTAATATACACACTTGCCCAGACTACTGTCTTTATAAATGCAGTCTATGTACCCTTAATGATCATCCCCCCAAACCTTTATTTCAGTAGGGCAAAAACATGTTTGTACTGTACTTTGCATTGAGTACATTTTCCTATTATGTGATAATAGGTTCATAGGTTCATAGGTGTGTACTAGGTAATGGCCTTCGAGCCTTTACAAGCCTAGCCCATAGGATTACCCTGGCATCATCCCACCCAACTTTAGTTCCCAGTGCCACTGTTGAGTAGAGCCACTGGAGTGATGCCTGGGGTGAATTTTCTATATCCCATCCACTCATCAAGATTTCTCTTGAGGAAGGCCATTGAGGTGCTCTGTTTGACATGTATGTCATGTTCCATAGCATGGGCAGTCTTTGGGTTATGAACCTGTCCCACCAGTACGTTCTGTTGATTGTGGTAATGAGGTTGAGGTCTCTGGAGAGTGTGGTGCAGAGGGATTGGGATTTCTTTAGATGTAGCATTTCTAACAGAGCTGGGTCAGATATGGCTTTATAAGTCGAGCAGAGATCACCCCTAAGTAGGTGATATGAGACAGAATAGTTGGAGTTTTTTGAGTCTGTCCATATAGGACAAGTATTTAAGGCCTAGGATTTTCTTTGTGAGGTACTTTTGCGGTCTCCCCAGTTGTTGCAGGTGTCTAGTGAGGTACATGCCAAATGGGGTATTGTACTCGATGATTGGCCTTATGAGGGAAGAGTAGAGGGAGACAATGACCTCTTTCTTCCTGGATGCAAAACCCTTAGTGCCACATAGAAGGACTTTCTGACCACAGAGGCAGTGTAGTGATCAAAAGAGAGGTTGCTGTTAACCTGTGTTCCCAGATCTCTTATAACACCTTCTATGTTCAGAGGACTGCCATTGTTGTGGTAATTCATGGGAACTGGGTTTTTCCCAAAGGGGATGACAACACATTTTTTGGCATTGAGCTTAAGGCCATGGTTCTGACAACAGTCGTTGGTCTCAGTGAGGCATTTCTGTAGGATGTCAACATCACTTGGGGAGTTAATAATGGCTCCCAACTTGAATTCATCTGTGAACCTTGTCAGCCAGAGTCCCTTTGTGTTGGCATGGACTTCTGAGAAGTAGGTACCAAACAGGAGAGGACCCAGGATTGTTCACTGTGGGACTCCACTCATGACTGGTCAGCAGTCTGACTTGGAGTTAGCTACTTTCACACTGTGGGTTCTATCTGTGAGCCAGTTTGCAACCTACCTAGTGATATAGGGGTTGATGCCTAGCTTAGAGAGTTTTTCTATGATTCCTGAGTGGGGAATGGTATCAAAGGCCTTGACCAGATCAAGGTAGGCTGTATGAACCACTTTGCTTTCATCCACAGCTCTGGTGACTGACTCAAAGAAGATGACCAAGTTGAGCAGGCACGATCTACCCTTAACAAAACCAAAGTATGTGGGTTCCAAAGTTTGGAGATTCCCTATATATAATAGTGCCTCCATTGCCCTAAATTAAACCTTGGTAGTTATTGTGGCTATCCATGCAATCCTGTAAAACTAGTTTGCCTGTAGGTAAAGAAGTCTGCATATCTAAATGTGTTTGTGTTGCTTTACTTGGTTTCCTGGCCAGTAACGTCGTTGCTGGCTGTGAAACGTCACTTGCATCCATGTAAGTGTGATGCACAACATGCATATAGAATTAGCACTGCTGCTCATTGTGCAAATGCAAAACCTCCTTGTAGGCTTTGCACTAAGCCTAAACAGAGTTTATTGAATCCCTGGATAAGTTAATATAATGCAAACAGAAACTGTAATATGAAATGAGAGAAAAGCAGGTTTATGGTATTTTTAAAGTGAAAGCTAGAAGAGAGAAATTGAGAGAAATAAGGACATGAGTGAAGAAAGAAGGGTAAGGAGATGTAAGGTATGAACAGGTAGTTGACCTCATTTAGGGATCTAATTTATCCCAGTGTTCAGCAAGAACAGAGACAGCGTTTGGTTAGGAAGTCTTTCAGAATGGTTTAACATGATGGGAAGAAAGGTACTGACCTGATGGATAGAGTTAAGGAGTTCCAGGCCTTAGCAACATGGTTCAAGTACAGAAGACAATGCCCAGTGGATTTGATAGGTTTGTGGAGAGACAAAAGATTTTGGCCATTGGATTATAATGACCAACTAGGAACATAGTTGTGCACAATGTTATTTAGTGCTGGACAAGCAGATGCATTCTGGATAATTTTACAGGTGGTAAGAAGTTGTGTGTATGTTAGTTGACAGGGTAGTTCTAACTAATTTAGGCTTTTTAGTGCTATACAGTGGTGGGTTCTGAAAAGAGTTATTTCCTGCAAAATTAGTAACTTTGTTATAGTATTGCTCAGGTTTTGATTTTTGTGATGCCTGAAAGTTATTGAGGATGGGAGCACCATAAATAAGTGTGGGGAATAAATAAGTAGTGGTAAGTGTAGCCTTAGTTGTATTAATGAGAACATTTTTGGCTCTATAAAACATCTCTAATTTTAGATGAGTTTTTCTTATGCAGTTTTATATCTGCAGGTCGAATTTAAGATTATTAGCCACTATCATCCCTAATGATTTGCTATGAAAAGCGACTTCAGTGGCTTTAAGTTTTTTTTTTTTTGGTAGAAGAGG
>NC_056732.1:1691810366-1692027866 GCF_019279795.1 Protopterus annectens | reverse complement strand
ACACAATACCTCAGCAGCAGTATTTCATTTGCTATTAACTTTCTGAGTAAATAAGCATTTTGAAGTTAGCCTAAAGTTATGATAAATCATTAATTGTCTAGTATGGAATGAAGTTCAGTTGTGTGTGTTGGTCACAGTCACAGGTGATTTTATGTGTAAGAGGATCATTTGAATTTATTTAAGATTTATTTAAATTTATTGTGACTCAGCACTACAGGCAACTGCTGGCCAGTCTGCACAATTGAGCACTGGCAGGTGAATAAGGCCAGATGAAGAGACATGGATATTAGTAACAAAGTCCTTCAAAAGCATGTACCCTCTTTTCCAGGTAACACAATCTCAGAAACAGTTGCAAAACTAACAATTTTTATGTAAAACAAGCAGTAATGCTTTCTTCCTCCCCATACACATGCATGCTTATAGTAGTATTAAAAACATATTCAGAGGGATAATAATTTTGGTGACAGCTCCCAAGAGCTAGAGGATATAGATAAATGCATAAATGTCGTAGTCCTCCATCATTTTCCTTAACTTCATTTAGCTGCTTATATGCTTTCTGACTTTATTGAACTGCTTTTCTGTGTTATGTTTTAGAGTGTTTTACTCGACAGGGTTGTCCCAGCTAACCCAGTCTAGACAAATGGATACCAGTCAGCAAGTAGCTTACTGACCTAAGGCTGCTGGGCTTTGTGTCAAGCAAATATTGGCCAAAAGAGGGACACAGACTCTGCTCACCATTAACTTTGTCCTTTGGCATTGGTCAGAGCAGGTCAGGTCTGCAACCCACGTACCATTGGCAAATACTCATAGCTCCTTCTTGACAACATTAGTTGACATGAAAATATCACCAAGAGACAATTTATATATCGCGGAATGGCTAGCCGTGATGTAGCATGCAGACCTTGATGCAAGTTCTCCTATCCAGAGGATACGTCACACCAAAGTCGATACCTAAAATCATTGGTCTATACAGCTCCTCCCCCAATATGCATGACCTAACTGCCATGCTGCTACCAACAACTCTGCACATTCTTGAGTGCATGCGATAACAGATTTCTCAAGTACAACTGGAAGAGGTAGATTTGAACCTGGTTCCTTCCATCTTTGAGGTGGAAAATGTTTTTGGGAGGAACTCCACACAGACACAAGGAGAATATGCAATCACCTTAGTGACATTAACCTTTGTAAACTGCAGAAAGGTTGAAATATTTGATGTGAAATAAGGTATATGGAGCCAAAGACATGGACAACTGTCAGAAATAGCATAAACGTCATTTGTAATAAAATAAAATATTCAGTAAGGTGTCAGTTATTCATGGGTGGCAAGTTGTTTGTCTTTAAGTGTTTCACTAATTGCCATCTAGTAAGTACCTAGAATATCATATTTTGGAGAGGTATTCATTTTACATGTAATAATAACCCAAATTACAGAATATCCTAAATTCAGTACTAATCTAAAATATTTTTCAAAATAAGAGACCCAAGATTACATAATTCATTGTCTCTGAGTATTAGTCAGGCTACTTCTAAACTTAGTTTAAACAGCTTCTTAATACCCAGTCAGGTGATCAAGTTCAGGTACCATTCAGACTCCCAGATGACTTATACTGTGTTCGGAATGTTAAGCCCATTAAATTGTTTCAATGCACATTCTACCATTGTAAGAGATGCAACATGACACAGATGGGATACAAAGAAGAAAAGATCTTCATTTCTTTTTATGATGAGGTATGGATATGTGCTATATGTTAATATTTGCACTAAGTACATTCACTTCTTAAACCAGAGTCAGCTTATATTGGGCTGCCAAATGACTGTTTACATAATGGTGCAGGGAAATAAAGGACTGCCCAGGGCCTCCCAACTCCCTGGAAGGTCCATTATTTCCCCTGTAATGGCCACCCTTTAGGGCATTATTACACTTAGAAAATGGGTTTTCTATTAAATTGCTTTGTATTTGTTTTACTGTTAGTATATACACACTGTTTGTGCTTTTGATGTGAAATAGTTCCTCCATCTAATATTCCAAAGATACTGTAGGATACATAGTTATTGGAAGACAAAGATATTCTTTATGTAAATATATAATAACGTCTACATTCACATGCATATACATACACACACATACACAAACACTCATCCATATGAGCATACACACACACACACACACACACACACACACACACACACACACACACACACACACACACACACACACACACACACACACTCGGCCTGCAATTATAAAAACTTTCTCAACTGTGTACATCTCAGATGTCTTAATGTGATCCAAATAATGAAAGATACATGTAGTACAAAATAGTTCAACTCGATCCAAACATGCGCATACCCACATACCTCTTAACTGTTGCTAATTTTGCAGAGCATCCCTACACATACACTCATCTATATGAGCATGCACATACACACACACACACACACACACACACACACACACACACACACACACACACACACACACACACACACCACAGTCACAGTGAGTTACAGACACACACACACACACACACACACACACACACACACACACACACATATATATATATATATATATATATATATATATATATATATATATATACACACACACACACACACACACACACACACACACACACACTTGGCCTGCAATTATAAAAACTTTCTCAACTGTGTACATCTCAGATGTCTTAATGTGATCCAAATAATGAAAGATACATGCAGTGCAAAACAGTTCAACTCAATCTAAACATGCACATACCCACATACCTCTTAACTATTGCTAATTTTGCAGAGCATCCCTGATTTTGTCTCATATTTTGGCTCTGTCCCTCAAACAATGCTTGATTTTCTGGTAAATCACTAAGGATTAAAGTGTGTCATTAAAGCCAAGAACTATAGCTCGATACTTATTGTTTTGAAAATGTATATTGATGCAAAACCTCTTAGTCTATTAATTTTTTATGTAAATTACAACAATATTTAAAAATTGTCCCAGATTTTGGGCCTTTTCATACATACAAATATACATATATACAAATATTTCAAGCACAGTCATTAATGCCCTTCTAGTCTGCCAATATATTAAAACAGTTGTTCCCATAATAAGTGTTCAGGCTGTTCTTAAACATATCTAAACTATTGCTCGCTTTAACGTAATTGGTAGTCTATTCCATGCATCAGCTGCTCTCTCATAGAACCAATTAGTACACTTCTCATTCCTATAGAATCTTCCTTTTAATTTCTCCAAGTCTTTGGGTTTCTAATACCATGAAGGGAATGGACCCCATTCCTAAGTCAAAGTATGATTAAAGTTCATGAAATTAGTATTGTTTCAATCTTTGATGCCAACCAAAAGTGCTCTTCGGAGCACCCGCAATGTGCCCAGTAATGACTCCTTCTGCAATTTGTATGGAGTTACATGGATTGGTAACATATCTAAATATGATTGTAGATTCATTTTTATAAGACCCGTTGCTCCTACTACTATTGGAACTGTCTGGGTATCTTTCTTCCACATTGCTCTTGTTTCTGCCTGCAAATTTTGATATTTTATGACTTTGTGCCTCTCTGTACACAAGACACTGTAGTCACTGCGTGTGGCAATTTCAATGATCAGTGCTACTCTTGTCTTCTTTTCTTGAACCACTATATCCGGTTTTCTAGCATTTATCTTTTGAACTGTTGGCAATGGGTGGTCCCATGTTATATAAACGTCATCATTTTCTATGATGCGTTGTAGCTCATGTCTCCATCTTCTACATAGGTTGTCTGATGATTCTGTAGTACTTTTTGATTATCCCATTATTGCTATACCCAAAATTCTTGAACAAAGAAGGTTAATAGCATGCATTCTCTGTCACTCTTTCAATCTCACATTATCACACACACAAACACAAAGCAGCTCCGTAAGCAGGAGATGATTGATGGATACTGCCTGTCCAGGAGATAGTACATACATAATTACATTATTTTTGCTTTTCCTGTACTAATTAAACAGAGCATTTTAAGCCATGTTCTGCAAGGGAAAAGTGAAATAACAAGTATTTGTAACTGCTGTAGTTACTTTTGCTACTTTATTTTTTAATTTCTATTTACTTTTTAATTTTGTTTATTTGATGCACACTAAATAGCTGCATTTAGTGAGCATAAATAAGTCCAGTTGCCTTTTTTCAGTCTGTGATTCAAAATGAAGCAGCAGACTTGTTTTGCCAGGCTTTACCTCTACATTAACATCCTGCTGGAGAATGAACTTTCTCCAAAAGGTATTGTTTAAAGTTAAGCCCACTTTCTAAAGAAATGTGAGTGAACTCTTGCTTGTTTCTTTCTCAGTAGCTAACAGTGGAGTTTAAGTGGAGGACTTTTTCTTTCATTGACCCATCACTAGACTGCCCCACAGCCATACAGCTGGTCATGCAATTCCATTAAATGGAAACAAATTCATCTCTCTGGTGTCAACCAAATAGCTGTTTGTTTTCAACCACTAGATTCAAGTCATGCCACAGCAGAAGTAAAAGCTGTCCAGTAACTTCATACTTAATTTTTTCTATACTTTGTCTTAAATTTATGTTTTTGAAATGTTATGATTATGTTGTTTGTCTTTCAGCCTTTTCCCGGTAAGGGGTCGCCACAGTGGAACTCTGGTCCGCTAATGATTGGCAGTAGATTTTTACGACATGCCAAGGTGCCAGCTCGACACCTAATCTTCAATGAAGGCATGTCCATTTACGCACGCATGTCTTTCGAACGCTACCCAACCGCGGGGAGGACATGCAGACTCCACACAGAAGGCACTCCCAAGCCAAACCGAGAATTGAATGGGTGAACCTCTTGCTGTGAGGTAACAATGCTACCGCCGTACCACCGCGGCATGAAATGTTATGATTATATCTGACATTATTAATTACATATGTTACACTAGGTAATGAACTTTGCTTCACTTCCATAAAGTCAAGTCTGCAAAGCTCATTATGAAAACAGCAAAAACTCAATTATTTATTACATCTATTAAGTAGAAATTCACGAACATAGTGATGCTGATATCTGAAAACATGATATCCCACATTATACCCCTCTGCAAAGGCAGAACCTCTACAGATCTTTCGCCTCATAGCCATCCTCTCCCCACTGGGAAAAATCCTAGAAAAATGCATCCACAAGGCAGGAGGGTGGCCTAATGGTTAAGGTGTTTGCCTTACAAACACAAGGTGCAGGGTTTGAGTCTCGAATCTATGAATCTATGAATCTACAAGCAACTCACTATCTCCTAAACTGATCTACTTTCCAGTTCTTAACATGGTTTCAGGCCTAAACATAGTACCAGCACTGCCCTACTAACCTTCACTAATACTATTCATCATCACATGAATGAAGGCCAGCTTGTCTCATCCATCTTTCTTGACATGTCCAAGGCCTTTGACACCATATCCCACCAGCTGCTACTGCTACTTAATAAACTGTCTTCCCATGGCCTCAGCCCATCAGCTCTAACTTGGTCCCACAGCTATCTTTCCAATCATCAACAGGCTACAAAATGGGAAACCTCACTTCCCCCCTACTCCCCATCTCTGTAGGTGTACCTCAAGGTTCTATATTTGGTCCACTTCTCTTTATCATATTTACTAATGACCTCAGCTCTGCTAGTCAACTAAAATCCATAGTTCAGTACGCAGATGATGCTACACTTAGCTGTTCAGCCACCTCACCCCAAGAACCCCAACTAAAAATGCAATCAGCTTTTCAGGCCATTGAAAAATACCTCTCCCAACAACAACAACTCATTCTGAACCCCAGCAAAATAAAGATTATAGTTTTCAATAATAAAAAAGCTCAAACCTTCCCATCCCCCCACTTTCAATCATCTCTGCAAATGGCACCAAAATAGTTCTCACTAGCCACACTAAACTTTTAGGTGTTACCATAGACAATAGTCTAAAATTTGGCAAACATATTGTGCTTACAATCAAGTCCACATCAAACTAGACACCCTATACAGAGCCAAACCATTCCTAACTCCAAAAGCCAGACTCTCCACAGCCCGCTCACACCTGTTATCCTGCCTCCTGTATGGCTCCCTCATATTCACAAACCTTTGAAAATCAGACCTTAACAACTTAGAATCATGCTGTAATAAAATTGCAAAATATGCTAACCAACCACGCAGTGTTCACCACTGCTCTGCTCTCTCTCTCTTAATTAAACTGGCTAGAACTCCCTAACGTTCTATCACTACATCAACTAACCTCAGCCCACAAAATAGTCAATCAACCTAGCAACTGCCTTGCTATTTCCAACTTACTCTAGCCCAATACCACTCTCAGATCTCTCAGATCTTCTAACAAACCTCTGCTAAAAGTTTCCAAGTCACAAAACTTTCATGGCGACTCACTCTATTCACACAACATTTCCAGACTCTGGAACACTCTTCCCAATACCATAACTAGAATCCCTAACCACCGTCAGTTCAAGGTCCTCCTAAAAGAGCACCTTGCTAATCACTGTCTGTGCTCTTGCCACTCTCCAGGCTAATGTCCTTCCCATACCCTTTACCTATACCCTTCAGGGTCCACCTGCTTCATACAACCTATTATTCCCTGCAAACCCTGTACCCTCCCACCCTACCTGGTATTCTTATTCAACCTCTCTTTTGGACTCTGCCATCTCCACTCCATATCTGGTATCATCTGAATGAAAGACATCCTTAGCTACAGATACATGTTTCTAACATACAATACTCATTACTGTTACTTACGTATGATAATTGACTCTGTTGCTGAGTTCTCATTATTTTCTCTGCTCAATGACATTCTCTATCATTGTTGTTGAACTTAATTTGAATGTGTTCTCCTATGTATACAATCACAAGTTGCTTTTGTATATAACTCACTTCTGTATGTATTCTATTATTCTGTATTATATTTTTATTGTACAATGTGGAGGTTTTCTCCCGGGGTATCTGCTGAAAACAGACCCCTAGCCAAGTCAGACACTACCAGGTTAACAAACAAAATAAAATAAATAAATAAAAAATAAATAATTTACTTTTATCTGATTCAGCATTTAGTGGCTGATAATTTTTGTTCACACTTTGTATTCAGTGTCTGTCCTTTAACTTTATTGTTATAAATTGTACAGGTATTGTTTAAAAAGTACTGTAGTTAAATTGTTATTTTTCATATTGCCAGTGGCCTGGGTCATGGCTGAAGATGGGTTTGTATTAGTCTCCTTACCCATCAACAAATTATTCAAATAAAATAACATAAACAGTGAGACAGACAGATAGATAAACCCATAAATAAGTAAATAAAGTGTATACAATGACATATTTACGGAGCTGGGTTTAAAGATATTCAGCTGGATGGACATTAAGAGGCATCTGTTAGAGTTGATACGTGGAGGAGAACTGTGAGGCCTACAGCAACAACAGAGTGCTATTTACTGTGACAGCAGAAGTCTAGACTGCAAAACAATTTACATTGTGGGTAAGGTCCTATGCTGAAGTCTGAACAATCTCAAGCACCTGTGATTCTGTGCTCACAGAAGATGAACTAAATCAGCACAAACATCTGATTTTCAGTATTGCCTGATATATAAGGTGCTTTTAAAGGGCAGAAGAAAAAAAAACTGGCAGAAAAGGCCATTACAATGCAGCAGGCCTCATGCCATATTTAATGTTGTCGTCTCACAGCAAGAGGTTCTCCAGTTTGATTCTTGGCGGGGGTGCCTTCTGTGCAGAGTCTGCATGTCCTCCCTGTGTTCACATGGGTTTCCTCTGGGTGCTCCAGTTTGCCTCCTCATTCCAAAGACATGCATCTGGAGCTGAAAATGGGCTCTGTTCCACTCAGACTTTCCTGGTAAAAAAATGTTAAATAAATAAATGCCAGCATCATACTGGAGGCACTATAGAAGTGCCACATAGTGCAAGTTCCTGTTTTCTGGATAATTTTCTGACTGTTTTATGAAATGAGGTTAGATAATACATAATGCTTCCATCAACACCAGCTGAGCAGTATGTATCGATGGAAGGAGTACGTGCCCTCAACTGGACCCACATCATTGTCATTGCAACAGGTAGTGAAGACACTGAAAGATATATACATTTCTTAGAGCTGGAATTGTCTGTCCTGTTACATTTTAAGTGTGTATAGTAACACAGCTGTCAGCACAGTATGCTGGTGTGCACGCAGTGCATGTATATAGTGAATATGTTGTGTGCTCATACATATTCCACATCTAGTGAGTGAGCACACAAGGAAATTGGGCAAAGGAAGCAAAATAACAGTCTATGTAAAGAAACAGTGTGCCTCTGTGTAATGTGAGAATATGGAAATTACTGGTGGGAATGGCTTTCACCTTCACCCCTGGCTGGTGATGTCTGTACAAAATCCACATTCTACAGCAGAAGAAGCCTATAATGAGGCACACAAGCTGGCATGGATGGTGACTGCATCTGCATCATTTGTACAAGTCCTGATTCCAATGTTTGATGCATATGACATGCCCTTTAATGACAGCATGAATGGTCATTGTGTGTGTCATGCTTCACATTATAGTAACATCTGAGCACAGTGGCCTCCAGATCCGGGGTATAGAAGATCTAACACAACACACACAGGCGTACATGGCAATATATATTGTACTGAGAAAGACGAATTCCATCATTGCATGGAGAGTGGTATACATCATTCCATGAATACACAGGTACTGCACAAAAATATTTTGATAGGGAGCTATTTACCGGATGCACATTAGCATTATGCACAGACATGAACTTTTTACACTAACATGAGACATAAACAACCACTGAACACTCCATATCCTAGAAAGCATCAGACTTCGCCACCCTAACTACAGACTAAATAATAGTACTGAACTGAGATGTACTGGCCATGTTGGAGACCTGCTGCGGTAACTGGAAATTGTTGGTATATTGCCCTTATTTCACCTGACCGATCATGCAATGTGCCCATGTTTCATCTGGATGTGGATCAGGTGAGTGACTTGGAGGTGACTTACTGTCTTTAGCCTGGTAGTTTAATTGCTTTTATTGGTCAGAAGTAGAATAGCACTTTACTTGCCTGCTACATGTCCCAAGCTTTTCTAATTAATTGGCTGTCTGTTGTTCCTTTTTGGTGATTTTGTACTCCTCTCTTTAAGCAGTGGTTTGCTAGCATATAATGAGCTCTATTGCATGAACCCGTGGTGTATAGTGCTGAGCTGTGAACTCCTGAAGATGTTGGAGTCCTGCTGGCTTAACTGGGTTTTGTTTCTATATTTTTCTTAATTTACTTATTTTGCATCTGCTGAGATATGAAAAGTGCTGGACACAGCCTTATTTTACTTAAGCAACACAGTGGTTAATTTCATACTGTTGGGTTGAAATGAACATAACTGACTATGTCTTTCTGCATATCTGACAGTTTTTCCAAGATCTTTGAAGTTAAAACTAAATCTCATGATTGGGTTCATGTTCTTACCTGCAGCTGAGGACCTGTTATACTTAATATGTGCGATAGCACATCAGTTAAAGCTGTTTCCAGTGCCTGGTCAAGTAGTGGTCTGTGTCAGTTTTCTGTTGCAAGCTGGCTTGCTTTAGTTTCATACTTTCTGACAGCCACTTACCTTTAGTATTTACTGATATTACTCGTGGCAGGTGTAAATATGTGGGACATCTGGAGTCTCGCTCTCTGCATATGTCAGTACGTAGCTTAATACTGCATTACAGACACCTTACAATATGGCTGCTATTCCCAACAATGTTATAAAATCAGTACCTAAAAGCCACCACTACCTCATATGTACAAATATTGGGTACATAACACTACTCATCTCATGCTAATGCATCTTTTTGCTGGTGTCTTCACCCACACCTAAAGTGATTCACCAGGCTCCATGCCTACTCCAATAAGGACTCCACTGGTTTAGCCAAATGTGGCAATGTGTTAATAATAGGGGACTGTATAATCAAACACACTAATCACCACTATCATGGTTTTGGCTACCTTTAAATATTGTCCAAAAGTACAGTCACCTTCAAACCACTCTTCAGTCTATACCCAATAACTAAAATATTTGAAAAACTCCTATATCGCCAATTATTTAAACATGTAAACAGCTATGGACTATGGACACCAACAACATGGACTCAGAAATTCCTTTATTCTTTACCCCGACAACATTAACTGCAACAACAGATGATATCTGCAGTAATATAAATGACAGTCTTATTACAGTGATATATCTGTAGATATGACTAGGGCATTCAAGACACTTAATCATAATCGGCACTTGTACGAAGTTAAAAGAATAACCTTTGGAGACAATGTCATTGCTTGTTTTGAAAACTACCTAAAAGATTGCACCTTTCAAGTTTATAGTACTAAATTCCTCCTGTAAACAGGTATACTTATTACAGGTGTGCCACAAGGCTCAGTACTAGAGCCACTACTGTCCACTCTATTTATTAACAACTTCTCCATTGATCTCCCAAATCTAAAGATTTTAATGTATGCAGATGATATTCCATTACTCAATATTGAAAAAAATCACCAATCCCTGCAAACAAATATTCAGCACAAAGTCTTAAACTCATGCATCAGGCTGCAATCAAACAGGCTATTAATTAACCCCACCACTCCTAATGTTATACTTTTCAAAAACCCACAAAAGGTTACATCTTTACCAAAATGTAGGCTCATTGACCCTAACATAGATATCATTCTTAATGTAATCAAAGAAAACTATCTAGGATTAACACTAGACCCGCTCCTCAATTTTAAAACTCATTCTGACATCATAACCAAAGTTCTATCCCAACTAAGACTATGCTAGTGCATATCTCACCACCTCATCCCCTCTGCTAGAAAATTCATAGCTAAAAATGTTTTGCTACCTAAACTGGAATATGCCTTACTCCTAACTATGCTAAATTCCACCAAAAACACAATAAAACTGCAAAGAATTTGTGTCTTTCGGCTTTTCCCGGTTAGGAGTCGCCACAGCGGAACTCCAGTCCACTAATGATTGGTAGTTGATTTTTACGTGCCAAGTTACCAGCCCTGATGCACAACCTTCAACGAAGGTATACCCATTCACACATGTCTCCATGCAGAAGATGCTCTAGCTGAGAATCAAACCAGGCAGCGTCTTACTGTGAGGCAACAACACTACCACAGCACCACCACCGCGGGTTTAAGATGTAAATTTGCATTACTTGCACAACAAAATTCACAACACTGTGCTGTATTAAAGAAGGTTAACTGGCTTCCTATCATTAGTAGAGCTACTCTTCTTTTTAAGTTACTGTATCTGAACAGGAAATTATCCGTTAGGGGAAAAGAATTACTCCTTAAAAGGCAGCCAAAACCCTTATATTACTGCAGCTAGATCATATTATAAATTGGCCATATGTGAAAAGGCTTTCTCCAGATTCGGACCTGAACTATGGAGTTAACTACCAGCTAAGGTTAAAGTTAATAAACATTGTGTTCATTCAAGAAATTACTTAAAAAACTTCCTTTTCCAAAAAGTAGGGTGCAAGTGTGTCATACTGGTTAAACCTTGACTATCAATAAACTTAACCAATGTAAGTTCTAACCAAATGTACAAAAACACATGATTTTTCTGTCTACTACTTATAAATATTGTAAATACTATAAATATACTTCAATGTGTGCTAATCACAGATGACACTTCACTACAGTTTATGCAAATTCTTTCTTGGCAACCATTTTGTTCTCTTGTGCAACCATAAGGGACAACTATACAGTTTAAGCTTCTACCTTACTTTCTTTGGTTATAACTACATTTTTTGCATTAATAATTGCTGCATGCTTCTTTATTCTGTGCCTTTTGTACCCAGGTCATGACTGAACGGGGTCTCTGGTCCAGCTCACCCATCCAATTATCAAACTGTAAAGTAAATAAAATAAAATGCTCAAGTTATCAGGTTGTGCAGGGACAGGACCATGCTAAGCTGTCTTCTCAGCACTACAATTCAGGTTGTGACCAGAACTCTTAGGTCACTTCACCTCAAGCATGACTATGATCTTCTTGTTGTCCACTTTGTGATGAATTACCTTAAACACACCACCATGTGGAAAATACAGTGAACTACAGCTGAGGCCTACATACTTGTCAGTGACTGGAAAGACAATTGTCTAGGGCAATGTATTGCCTTCTCTAAGAATGATGACAGTTTCAAACCAAAACAAATCATTTCAGCAACTGGCTTTTTAACTGGTACCATTCCAGGAGGACCCAATGTGTGTCCATGTTGGAGACTATAACTGATAAGTGGGTTTGTTTTGCCAGGCATTGCCCTCACCCCTCCTTCCCTCCTTGGGGCTTCCACATATTAGCTAAAAACTTTTCTATTCACATGGTTTCTTTTTAGGCAAATTTCATTTGTTAGACATTCTAACATTGTAAGTGGTAATCCATCCATTCCTCCATCCATAACCACCTTTTCCCATTTTGCACATGGGGTCGGGGCATCTGGGTGGCTAGCTAGCTAGTAAATGCTAATCCAGCTTTCATTAATGTGGGTCTACTGAATGACTGAACTCTGAACAATAACTTGCTTCATTTCAACGCCTTTTTGCTGCTTAAGCACCCTCATGTATCAGTTAATATAGAAACTTGGTATCAGTGTTCTGGTAACACTTCTTTTGTAAGGGTAAAATGTCTGTTACTTTTTCGAACCATCTGAGTTGGCAGAGAAGTATATGTATGTAGTAATTCATGCAATAAACACCAAGATTCTGAATTTGAGTATTTTGATATGTCACATTTCATAAAATCATTTAAGACATCATTGTCAGCTGTAGATCCCTTTCAATGTCTCCAGAGGACTATAAGTGCTTTGGCAAGCTAGACTCCATGTCTTTTAATCCCAAGGCCCTTATTCTAAGTAACTTCAGTTATCAATCAGTTGGGAGTCTTACAAAACTAGAAATAAATACACCCAACATTTCCTACATTTAATTAATGCCAGCTCCATTGCTCAAAGTTCCCACCAGATGGAAAAATATATGTGGCTGTGACATTATGAATGCTACCTTTAAAAGCATTCATATTAATGTTATCTCCTCTTTGAGCAGATCTGACCACCAGACTGTCACCCTTTTCCTTAGAATTAGCACCAAATTGCTCACAAATTCAGTTACTTTCAGTACCTACTTCAAAGTTAACCTGTGTCCCAGTACTGTGATCTGTAATACTTTTAAAAGTATTTTGTTCCTTCACCTGATACCTAAAGCCACAAACTTTACTCATGATTTTACAGCCACCTCAAATAATGCATAAATAAGTCAGTGCATATTAGACATAACTTTGATGGAAGAATCAAAGTAAACCCTCAGTGGTGAAACTATCTATCTATCTATCTATCTATCTATCTATCTATCTATCTATCTATCTATCTATCTATCTATCTATCTATCTATCTATCTACCTAGCTATCCATTCTTCACCAGGTTAGTCCAAGTAGACTAGTGGCCTATTTTCAGGGGAGACCTGAGGTAGTATTTCTACTTCTAGGAAAATTTAGCCAGGGCTTCAGATAATTTTCCACTATTCTTGGGAGCTGCTAGATTGTTCTGAAGGGCTGTTCCTGTGACAGCAACGACAAGACCTAACAGAACAGAAGCAGCATAGAGGAGGAGAGAAAAACGAAGGAGAGTTTGGAGGTGGAGAATGAAAATTTAGAGAAAAAATATTCAGTGTTGGGGTCTGAATGGAGATAAAGATTCCTGCATGGTAGATGATGCATAGATGATACAAATGAGCAACATTTAGTTGTCTCAATGGAAAATGAACAAAGTGAGTCCATTGGAGTGGTTCAAGCTGTGAAGACTGGGGAAAGATGGGCGAAGGCTGCCAGCCTAGTCAAATAGAATTTGATACATAATTCTAATTCTATCATTTGTAAATATAAATGTAAAATACAGCCTTGTTTCTTAAATGAAAGAAAACACTGTAAAATGTGAACTTCAAGATTGTAGCAACATTGCCATTTGCTGTAAGGAAAACTAAGCCAAGCATTTCATCTGTTCTTTTGAAGTTAAAAATATGTCTTGTTTACCTTTTTGATCTAAATAGTGGTGCTGAAGAGCCTAACTGAACACATTCTTTCTATTGTCTTAACTTAAGGAATAATTACTAGAGTGTACATGTGAAATGTCTTTTATTGTTGTAGTTTCCTGAGCAGGTGTTAGATTGTTAAATAATGTAGTCTTTTGGCCTGAGAACTCCATACTAAGTGTCAAAATGATGTAATCTGTATACTGGGAAAACGTAAGTGTCAAAATGATGTAATCTGGGAGGGCCCAGCAGAAATGTGTTACTGATTTTAAAAAGTATTGTTGAGAGAGAGACTTTAAGCATTTTAATCTTGATATTCAACTTTCAGCACTGCCTTATGCTCTCTTTATGTAAGTAGTATCTTAGAAGTATGTTTTCTTGTAGTAATAGCTAGGAAATTAGAAGAACGTTAGACTAAATGTATTTCTGTTATATCAGAACTTTCCTACTGTATTTTTTTAAGTTTCTGTGTGATCTCTGAACTGTTAGATATCACTGTGGTGTAGTAGTATTGTCTTGTGTTTTAATTATTTATTATTAAATATTTTAAAACATTTTACCTGTGGCTGGTTTGTGTGGAAGTAAGCTCTAGAGTACATTGCATATTTATTGAGTTTATTGTACAAGGCCACTCTAATAAGCCTTAGACTGATTAGTCACATTACCAATTGGATAATAATGTTGCACAGTAATAATTGGACACCCTTTTAAGTGCCTTTGGGTAGCTGATAAGTATTAGCTGGTGGTGGCAGAAATTACTACCGTATAGTCTGGGTAAAGGGGCAAAGCTGGAGAAT
Source organism: Protopterus annectens (assembly GCF_019279795.1). Lineage (NCBI taxonomy): Eukaryota > Metazoa > Chordata > Ceratodontiformes > Protopteridae > Protopterus > Protopterus annectens. The sequence continues at coordinate 1,692,012,987 of NC_056732.1, read as the reverse complement.
CTGTGTCAGCCTTTCCCAGGAGTGTCTGTGAAGTTGTACAAATACTTATCTCAAAGTGTGTGTGGTGTGTTAGCTACCTGGGCAGGGACACAAAGCACTGGTGGGACAGAGAGGTTACTGGAGGTTAGCTTGCCAGCTAGGCTGAGATCTGGACCTTATAGCTCTGCCAGTGGGGAGTCTTATTGGGGACCTGGGGAGAAAGGGAGCAACCAGCCCCAGACTGACTGTGATCTCTGTGTGCACCTAAGGGAAATGGTACTTTACTGTGCGTATTTGTTATCCTTTCCTCTTATATGAAATGCCCTCCCTGGTGTTAGTGGTAAGGATTGAGGCTCCTTGATTGCCAGGTCAGGGCACGGCCATCACATAGTGGTTGGCAGTGGTTGGGATAAGATATCCTCACTTGCGGTTTGCAGTGGTGTGAGTAGAGTGAATCCTGTAGCTTCTGTACAGTGATCTCTGAAGGTGTTTTGTATTCTAAATCAGTCATGCAGTGAATACTCAGAGCTCAGATCACAATTGTTTTATTTCTTTTGTTAGCTTAGTTAGTCAGGGTGAGCAGGCAGCATGTCAGCACTGAAGTATGGATAGCTGACAAGGAGCCAGCTGGTGGAGATGTGCCAGACTAGGGGACTGATGCATGAAACCTGACTAAGGCAGACCTGAAATACAGCCTTGGTTACAGCTGCATCAGAAAACAGCATCCAGGAGAACAATCAGACTGGCAGGGGAGATACAATATCCTCAGAGAATGTACAGCTCAACCTTTCTGTGAAGGACAATCAGACTGGCAGTGGAGATATAATATCCTCGGAGAATGGACAGTTCAACTTTTCTGCAGTGGACTTAAAAATCCAGCTGGAGCTAAAAAGACTTGAGTTGGAGGCCAGGCATTTGGAGATAGAAGCCAAAAAAAAGGAGCGTCAGAGGAAGCATGAGAGGGAAATGTTGACTCTTCGCCAGAGTCATGGAGGTAATGGGGAAGGGAGTAACTGGACCCCAGAAGTACAACAGGTCAGTAAATTTCTTCTGCAATTTAAAGAGGGGGATAATTTTGATAGTTTCATTCATATGTTTGAGAGGATATGCAAACAGTATAGTCTTGACCAAAGGCTCTTGGTACAGTTCCTGACCCCCTTACTCCATGGGAAAGCTGTACCTTGTATATCACAAATGCCTGACTCTGTCTGTTTTGATTATACTGCTGTAAAAAATGTATTTTAGAATGCTTTAAGCTAACACCTGAAATGTACAGGAAAATGTTTTGTGAGCACAGACGCAAGGCAGATGAAAATGTATGTGAATATGTTGCTGAACTGAGCACTTATTTTCATAGCTGGGTGAGTGGATATAAGGTCACCACTTTTGAAGGGCTGGCAGACCTTTTGGTGATGGAACAAACCCTTAGCACTTTGCCTGAGGACATGAGGATCTGGTTAGCTGATAGACAATGTGCTACTTCAGATGAGTTGGGGAAGAAGGGAGACGTATACCTGGCCAGCAGGGCAGCCCTGGACAGGAAGGGGACCTCCAATACTGCTCATGGGTCTAAATGAACCCATGGTGTGCAGCACAGACTGCCGCAACTGAATCTGCCAGTAGCAAGGGAAACCACCTGTCCAGGTACACATCCAGGACCTTGGGTGAAATGTTTTGAATGCAACCAGTGGAGCCATGTGGCATACAGGTGTCTACTGAGGCAAGGTAGGGAACCAAAGTTGAGGGAGCCAGTAAGTGGAAAAGACAAAATGCCAATAGTAGGTTGTCTTTAGACAACAGGGATATGGAACTACCATCCCGCAGATGTCCTGAGAGGGAAGGATTTGGATGAGGCAGTACCATGTACTTATGCAGTTACACTCAGTGAGGCTAGGAGACAAGCATGTGGGCCTGGTAGCCTGGAGGAGACCCATACAGACTGCATACTTGCAGCCAGGACTGCTGAGGTGGTTACTTCAGGAAGGGAGCTACTTTGTAGCAGTGAGACTGAAGGTGAGCTACAGCTGCTTGTGGGTACTGATGTTCCCTTGGACAGAGTGACTGCAAAAGTAGAGGTGAGTAGTAATGCCCAGGCTGACAGTGAGGCACCACTGTCAGAGGATGCCAGACTTCCTGTGGGAGGGGAGCTGGGAAGGGTTACAAGGAGAGAGTTAAGACAGGCTCAGCTCTCAGACCCTACATTGCAAGGCCTGAGCCAGGTAGCTAGGGAAGCACCTGATTCTCAAGGGAAGGGGTAATCTGTATACTGGGACAGAGGGTTACTATACAGAGAGTGGACCCCTGAGGCAGGGCGAAGTTGAGAGAGTACTATCTGGCACTTCTAGACATAGCCCATGATATTCCCTTTGCAGGTCATATGGGCATAAAACATACAGAGAGGCATATTATGCAAAACTCGTATTGGCCTGGAATTTCCAGAGATGTAAAAGGGTACTGCAGGACCTGTGAGCAGTGCCAAAAGGTAGGCAAGGCAGGAGACAAGGTGAGAGCTCCTTTGATGCCTTTGCCTGTGATTGAGGAGCTATTTCAGAGGGTAGCTATGGATACTGCGGGTCCTCTGAATACCCCAAGTTTCACAGGGAACAAGTATATCCTAGTGGTAGTGGATTATGCTACACGATACCCTGACGCAGTGGCTTTGTCCTGCATTGAGGCAGAGAAGTTGGCAGATGCTTTGTTAGAGATTTTCAGCAGGGTAGGTTTCCCAAAAGAAATACTGACTGACCAAGGTGCCAATTTCATATCAGACCTGCTGGCTTGTCTGTGGAAGTCCTGTGAGGTGAAGCACATGAAGACCACCCCCTACAATCCCCAGACTAATGGTCTTGTTGAGAGGTTAAACTCTATAATCAAGTCCATGCTACGGGCATTTGCAGATCAGTTTAAGAGGGAGTGGGACAAATATTTGCCCCATCTGTTGTATGCTTACAGAGAGGTTCCCCCAGGAATACACATGGTTTTCACCCTTTGAGTTGCTATATGGGCATAGGGTGAGGGGACCTCTAGATTTAATTTGAGATGAGTGGGAAGGTGAGTGTGAGTCTCACAAGGAGTCTGTTGTGGCATATGTCCTAAACCTCAGGACAAGGCTCAGGGAACTCATGGGCTTGGCCCAGGAGAACCTGACAGAAGCCCAACAACAGAAAAAGGTGTGGTATGACAGGAATGCTTGAGCTAGAGAGAATGCTGTGGGACAGCAGGTAATTGTTCTCATTCCTGTCAGACACAACAAGCTGCAAGCAGCTTGGGAGGGACCATACAAGGTGGTAAGAAAGGTAAGTGATGTTAACTACATGGTGGAAGTGCTAGGCAGATGGCAGGGGCACAAATTGTACCATGTTAACATGATGAAACCTTACCATGATAGGGAGGCCCTTGTGCTGAGCATTTGCAGTGGATTGCAGGAGGAGTCTAAGGGAGATCTGGGGACTGATCAAGTCAGTGAGGCTCGGGCTGACAACTCAGTAGAAGGGGTATCAATGTCCCCGCAGCTATCTCCTACCTAGGTTCGAGAAATCAAGGCAGTGTTGCAGGAATTTGGGGATATGTTCACTGAGAAACCAGGGTGCACTCACCTGGTGCAGCACCAAATGGATACAGGACCCCAAAGGCCTATTAGGCAGGCCCCTTATAGGGTGCCTGAGAGTGTCAGACAGACTCTGAGGGAGGAGGTACAGGAGATGTTGAAACTAGGGGTGATTCAAGAGTCCAACAGTCCCTGGGCCTCACCTGTAGTGCTGGTGCCAAAGAAGGATGTTAGCACCAGGTTCTGTGTGGATTACAGGAAATTAAATAGTCACACAGAGTCAGATGCTTACCTCATGCCTAGGACAGATGAGGCCCTAGAGCAGCTGGGTGGGGCTAAGTATCTTACAACCATTGATCTTACCAAGGGTTACTGGCAGGTGCCCTTGACTCCCAGTGCTAGAGAGAAGTCAGCCTTTGTGACTCCTTTTGGCTTGTATAAGTTCATGAAGATGCCCTTTGGGATGAAGAATGCCCCAGTGACTTTCCAGAGGCTGGTAGGTAATGTCCTCGCAGGAGCAGGAGGGTTTGTCCTTGCTTACCTAGATGATATTGCCATCTACAACCATTCCTGGCCAGAGCACCTTCAACATGTTAGGGAGGTGCTGGGCAGACTACAGAGGGCAGGGTTGACCATTAAGCCAAGCAAATGTCAGGTGGCTATGGCAGAGGTCTCCTACCTAGGACATAGGGTGGGGAGAGGTAAGATAAGGACAGAACCTGCCAAAGTGGAAGCCATTCAGGCATGGCCTGCACCTGTTACTTTAAAGCAAGTGAGGACATTCTTAGGGACAATAGGGTACTACAGATAGTTTGTCCCTAGTTATAGTACCATAGCTGCTCCCCTCACAGACCTAACAAGGAAGAACAAGCCAGATAAGTTAGTGTGGACTCCAGCATGTGAGCAGGCATTTCAGAAGCTTAAAGAAGATTTGGGAGGGTCTCTTGTGTTAGCCAGTCCAGATTACAGCAAATAATTTGCTGTGCAGGAGGATGCTTCAAACCATGGAGTGGGGGCTGTATTTAGCCAGATTTCTTCAGAGGGGGAAGAGCACTCAGTGGTTTATCTCAGTCATAGGCTCCAACGCAGGGAAGAATGCCATGCAATCATAGAAAAGGAATGTCTAGCCATAGTGTGGGCACTGCAAAAACTTCAACCTTTTCTGTGTGGAAGAAAATTCACTGTAATGACAGATCACAACCCTCTAATATGGTTAAACAGAGCCAGTCAGCAAAAGGCCAAGTTGCTAAGATGGAGCTTGGGGTTGCAAGCATATGATATGTCAGTGCAGCACTGCAGTGGGATTAGCAATGCCAATGCAGATGGGCTCTCAAGACAGGTAATGGGGTGAGGTACCCTCAGATAGACCTAAGCCTCTCAAGCGGCGTTTCTCAAGGGTCACTTGAAAAACTAGCTTGAGTTCTCCAGGAGAGATGTGAAGATTGGGGAAAGATGGGCGAAGGCTGCCAGCCTAGTCAAATAGAATTTGATACATAATTCTATCATTTGTAAATATAAATGTAAAATACAGCCTTGTTTCTTAAATGAAAGAAAACACTGTCAAATGTGTCCTTCAAGATTGTAACAACATTGCCATCTGCTGTAAGGAAAACTAAGCCAAGCATTTCATCTGTTCTTTTGAAGTTAAAAATTATGTCTTGTATACTCTTTTGATCTAAATAGTGGTGCTGAAGAGGCTAACTGAACACATTCTTTCTATTGTCTTAACTTAAGGAATAATTACTAGAGTGTACATGTGAAATGTCTTTTATTGTTGTAGTTTCCTGAGCAGGTGTTAGATTGTTAATTAATGTAGCCTTTTGGTCTGAAAACTCCAGACTAAGCGTCAAAATGATGTAATGTGTATACTGGGAAAACTTAAGTGTCAAAATGATGTAATCTGGGAGGGTCCAGCAGAAATGTGATTTTAAAACCTATTGTTGAGAGAGAGACTGTAAGCATTTTGATATTGATATCCAACTTTCAGCACTGCCTTATGCTCTCTTTATGTAAGTAGTATCTTAGAAGTATGTTTTCTTGTAGTAATAGCTAGGAAATTAGAAGAAAATTAGACTAAGTGTTTTTCTGTTATATCAGAACTTTCCTACTGTATTGTTTTAAATTTCTGTGTGATCTCTGAACTTATAGATATCACAGTGGTGTAGTAGTATTGTCTTGTGTTTTAATTATTTATTATTAAATATTTTAAAACCATTTAACTGTGGCTGGTTTGTGCGGAGATAAGTAAGCTCTAGAGTACATTGCATATTCATAGAGTTTATTGTACAAGGTCACTCTGATAAGCCTTAGACTGATTAGTCACATTACTAATTGGATAATAATGTTGCACAGTAATAACTGGACACCCTTTTAAGGGCCTTTGGGTAGCTGATAAGTATTAGCTGGTGGTGGCAGAAATTACTACCTTATAGTCTGGGTAAAGGGGCACAGCTGGAGAATCTGTGTCAGCCTTTCCCAGGAGTGTCTGTGAAGTTGCATAAATACTTATCTCAAAGTGTGTGTGGTGTGTTAGCTACCTGGGCAGGGACACAAAGCACTGGTGGGACAGAGAGGGTACTGGAGGTTAGCTTGCCAGCTATGCTGAGATCTGGACCCTATAGCTCTGCCAGTGGGGAGTCTTACTGGGGAACTGGGGAGTAAGGGAGCAACCAGCCCCAGACTGACTGTGATCTCTGTGTGCCCCTAAGGGAAATTGTACTTTACTGTGTGTATTTGTTATCCTTTCCTCTTATATGAGACACCCTCCCTGGTGTTAGTGGTAAGGACTGAGGCTCTTTAATTACTGGGCCAGGGCACAGCCATCACACAAGCAAAATATTTGGAATCAGGAGGGCTTGGAGATGATGGTCTGATGAAAATAACTCAGCAGGATGATCCAGGTGACAGTTCTGCTGTTTCATGGGATGAGGCTGCAGGTCATTTTTTTCAAAATTGTTGAGGATGGTAAAGTGAAGAAGGAACCAGTTGATGTGGCAGTAGAGAATGCAGCAGTTAAAACTTATGCAGCAGTGACAACGGGTAAAAAAGGAGAGTAGCAACAAACTATAAATAAAACTTCTTCTTCTTTCGGCTTTTCCCGGTTAGGGGTCGCCACAGCAGATCACATTGTCCGCTCATGATTGGCAGTGGAGTTTTACAGTGTTGAGTTGCCAGCCCAGCGCCCAACCTTCCACAGAAGGCACACACACACTCACACACTCACACCTAGGGCCAATTTAGAGTGTCCAATCCACCTGCAGCATGTCGTTGGGATGTGGGAGGAAACCAGAGCACCCAGAGGAAACCCACGTGACCACAGGGAGGACATGCAGACTCCACATAGAAGGCACCCCAGCCAAGGATCGAACCGGAGAACCTCTTGCTGTGAGGTGGCAATGCTAACCACTGCACCATTGTGGCCGCCCCAAACTATAAATAAAACTATTTTTTAAAAAAACAAAAGACCAACTGTGAGAATAAGAACAAAAAATGACACTGTAATGCACAGATATTATGTATGGGACAATATGGTAACTGTTCTGAAATTTAAAGCTCCAAAGAAATTAATTTATATATATATATATATATATATATATATATATATATATATATATATATATATATATAGGTACAGAGATTTTTTTGACTTAATATTTGAAACTGAGAAACATATTATGTAATTTTTGGAACTGTATAACAAAAAGAAGGACATTTATCCATGGAACAATTATTTGTTTTCTGGCAGTATCTTAAATGTTAAAAATACTTTGAAATGTACAACTAATGACCTGGAAGAAGAAGATGTTAAAAAATGCACGCAAGGTTTGTATGAAATTGTTGATACCACTTTGAATGCTAAAGATAAGAAAAAAATATGGAAAGAAAGTCAAAGGGAAGAAAATATACACATGGAAGGACAACAAGAGGCTGGGGGAGAGGGTGAACTAGAAGAAGAGGAAACTGTAGAGGAAGACAGATATGGAGGGGAAAGGAGGAGAGAGTTTGCCTGCTGGAACAGAAGTCAGGAGAAGGGAGTGACACTAATAATTGTTTTGATGTTCTAGCCAATGGAAAATATGATTTTGAGGATCAAGTGTTATTTGTACATAAACTGAGAAAAAATATTCACTAGAGAAAACAGTAAAAATAAGAAAATGAACATTTAGAAATATTTCCCCTAAACTTGCAAAGAAGAAAAAGCAACAATTTTACAGTATTTTTAGTAAATGTGAGCAGTATTATTAACACTAAGATGGATAGGGGCACCGGGATGGGGTGCTAAATGTAATGTGGATGTTGCTATGATAGGTAAAGAAAGACTGCAAACAGAGAATTGTGGGATGGAAATAAATTCAGGAAGTGGAATTTGTTCTGGAGTGGCAGTCTCATGTAAAAAAAGTGAAAATAATAGGTGCAATGATGGTAAAGATGGAAAGTTAACTGTTGGAGACAGTAAGTGAAGAGATCATGCTTACAGAATAATAACACTGTATGCATATATAACTAGCAATGAAAGAGCAATTCTGTTTTGTCAAATATTACAGTATGTGGTGCTTAACATGAAAATTATAATTGCAGGGGACTTTAATTCTGATTTAAGAGAAAACATAATAAGAAAAAGAGAGATGTAAAAAATACAGGAAGTGATAAAATGTGGTAAATTAGCTGTGTGGTTAAAAGTCAATGGACTTATGGAAGGGGGACTTTTTGATCTGATGTTTATTGTTTTGTATTATTGGAAAGCTTGGGGGTAGCAGGTGGTGATACAGCTGTGATGTTTTTTTCAGACCATTTAGCAATATGGATGGAGGTGATGGAAGAAAGGGACTATATTAAAGTGTGGTATAAGACAAGGGCATCTTATGAGTGGAACATTGTTTGCGCTGGTGATGAATGTGTCAGTTTGTGAAGCAGCCTATAAAATGAAAGATGCAAATGGAGGTGGTGATACCAACAGATGATATAGTTGTAGCTGTTAAGAACAAAATATGAATGAGAGATAGTATCAGTTTGTTTAAAATGGATGTTTAAAATAAATAGAAATGACCTTCAATGAAGATAAAAGTAATGGTTTGGATGATTTGAAAATTTGAGGTCTGTATTTTTCAATGTCTTTGCTAGGGATAAAATTTGGGAAAAATTATGTAGTTATGACGCAGTGGGAATGATTGTTAAAAAAATTAAAAAAAAATAGGTCTTCTGTGGAGGATGTATAGATTAGCTTTATATAGTAAATTTGGAATTGATGGGAAAAAGTATATGTCAAATCTTTATATAATCCCAGTCAAAATATGAAAAGTAATCTATATGAGAAAGATGAAGGGTGATAGGGATTACTAAATTCAAATGTTTATTCTGCTTTTTCAAACTTCTATAGAGTATTAAAGTGGGTAAAGGAAGAGAATGAAAATTTAATAGTAAAATGTTTAAATATTACTACAAAGCTTCTGGGAGATGATGAGAATTAGAAAAAGAAGAAAACATTATGTGAAAGAAGAAATTAGAAATTGTCAAGAAAAAAATACTAACATGGAAAATAAGACTAGATGATAAAGAGAAAGCTAAAAGGATGTGGAAAAATAATGTTTTTAAACAATATTATTATTATTATGTAAATCTGTGGGAAATTTTACCACAAGAAGTGATTAAAGCCATTAAAGTAAGAAAATGTGGTGTACCAAAATAGTTGAGTTTCAAGATTTTCTCTGGAGACTGGCAATGATTAAATTACAAATAAAGGGTAATATACCATATAAAAACAAAGTTGACAGAGCGCATTTATTTTATGGGGATGAAAACAGAGAACAGGGCATGTTTTCTGAAATGTAAAACAATGGTGAAACTATGGGAAAATTTGTGTGAAGAAATGTTTTGAGACTATTAATGACACAAGCAGCGCAGATATGAATATGGTTATATATGGATATTATATGAATAAGAAGAAAGAATATATGAGAAAGGTAGATATGAATTCATTTATGTAATATTAGTTATCTGGAATGAAAGGCTGAATTAAGTTTTGTTTAATGGGAAATGGATTTTGGCAGATATATTAGGAAAATCAGATTATGGTTGTGGAAGGAGTGGGATTCAATTACAGAATAACGACAATGAGGATGCTAGAAGGAAAATGATAAATAATAAGAAAAATAAATGTGTAAATATTCATCTGTATATATGTAAATTTTCTAAATATGTAAATATGCAAATATTTTTTTATGTTGTGTTAAATAAAGGAACCCCAACTCTTTTTCATAGGTTCATAGGGTCATAGGTAAGTACTAAGCTATCTGCCTGAGGGCATCTATAAGCTTAGCCAAAATGTGTTGGCTTTTGCCACCCCCTTAGATTAGTTCCATGAACCTCTGTCCAACAGAGCCATTAATTCCCTGTGCCTCTGTCCAGCAGAGCCACTACATTGATCCCCAGGGTAAATTTTCTGTTTCCCACCTACTCATCAAGGTTTTTCCTGAAGAGTGTTAGTGAGAGGCTATGCCTAATGTAGATAGGAATCCTGTTCCAAAGCATGGGAAGTCTATGGGACAGGAATCTAACCCTCCAGCACGTCCTATTGTTGTGGTGAGATTTAGATCTCTAGAGTGTGTGGCTCTCTGGGATTTGTTTTTTTTTTAGCTGGAGCATGTCCATCAATTCTGGGTTGGACATGGCCTTGTATGTCATGCAGAGATGACCTCTGAGTAAGAGGTATGCAACCGAGTACAGCTGGAGTTTCTTCAGTCGGGCTGCATAGGGCATATATCTGAGCCTAGTAATCCTCTTGGTGAGGTACTTCTGTGGTCTTTCCAGCTGTTGCAGATGTCTTGTAAGGTACATCCCAAATAGGGCATTGTACTCTATGATCGGTCTGATGAGTGATAAGTAGAGGGGCACAATAACCTGTTTTGTTCTAGATGTGAACCCTTTTGTGATTAGGTGGGCCACATAGAAGGATTTTCTAACCACCTTGGCAATATGATTATCAAAGGAGAGATTACTATCTACTTAGGTCCTTAGATCCCTTATTACATTTTCTGTATTTAGGGGACTACCATGCATGTGGTAGTTCATGGGTACTTTGTTTTTTCCAAAGAGGATGACTATGCACTTTTTGGCATTTAGCTTGAGGCCATGATTTTGACACCAGGTATCCGTCTCAGTGAGACCCTTCTGGAGGATGACTGTATCAGCCAGAGAGTCAATTATGGCCCCCAGTTTGCAGTCATCTGCATAGTTGCTGTGGGATCTTTTACATCCAGCAGAGTTACAACCAACTCAAGCAGATGTGATCTGAATTTAATGTCTCATTTGAAAGATAACTCACTCAGGAGTGCAGCGCCCCCATGCTGCATTGCACTGTCAGCAGTCCAATCACTTGGAGTGAGAAAATATCCGACAGCCTTCCAATCTTTCAGCTGCAAAGAAAAATGTGCTACCTTGGTATAAAAAAATCGCACCTTCAGGCAGGAGTATAAAAAAGGTTATTGAGGATCCAAAATGCATTTTTAGAAAAAGTTATTATTATCAACATATTTATCAAAGAAAAATAACAGTTCCATGAGCTAGGACAATATACCAGTTTGCCTTGTTTTTCGAACAAAGTACATTATTGCCAAATCCTTTCTTAAGTATTTTAATTTCAGCCTCTCCACAGAGTATGTGCCTGAACAGTGGAGAACAGTGGCTATGCTGTTCCTTCATAATGATGGCGTTGTAACTGACCATGGAAATTATCATGCCATTATCCTCATTAATATTATCTGTAAAATTCACAAGCAGATCTTTGTCAGTCTCATTAATAGCAAGATCGGTAACTTGCAAATACTCAATCCTACTGACTACCACTTTGTGAAGGCTTGTTCTTATATACTTAATTTAGCTGACATTTTCAAGGGTGTGATTTAAGCTACTGATGAGGCCACTCTGTCCATACTATTTATCTTGACCTTGATAAGGAATTAAATGAGGTCCCAGATGCAGACATTTTTGATAAACTTGCCATCATAAATAGTATCCTCATGTTACTCATATTACTTGGTGGATTGCTAACTGGTTCTTTGATCGTGCACTCAAGTACAGACTTGGCAATACTTCCCACCTAAAACATTAGTCACAACTAATCTATAAAACACATGGTTGTCGTACCCAGTGATATTCATAACCATTAGGGTGTCTGAAAAATATCCCAACCAAAAACTAAAACAATGAGTAAAAAGGCCACGCAGAAAAAAAGGTCACACAAAAACCTTTTCACTCATTGTTTTAGTTTTGTTGGTTGGGATATTTTGCAAACGCCCTAATGGATATGGATATCAGCTGGGTACAACAACCCTGTGTTTCTAATGGTTAGCCAAACATTCCACTTATGTTGTGCTGATGATGCCATAAGAAGGTTGAGACATGCATGTCCACAACTAGTGGAGTTTGGCTTTATTGGCCTGAATTTGTCCATAAATAGACTTAAAAAGAAAAAAGTCAAGGACGTTCAGAATTGCCATATAGCTGAAACACCTGATGTCGTTAAAGGGTCATTTATTTGCATATATCCCATGTTGCCTCTAATACAAGAGGTTTAAGGAGTCACACAATGGAAAGTCTAGCCTTGCTAGATTTTTCTTTTGTTTTTTGCTGATTTTTTTTTTCTGTGTGATCTTTTCCACTCATTGTTTTATATTTTTATATCCAAGAAAACAAATAGCATCTGATAATTTTTAATCATGGTTATACATACTTATGCATTGTACTGATACTTCTGGTTAATACACCTGTCTCAAGGGTAAACTACAAAATTGTGGGGGGGGGAGTGGTCAGATGACTGTATATTCTTGTAACAATAATGTATCTGATATGAGTTACATAAAGTTCACCCAAGCGCTCAGCTGTAAAAGGTATCTGACCCACAAAAATGACCTGGACAACAAAATGTAATAAACAATCAAAATAAAATAAGAATTGCAGATAGTCTGAAGGAGAAAATAAACCAATGTATTTTTGCTCTATATTCTTTTCTCCAGTTTTATTTTATGTTAACATTTGTTTCTTTTAAACTGATAGCAGTACAGGTTCCATCCATTTTTATGTACCTGGTTTACTTATCTCAGGGTCTCAGGAAGCTGGAATCTATCACAACAAGCAGTGGGTAAGTTGCAGGAAACAGCTGTGAAATGGATGCACGTTCCACAGACAAACACACACACACACACACACACACACACACACACACACACACACACACACACACACACACACACACACACATACACACACACACGTGCCTAGGTGCAGTTTGAGCATCACCAGTTAATTTACCAATGTCTTGGGTATGTGGATAAGCCTGGATAAGCCCTTATCAGAAATACACATAGACAAAGAAAGGACATACAAACTCTGCATATAATACATCCCAGCCAGAACCAAACTGGGCACTTTTTTTCTCTCTCTCTATTGTTTTCTTATTTATTTATTTATTTATTTTTTTATTTACTATGCTACTTTCTTTCCCAGTGCCTAACATGGGAAACCTACTGCAACCTTGGGAGTGTTACTATGTTGAATATTAATATCCCAAGATTTTAAATGTTTTGTGGGACGAATAATCACGCATTGCATTGATTAAATGACTGATCATTATAAATCTATCACACTTATAGTGATGTACGCTATATTCTGCTTCCCCATATTTTTCTGAAATCTTAATATACACTTCCTGCCTATCCCATCATGTATTACCTCAGTCTTAATGTGACGGTCTCCCACCAAGAAGTGAGATCTGTTCTTTGGATGCTTCGACCTACTTCATTTGCTGTCATCCTCCGAATGGCTGATTTATTCTTAAACCAGGGTTCTCAGCAGAACGAAAAGTGCCATGTCTCAGCATCATCAACCCCTCTACTGCAGCATTGGGCCCTGCTCTAATTAAAGTTGCTCTTTTGTATCTAGGCACAAAGTCACTATTTCAGGCAAATGTTTTCCTTCTTTCCTTTCCTTTTTTTTTGTTTTGTTTTGTTTCTCCCTTCTTTATCAGGTTTGATGATTAGGAGGCACACAATGGTAAGCAAAGTGAAAAACATCACAGATATGACTAGGGAAATAGTTTCACTTATCTGGAGTAGAAAATTGGGATGGATAGAGTATCTGCAACTTGTGTTGCAAGCCTGGCATTCACCTTTTAAAAAAATTCCATCCAAATGGGCTCAAGCTGGAACAGCAGTACAAAATTTAAGCTACCTACAGTGTTTTTCTTCAGGCTTTATAATGAAAAGAATTATGCCTTAGTGCTATGATATATGCGAAAAGGTCGCATCATTCAGCTTTACACAGAAGTGTCAGGGAAAAGTGTTTTGTGAAACAGTCACTCACATTACCTCAAGGGACGTTTCTTTATTTCATTAGAAAGTGTGCTGTTTTACTTTGATTTATATTACTTATTTTTAAACAGCAGTTTTAGCTCTTCTTAGGTCTGTGTTTCTTTATATTCAGGTAACAGTATCTTGTGTGTGCTTTATCCTAGCTCCTTGCTAGAGATATCTGCCAATATAAGCTCAAATAAGAATCTGGATCATGACAAAATGGTTGGTTTCTTTTTTCGGTTTGATGATAAAAATGTTGATATAGGCAAAACTCTGTGGAATACATTACACAAGTATAAGAGACAAATGAAACAAAAAAGTTAGGAAGAATGATTTCCGATTCTCACTATTATGTACACAATATTGTGAGTATACACTTAAAAATGTTCCGGAATAAAAAAAGTTAAAAAGCAGAAATTCAGATGCTAACTTTTAAGAACACTGTATTAAGACCGAACATAAAAAAATCCTGACGTAAGAGAAGTTAAAAAGAACAAGTTCAGATTTTTAACACATTAAAAAATGTTTTCTTAAATGTTTCCAAAAGCAGTTTTGAATTTCTTAAGTACACTTTCACCTCATGCAAACAATGACATCGTGGGTTATGTGAATGAATTCCTTAGTTACTGTCGCTACTGTTAATAGGTTGAATAGACCAAGCAGACTTTTTAAACAAAATGTATATGGCTATCCAGTTATCACTTATCTGGACAACATGCCAGCTCATCTAGCGATGCTTATTTCATTGCACTATCAATTAAAGATAAAAAAATAAATAAAATAAAGATTAAATCCTCGCATCTGTTTCTTCACATGACAACAAGATCTGTACGTACTCAGAAGAAGTAATGCCTTCTTTACTCATATGGGATCAGTTCAGATGGGACACCAAGATATATTTGTATAACTGTAGTGACAGTAAAGAGGGTTCCCATGGCAAAGCAAAGTTCTAAAACAATACCATAAAAATCCCCTGTTTGTAAGCAGAAGAATGTTTTCTTCCCAAATAAAATGCCAGGATTGAATGTCACAAGGTGGGGTTTTAAAACAAATTCATTTGGCAGAAGCCATGACTACCTGTGGTTTTACTCCCACGCAGACGGACAGGAGTAGTGTGCAGTGTTTTTTCAGCTGTACCTCTCTCTGGATCCTGGGGAAAGAGGATGTGTAAGCTCTCATTAATCACAAAGGCCTTGGCAAAGGTAAACAGAAGCAGCCCTGGGGGGCTGTCTGCCCAGCATGCCTTTTAACACCTGGGGCCCCAACAAACTGTGAGCTCCTTGTGCTGCTCATAAAGCCACTTGTTCCTGTAGTGACAAATTGGAAAAGTGATGTATAAAATGAAGTGCCCTGCTAGTGTAATAAGTGTTAATGCTTGCATTTGCTATAATCATGCATTACAACTCAATTAGTCAGATCATTTTACCTGAAGGAAAACTTTGAACAAAAATAAAATAAAAAGCAGAAGGTGCAAGGGTTAATGTTAGACAGTCAGTTGACATATTTATTTTTAAGTACAGCCGGATGGAGGTAACAACCATCTGTAATCTACACACTTCCTTAATTGTAAAGTGTGCATTTCACTCAAAGCATGAAGGGTGTGCAACACTCCTGTTGTCTTTCAGATTAGACGTTTAAAAGATCTCATCTGCCTGAGTTGATGTTAGCATAAGTAGATGGCAAGCATTCACTGGAACTTATCTGAAGAAGAGTGTGGTGAATTTCCCCAGTGTCCTATCAAGATTCATTAGCCTCTATAAATACCATCTTAGATCTCCCCTGAAAACAAGCAATAAGCCTGATGGGTCAACCAGGTTAACAGAAAGCAAATAAATGAAGCATTAGACCTAATATCAAAGGTGAAAAGCTCTGAGAAACATGAGGAAATATTTTTAAAGGAAGACTAGTGGACAATTGGAACTGCCTTCCTGAAAAGATGGCAACACCAAAAATTGCAACAGAATTCAAGATGTGTGTAAGGTATTTGTGCTAACCAGCATAAACATGAAACATGATCCTAATTAGATAAGATCTCCAGCTTATTTGAAAGGTATGCAAATAGGCCCTGTGGCAGACCAACCTACCCTTACCAGCAATCAAGAAATCAAGAAATTTTCAGTATAAAGTTAGAGCAGATGTCTGACAAAGTATATTCATTTTCTGATGCCTGATTTATCTTAATCAAGTCAAGTCATCTACTAGTAAGTAACGGGCATAATTTACTTATTTATTTATTTGACATTTGTTTACCGGGGTGGTCCGAATGGGTCTACAGAACATGTTTTCAGTGGAGGCCTGGGGAGAAAAGCTCATACAGTACAATACAAATACAGAAGAGAAAGAACCAGTCCTGGACATGACACAAAAACATCCCAACACATACATACACACACACACACACACACACACACACACACACACACACACACACACACACACACACACACACACACACATTACAGGGTCACTAATCCACCTATCAGCATGTCTTTGGAATGTAGAAGACAGACAGATATACAGGTGATAACCAACATAAACACAGACAGAACATGCCAAATTGATGCTGAAGGCACCCAGTCACAGATAGAACTAGAGAACAAAGGCTTTTGTGGCAGCAGTCCACCTAACTATTGCAACAATATACTACCTTTGTAAAGTTTTCCATTTTGAAACTGAAGCAACACATGTCACATGTATTGCCTTTTCATGGAGCAAAATTTCAGTGATTTGTCTCTGCAGATTCAATGGAAAAGTAGTCAAAAGAGTAGGATCACACGCACACTGGTTCAGGTCAGCAGAAACAAATCAAGTGAGAAAAGCTGGACAGACTCAATGAGCCAAGCAGACTTTTTCATCCAAGAAATTATGTTTTGGCAAGCTTTGCCCTGAGAAAGAGGGCCTTATAGATTTGTTTTCTGAAGCATTTTAGAAGTTGAGTGCTTCAATAATTCTGCAGTGATTGCAGTGACAGGCTTCATGCTGTGACCACACTACACCCTTTAAAGAGTCAATGATGTGAAGGAATGCTGCTGCTGCTGGAAGTGGTCTTGTTAATAAATCACCCAGCTACCACTGTCAGCTGCTCGTTTGCATACCTCATTCCCAGCTTCTGTTTTACTCTGTTAAGTCTTCCTGTACTGTGTATTACCTTAATATGTTTTCTAGTCAAGGAGCTACTGCAGCTTGAAAATATCTGTTAATACTCTGGTATGCATTCATAGACAGTAATACCTTCAAGAACCAGCTTCAAAAACTTTTTATTTCATCAGAATCCTTCCTTTGCAAAACACCATTCCAACGGAATTAAGGCTACAAATTTCAGTAGTTCACTTAATTATAGATATATATATATATATATATATATATATATATATATATATATATATATACACACACACACAGTATACATTCATTTGTGTGAAAGGCATCTCTGCATTCGCACTATTGTGTGACTTTAAATGCCGAAAGACAATATTTCGAACGAAACAAGATTTCGAAAATGGCAATCTGGAAAACCAGATTCAACCTTTTTCGAAATCAAAACATCTCCAAACATCATTATGCATGGGGGCAAGCCCCCCTGCACACCCCCCTACTTTAATATACAAACTCCGAGATCACACTACAGTGAGGGAAAGGGCTCATTTCCCAATCCCCGCTATAGTGCGATCTGCACCTGAAATGCTGACTTCCAATGAACGAATGCCAATGTGCATTCGCTCATTGGAAGTGGAATCATTGTCACTCAGCATTTCAGAAATCTGGAGGTTGTACTTTCGCACTTTAGTAAATCACACAACCTCCTTTCAAATAAATGAATGTATACACATGTGTGTGTGTGTGTGTGTATAAATATATATATATATATATATATATATATATATATATATATTATAGATGCAGATATATAGATGTGTTTGTATGTGTGTGTGTGTGTGTGTGTGTGTGTGTGTGTGTGTGTATGTATATACATACATTTTATACATGCACACACATATGTATGTATCTATATCTATAGATATAGATACAGATATATATGCATGTGTGTATATGTATATAGATACACATATATGATTCTGTCAGCGAATATCGAACACTCAAAATCATCATAGATCATAAAAAGAGTGACTTTTACAGACGGATAAAATGATTGAAAACAAGAGACTGAAACAATTTTTTTTTTTTTGAAGAAGGCAAGTCCTCCTGCAACCACACACCTCCTGCTAATTAGATATACCAACTCTGAGATTGCACAACAGTGTGGTAAGGGCAAATTCCTTTATCCTACTGTAACACAATCTCATTCAAAAGGCTACTGGCAAAGCCACCATTAAGCAGAACACTCGCTCTTATGAGCCTTCACTTTTTTTTTAATACCAGTAAAAAACATTCTCTGATATGAGTGCTCCCTGTTCTCAGCTACAACCACATATAAATATGAGTGTGTGAGTGTTAGCACACTTGTTAGGCACTGTACTTGATAGACAGGTAGACAGATAGATATGTACTTGTTAAGCAAAAAGATGCCATGAATGTGGTCAACTTACTAACTAGGCTGCATTACTTCTGGTGTGTGGATTGCCTCTCCTAGAGGATAGCATTTAAACATCTATAGCTCGTATCTTATGCTCTTAGTGTAGAATGGCCTGGACTGAAGCCAGAAAGATGCATATCCATGACTGTAAGATGACCAGCTGGTGAATATCTACTCACATAATTGTCCCAGCATGGAATTGTACAATATATTTGAAAAAGAGCAACAGCACTGGGGTCCAGGAGTTGTTATCATCTTGATTGATGTATCTGCTGAAAGGGAAGGCATATGCACAGTGGCATGGCCTGAACCATATAAAGATCCCTATAGGCATCCACAGAAAAAAAGACAAGATGTGCAGAATGTTCACACCCTCAGCTCAGTACAATTATTTACTTTTTTTATTAACATCATTTTAATAATTGTGTTATTCATACTAAAGAGCAACATTTACAGAGGGGACCCTGGGGGGAAACCTTCTCATTTAACATAGAGTATTTTGCATTGATAAATAAGTTGTCACATAAAATACAATCAGCTTTGTCACAGCATACTTACATCATAAAGAGGGAAATGAAAAACTCATATTACACATGAAGTATCTCTTTACACAGTATTGTTCTCTTAAAAAGATAAATGATATAACATAACATAAGAACTTAATTTGCAATGGGCAGCCACGGTGGTGCAGCAGTTAGCATTGCTGCCTCACAGCAAGAGGTTCCCCAGTTTGATCCTAGGCTGGGGGTGCCTTCTGAGTGGAGTCTGCATGTTCTCCCTGTGGTCATGTGGCTTTCCTCCGGGTGCTCTGGTTTCCTCCCAAAGACATGTTGTAGGTGGACTGGGCACTTTAAACTGGCCCTAGGCGTGAGTGCGTGTGTGCCTTCTGTGTGAAGGTTGGGTGCCGGGCTGGCAACTCGACACTGTAAAACTCCACTGCCAATCATGAGCAGACAGGTGATCTGCTGTGGCAACCCCTAACCGGCAAAAGCCGAAAGAAGAAGAACTTAATTTGCAATCAATTTCTTACAGTTTAGTACATATTGATATGGTCATACTCATTATAACTGAGTAGTATGGCCCCACAAGAAAGATAAACTATTTAATTTAAAAGCATAATATAGTCACCAAGTTATTTTTTTAATAAAGTCTGTCCAAAGACTAAGCACTGTAGGAATATATTTTGAATGGACTGCAAACAACAGCAGGTATGGAAAAAATAAGAAGGGGATTTGGATAAGGTGTGTAACAAAAGGAAGACTGGATTGCAACTGTATGCTGTTATTAAAAACAGGTATTAGGTATAATTCCAAAATGACAGTCACCACATATGTAAGACAGAGCACCATTGGAGTGCAATGACTAGTATTACTTCCTCATAGATTTGGGGTTTGATTCTGCCCTCAGGTAGCTATTTGTTTAAAATGTGCATACTTTCCCTGTGACTGTGTAGGTCTTTTTTTCTATGTAATCCAGTTTTGTTCTACCTCCCAAAGACATGTTGCTTCACAGGGTACTCTCGATTGTCCATGAATATTGCATAAGTCTTTGCAGTATGAACTGTGTCTATGACTCATGTTCAGTGGTGCTTGATTATGTCTACCATCCTGTCAGCTCTTACAATAATGTTATTACCATCTGCACTTTGTTTCTGAGAGTGGGAGTGCAGATAAGAAGTGGCACGTTTAACTGAAGTCACTAATATAATCTTTGGAATGAAGTTACTAAAGTTTGGAAAAATGGAGGAAGTCTCATTTTACCATAGGTACAGTAATCCCATCAATAGTTATAATACATAAAGGCTTGGATTCAATACACCATATGTGGCTGGCTAAAACAATGTGTGCATCGGGGTGCAATGCACATGATAGTGTGCTGATTTGTATTCAGTAAGCAGCTGCACAAACATGCTAAACATCACGGCATGCTAATTACAGCATAAGCATCTGAATTGTATGCTAATCAACCAATCCAAATGGTGCAGATATTCAACCAGCTAAAAAAGCAATTGTGTACACATAGTGTAGGTTTTTGTCTCAAATTACAAAACCTACTGTAAACAGCCACAGAAACTACACTAGAGGGAAAGAATTTTAGGGGCTGTTGTTGCTCTCCTGCATGTATATGGCTCAAGTATAGGCTTTAGTCTATGCTGCCGCTGCTGCTGATAGACCTCAGCCAAGAAGGAGAAGGGTGTTTAGACCTTGTTTCACTTTTCATGGTCTGCATGAGGTGGAAATTGTAGAGCACTACATGGTGGATAGGGACACACTCCAGGAGATCTGCAACCTCTGATGTCCTCACCTGAGAACAAGGGCAAACTGTAGGGAATCAATACTTGTGGAGACCAAGGTACGTGAAGCATTCCGAATTTTAGCTACAGGAACCTTCCATAGACCAACAGGAGACATGCTGAAGGTGTCATAGGCGTCAGCATCCAGGATCCTACATCAATTCCTAAATGTTATGCTACAACATGCCAGTGACTATATATATATTTTCCTTGTAGCCCCAAGGATAGAGCTACAACTATGCAGGATTTCTACCCAATGGCACACTTTCTTGAAGTTCTGGGTGCCATAGATTGCACGCACATTGAGATCAGAGTGAAACCTGTGAACAAAGAAAGGTCTACATAAACAGAAAGGGCTTTCACTCCATTAACTTCCAAGTCATGTGTAATGCTATGGGAATCATCATGAATATGAGTGCTGGCAACCCCGGTAGTAGCACAATTCTCATATCTGGCACAACTCACAGCTCTACCAGAAGTTTTCCGGTGGGATATCCCACAAGACCATTTACTGGGACATATAGGGTATACACTCGAACCATGGCTGATGACGCCCATCAGAAATGCACACACACCCACAGAGGAATGCTATAATGAAGCACACACTCAACCAAGAAATATCATAAACTGTTGAAGTTACAGTTTTGGTGCCTAGATACATCAGGGGGAGCCCTGCAGTATGATCCCAGTACATGTGCCAAAATTATCACTGCCTGTGCTATCCTACACAATATTATCCTGAGAAAACAGCTAGAACAGGAACATCAAGGAGAAGGAGCACACATTACACCTCCACTAGCAAGGTCACCACAGCTACATGCAGTTGAGGACTCAGAAAGGGAACCACCAGTTGCTGTGGGTGTAGATAGACATAGGTATGTACAATATACCTAAAAGGTACAACTTTCATCTGATGCACATGCATACAGAAAAAGTGATGTCAGGCAAGGCTCACAATCTTTACTTGCAGACGATCTCTGCTTGACCTACAAAGCCATGACTGACCCAGCTCTGTTAGAAATGCTACATCTAAAGAAATCCCAATCCCTCCGCACCACATGCTCCAGAGACCTCAACCTCATTACCACAATCAACAGAACAAGCTGGAGGGACAGGTTCATAACCCAGAGACTGCCCATGCTATGGAATAGACTTCACATACATGTCAAGCAGAGCACGTCACTGGCCATCTTCAACAGAAATCTTGATGAGTGGATGGGAAATAGAAAATTCACCCTGGGGATCACTCCACTGGCTCTATTAGACAGAGGCACTAGGAGCTAAGGTTGGTTGGCACAATGCCAGGGTAATCCTATGGGCTAGGCTTGTAAAGGCTCCAGGGCCATTAGCCTAGTACACACCTACGAACCTATGAATGTTGTGTACTGCTAGCATCAGATAGAGTCAGCCCTGAATTACAACAGTTGTAACTGCAGACTATCAAGGTAAGTGCTGAACCTGGAACTGGAAAAAAAATGGATAAAAACACAAATTAGTGGCAGATACCTGCATACTGTTACTTGAAAAGATACCTAAGTAGTATGTGCATGAGTTGTCCAGCAGTGACATCAATATGTGACAGGACTGAGTTATGTCGATATATTTCTGCCAATTATCAGCTAACATGCCTCATGCATTGAACATGCCCACAACAGAAAAAGCAGTCCAAAAACTAATTAGCCCTACATTCTCACAAATGGAGCAATAAGCCTCACTGATGCAGCAACAATTACAATGTAGTAATCATAACACTACAAAGGTTGTAGGAAATCAGTAAAAGTTCAAAATTGCATCACCAATACATATACTAAACACTCAGTTAGCTATGCACCCTGGGATTCAGACAAAAGAGTTATGTATCCCTGAATCCAAAAGATTGAAACAAGGATATGGCACAGTTATCAGCATTTGCACAGTGGGTTGTTTGGGGGGGGCAGGAGGCCAAGGCTGACACAAAAGGTAGTGAGTGTGTGCAAATAAGAAAAACAGACAGGCAGAAATGTAGCTGATTGTCAAATGGCCACTGAGACAGAATGCCCTGCAAGCCTCATGAATGCCTCATGTAGCTGTTATGTATGGGTGTCTATATGGGCACCTGATGTGAAATGTGTGTGTGAGTGTCTGCATGAACTCAGCCAATATCTGTGCTAGCTCTATGTCCTGCCATGTTGGACAGGTGTGAGCCAAGCATGGTAGAGGCACCAGTTCATCATTGCCCTGACAGTGAGAACTGGCACTGCCTGGAGTTGCTCTGGCATGTCCATGCCCATAGTCAGAGGAGCTTGTGCTACTTGAAAGTAAACGATGTCTGCTGGATGAGCTTGCTTCATGACTACACCCAGATCCATGACCCCATGGCCTACCATGTCTAGGTGTGGGCACTTCAAACAATGACGAATCAGTGGAAGTAGTGCCACTACGGGAGCGGACTTGGGCACAGTCATGTTGGCTAACATCAGATGATGCTGCTGACCTGCATCCATGTGGATGCTGTTTCCCCTCGCAGCAGACATTCCATTGTGTAATTTATCTGATCCATTGAATCAGCCACAAAGTGAAGGCAGTCACACATATCAGGCTGTGCCATATCTACAACCTTAAGAATGTCCTCGGAGACCCTACTGGAACTTGCCTGTACCTCCATGATGACAGTAAACATACATAGAGTAGCTTGTAATGACACATCAAGATCAGATGGAAGGCAGACAACAGGCCTCCTCTGATCACCCCTACCAACCCTCCTGCATGGCACCGCAACCACACTTTGGCTATGGCCAGAGTCAACCAGCATTGAAACCGCAGTAAACACACTACCCTGATCAAGTGTGTCACGCTCACTCTGTCCACTATCTGAGGGCTTAGTGGAATGGGTATGTGTAGGCATACTGACTGTGTCTGAAAGGAATACAGAGGATGTATGAGTCACAACCTCAGTGTAAGATTCAACCTCTGCACCCCCCCCCCGACTGTGACTCAGTTTGGCCACCATCATCATCAGAGCCTACCAATACTCTGACACTAGGTGGTAGAAGTCCTACACTTCCATTGACAGGATCACCTGTGATAATAAGCAGCAAACACAGGAATGAAAGTACAACTACACTAAATGTTAAACCACATCTGCACTTGCTTTAGTCATTTTTAATTTAATTGCATTTTTAAACTGTGTTTGGTCTAATATTGCTACATACTCAAGTGTGCTAGCTTGCACTGCATTTGAATTGTTTTTACTGCTGTTTTAGCTACTTTTCTGTAAAAAAAAAAAAAAAAAAAACATGTAAACCTGTTTCCTACCTTTCCTGTAACTAGTGTAGTCCAGATATAGATTTGCTGTATCCAGGACAGTATGTAAGCTTCTGAGCCCCCCCCCCAAAGTCTTTCTGTGTTGGAGGGAAGCCTTCTAGCTTGTCAGTGGGAGTGGTAAGTACTAGGTAACCTGTCTACCACATAAGGAGTGGTTGTGGCCCAGAAATTGTAGTTATTGGCCGTCTGGGCAATCTTTTCCATTTCTCTCAACTTTCTGATTTGAAAGCCCGCATTTGCACTTGTTTCTTTCCTGTAACTAATCTAGTGCAGATACAGATTCTTAGTTTTAGCACTTGAATTTGCTTATTCATGCTCAGCACTTGTTCAGAACTTGTTGTAAGCAATAAATAAGTTACTAATTACTATAGCACTCAACCTTCCTCATTACCTAGAGAAAAACAGTTTTTGTACTCACTTTCGTTCTTGCTTAGAGAAAAACAGCTCTTGTACTCACTTTCCTCACTTATCTAGAAATATTTTTTATTCAGGCATGTCCAAGGGTCAGCACCCAGTGTTCTCTCCTGTCTATCTGATGAATCAGTGCATCTTGGGGCAATGTAGAAATTGCCTCATGTACACAGACAGCCCTCTCCTACCACCCAACACTATAACCTGTGAGAGATGCACTTATCTAGCCAAACCGGAGGTAAAGCTCCCTCCAACCAAGACTGAACTTGACATTCAAGAGGAGAAGGTAAACACTTGCACCACACCACACTTTTCCCATAGTCACACTAAATCTACACCACCAAAATTCACACATAGAAACACCAAAACATTCGCGGAGGCTCTCAATAATAATCTGCCCAAACAACAGAGACCTCCAAAGTAGAAATGCAAGCAACTTCCACCCCCCCCAACACAACCCAAATGACACATAGCCCACAGACTCAGTGTGCCACTCAACCATAGCCAGTAAGGCAAAACAACGTATCCAACACACTAGTCATAGGTGACTCTATAGTCAGGCACACTGATGTCCCACTCACCAGGCTAAACAAGGAGAAGGTTACTGTCGGCTGCCTGTCCGATGCCAGGATCTGCCACATAACCCATGCACTCAGGTCATTCCACAACAAGTACAAATATGAATATGTCATTGTCCTTGTTGGTGTGAACGACCTGAGACGTACCTCCCTGGACTACATGAAAAGAGACATGGAAGAGCTCTCCGATCTTCTAGCCCAGGCAGGTATGACCCTAGCCCTGAGTAGCATTCTGCCATCGCCCAGAATAATACCGCAGTACAAGGACAAAATGATTGACTTCAACAATTGGCTAAGCTTCTGGTGTCATTCTAAGGGGATCCAGCATTTATCTGCTTGGGATGACATAGTCAACAGACCACGATGCTTTGCCAGAGATGGCCTGCATCTGTCGCCCCTGGGATTCCAGATACTGGCTAAACCTCTTGCCGGCACTATAGTGCCTTTTTTTAGGCAAGGTTCAAATGACAAATTCACCACCGTAACAGGAACAAGCAAGCAAAAACTGAGGGTAATGCAATTCAATGCTAGAAGTTTAAATCTCAAAATGCACTCACTCAAGACACTCCTTAAAATGGAGAACATCGATATCTGTGCAGTGACTGAGACCTGGTTCAAGGCTCCAGAGAGCACCCCTGCACTACCAGGCTATAACTCATACCACACGTTTCAGCCATGTAACTTGGACCGGAACACCAAAGGTGGAAGTGTGTCCATATTCATTAAGGATATCCACACCTTCAGGCTAGTTGCTCAGTATAATGCATTGGACGTTATCCAAGTGCAACTAACTCTGGACAAAACTGCAATCCAAATTGTAGCTTGCTACAGATCCCCCACCATGCCCCAGGATTCCCACTCTTCTTTTCTTGATGTACTGGAAAATATTAGGGTTCAACCAAACACCCTAATAATGGGCGATTTCAACTACCCCACCATTAACTGGGAAATCTACTCATGTACCAACTCCTTCACACAACGCTTTCTAGAATTCATAAACTCCAATGCCCTGGATCAACTTATCCACACCCCCAACAGGAGCAAGAATATCCTAGACCTAGTCATTAACAACATGAGTGACCGATGTTCCAAACCTGAAGTCAACTCCTTGTTGGTCCGATCCGATCATAAGCTAATCACCCTTGATATCAACATCCTGCCCCCACCCCCATTAAGGAAACCACGGTAAAAAATTTCTCCAAAGCCAAATTCATGCTTCTTAAGACAGAAGTGGTAAACTTCATGACACCGATGCAGATGGACAATACAGTTACGACTGCTGAATCCTACACAAATGCACTCTGTAAGCACTTACATCAGTGCATGGATTGTGCTATCCCAAACAGAACCAAGACACTATCCTCCAAAAAAGTAAGCCAGTCTGGTGGTTCCCTGCCATAAACAAACTGTACAACAGAAGGAAGAAATTGTTGCAAAGGAGAGTAAAATCCCATGAGTGGAGGAGCTCCCTGGTCAGCCTAAGTAAGAAGCTGAGATCCCTTATAAGATCCTCCAAAGCTAGCTACAAAAACAAAATTGCCATTAATTCTAAGGACAACCACAAAGCATTCTATAGCTATGTCAAGAATCTCAATGGCAATACCCAGATCGGCTCTAAGTTACAGCACAATGGCACGAAAATACAGAACCAACTGATATTGCCAGCATCCTGGCAGATAGGTTCAGTGCTAACTTTACCCCTTCCACCCCCTAAAGGGCCCATATCTATACAGGAAGAATGCAGAGTCCCTGTAATCACAACTATGCAGGTAAAAGCTGCACTCTATAAAGCCAAAAACACAGCATCCATGGGACTGAACAACATCCCAGACTGCATTTTACATAAACTTCAGAACAAACTGGCTCCCCACTTAAGCACTATGATCAATCATAGCCTCACATCAGGCTTCGTGCCCACTGAATGGCATACAGCAACAGTTATCCCACTCCACAAAGGGGGAGCCACCACTGATCCCGGGAACTATCGCCCTATTAGCCTAACGAGCCTGGTCTGCAAGGCCACGGCACGTATCATCATTGAACTCGTAAACAAAGACATTGGTAACCTCCAAACTCTGGATCCCACCCAGTTCAGGTTTGTGAAAGGCAGATCATGCCTCCTGAACCTGATTGACTTCTTTGAGGCCGTCGCCAAAGCTGTAGATGAGGGTAAGGTGGTTCACACAGCCTATCTTGACCTCGCCAAGGCTTTCAACACCATCTCCCATTCTGGAATTATAGCTAAACTCACTAAACTAGGTATAAATCCCTATGTCACAAGATGAGTTGCCAACTGGCCCACTGACAGAACCCACACTGTAAAAGTTGCACACTCCAAATCTGACCTCAAACCAGTGACAAGTGGAGTACCACAGGGAACAGTCCTGGGACCACTCCTGTTTGGTATCTACTTTTCTGAAGTACAGGCTAACACAGAAAGCCTCTGGCTAATGAAGTTTGCAGATGACTGCAAACTAGAAGCCATAGTCAAGTCCCCAAATGATGTGGAATTCCTACAGAAGGGCCTCGCTGAGACAGATGTCTGGTGTCAGAGCCGTGGCCTCAAGCTCAGTGCCAAAAAGTGCATTGTCATCCCCTTTGGTAAAAACTGTGTACCCATGAACTACTACATAGACAGCAGTCTACTTAACACCAAATGTGTGATAAGAGACCTTGGGGACCTGGTGGACAGTAGTCTGCCTTTGATAATCACATCACCACAGTAGTCAGGAAGTCCTTCTACATGGCACACCTCATCATAAAAGGGTTCTAATCCAGGAAAAAAGAGGTCATTGTTCCCCTGTACTCGACACTCATTAGACCCATTATAGAGTACAATGCCCCTTTTGGGATGTACCTGACAAGACATCTGCAGCAGCTGGAAAGGCCACAGAAGTACCTCACAAAGAGGATTACTGGCCTCAAACAGATGCCCTACACTGACTGTCTCACAAAACTCCATGTTTACTCCATAGCATATCATCTACTCCGAGGTGATCTCTGCCTAACATATAAAGCTATGTCAAACCCAGAGCTGTTGGACATGCTACACCTAAAGAAATCCCAATCCCTCCGAGCTACATGCTCTAAGGACCTAAACCTTGTCACCACAATAAACAGGACATGCTGGAGGGATATATTCCTGTCCCAGAGACTTCCCATACTCTGGAACAGCAAAGTTCTTCATTAGCACTCTTCAAGAAAAATCTTGATGAGTGGATGGGAAATAGGAAATACACCCCGGGGATCACTTCTGTGTCTCTGCTCAACAGTGGCACAGGAAAATAACTTTCTTGGGTGGCGTAAGCCAGGGAACCTTGTTGGCTAAGCTTACATAGGCCCTTGGGCCGATAGCCTAGTACCTACCTATGAACCTATGAACATAGATGATATAAAACTAACAGTGGTCACACAATCACAGATAGTACAGCAACAGAGAGACTCAGTACACCCTCCTGACACATACAGATAATTATATATCACACAATCACAGATGGTACAGCAATAGACACTCAGTACACCCTCCTGACACATACAGGTAATTATATATCACACAATCACAGATGGTACAGCAATAGAGACACTCAGTACACCCTCCTGATACATACAGATAATTATATATCACACAATCACAGATGGTACAGCAATAGAGACACTCAGTACACCCTCCTGACACATACAGATAATTATATATCTAAATAATGCTACATAATAAGCAAATACACATTTGCTTATCATGTGCAGCTGTCTCCATACTTTGCAGGGAGGATGGTCCTGGAAGAAATGAAGAAGGAAAGGATGGCAATTAAGAATCACAATGGGAATAACACAGGGGGACAGTGAATACACAGACATCTATATGACCTGTAAGAAACAGCTGAAACTGAAACTTGACTGAGACATCCACCCATACCCATGTGTACTTAACAACCCTCTTGTATAACTCTGTCACTTATAAATAGGTACATATACAAAAATATTTTTTGCAGGAAGTAGTAGTCAAATTATATATTTTATTCTGCAAGTGAATATAAAAGTTGCCATATGTAAGCTTATCTGGAAGCTACTCCTGGGATGCACTTATCCTTCCAGAAACATCAGTACCAACATCAAGCACATGGTGTGCAATCTCCACTGAGCTGCCTGGATCTGTGACAGTAGACAGTAACTTCTCATTTGGTGTCAGTGGTGGCTTGTTTGCAGGACCACCACCCTGTAGCTAGCTGTTCTTGGGAAACTGCAGCTGCCCTCCTCCAGGCTGATGAAATCATGTCAGTGGCCTGATGCAATACCTGATTATAATTTCATCTGCAACCACTGACTGTGTTGATATAATTGACTAGCTGGTTCTGAATCTCCTTTTGGCAATCATATCCCCATGGCCCCTCTCAAGCAGAAAGGACCACAAAATGATAGGTGGCTCCCCACCCCCAAAACACCAAACAAATGAAAGTTTGTGCAAACCAAGGAATACCATAGAAGTAGTGTACATATCCTTTCCACACAATTATCAGGATGTGTACACATTTACAATACAGAAGTCAATTAATGAATGCCAGTAACTTTTCAACATGCCCACCACTCCTGTGAAGGTTGACTTGGGCCATCTCAGAAAAATAACATTCAGTGTTAGCAACATGTGCATTACATTTCTCTCTAATAACACAGAATATTTAAAAATCAAAATTTAAAAATAATAGTTGTGCTGAAAGTATAACCTATCCCTCAAATGTAAATGCCTGACAAAAACTGCCTATGACATCAGTGAAGTATAAGAAGTGCATAGGGATAAAAGTTCCATTTTCTCCTGGTTATATAAATACATTTGTATCATTTTAAAGCATCTAGAATGTATTTGAATAATACATGCATACCTTAGCAAAAGTATGTCTTCTCTGCAAAGAAATCACATTCAAAGGAATACTAATCTTCTGTTTTGTTTGAATACACAAGTCTCCTCACCTTCAAGTTCTCTAGCTATATGGTTACCTTTTTATAATGTAGATTCAGCCCTCTGAATACTGTGAAGATGCAAATGAGGTGTAAACTCATTAAAACTGCTAAATACAAAACTTTTGACTTTATGTATCTGATGTAAACATAGCGTAGGTTGTTACCCATTGTTAGTTGCTAATGGCAACTGTGAATGATTAGTGTGAGAAAGAAGAAAAATGCAACAACAATTCAGACAACCTTCACTGCAGTGGGTGTGTAAGTGAGGACACACTTACAAATTCTGGAACTAACTTCAGCAAGCTTTTAAATGAAATAAAGCACCACACATTTATAATTTTTGTTCACTAATAGCAAAACTCTCTGCCTTTGCTGAAAACTGTTGTTCAGCATGATGTATTTCTTTCACACATTTGAAGGAAAATGATATAAAATGCACTATAGACACTATGTCTGGGATTACAGTAGAGGTACAGTAAGGGAATAATGAACACAATATTAAGGGAAAACAGAGTTGCATTTATGCAAACATATTCAGAAATGGTTGGGTGATCACTTGTACTAAATATGTACCACACATGTACACCCAATGAGAATCTACAAGCGTATGCCCTGTTAATATTGTAGAGAAAATGTGAATTGCTTGATTGCTGTTGCAAAACTATGCCTGTAACAAAGAGAGATAACACACTCCAACTGTTTTTTGTAATTTCTTTAGTCTGTGTGATAGTTCAAATCCAGAGCTGTGTAATTGCTTAACATTTGTTTAGCTATACGTTTTTTTGATCTTTAACATTTATACGGTTCATGGTTTAGAGCAAATATGGTTAAATCTATAAATATTTATAAATTAATGTCAGGTGCCTTAGGAACACACTTAGCAGCATTACACAGTGGTCGGCACCTTGCATGATAATGACAGCAGAAATTACACCTGAGACCAAACTGTGTGTGTAGTACAAGGTGTAAATATGTTGAAGTACACAATAGATAAGATAGGTAGACTGTGCCTTGAGTTCCACAGTAGTTATTTTTACTGAGGAATAATAATAATGAATATTAACTGAAAAAATATATATTCGCTATTGCCTGTAACATTTGTGTGTTGCACATCTGTGCAAACACGGTTCAATGCTTAACGAAAAAAAACTAAAACGTTGCTTGCTTCACCTTCCTTTGCACATATAAGCTAAGCAGAGTTGCATGGCCATCAGCACTCTGGACAGTACTGTTGCATGTCTCTGGTAGTCAAATGAGACACTGAGAAACTGTGATAAGCTCAAGTTGTTGATTGTACATAAACATATCAGAAGCTACTTCAAACACACTCGCATGTGCATCTCCATTCATGTCTGCATTCACTCTGACTATACCAAATGGCACTGATCTTGCACATGCTCAGTAACGTATATGTACATGCAATCCAGCTACAGTGGCTGACTAGGTACAATACGCACAACAATCTACGTCCTCCCTCTTTGATTTGTTCGATATACAATAGGAGAAAAAATATTTTACAAGCTAGATATCACATCAACATATAACAACAAATGAATTAAAGTCCAAGTCGCTGTGTATCTGAGATTGGGTCTAGAAATTCTACCCGATCTGGTCACATAAAAACTTTGACTGTGTTTAGTAACAGAGACAGTCTCTGGGGATTCTTTTACAACTGGAACTTTGGGAATTACATCAGGATTACTTAAAGAAGGTGAGCTGTCCTGTGGAATTTGAACAAGTGTAGAGTCACTCTGAGAAATAGTCTCTGGCACAGGCAATCTTCTGCATCAATGGTTTGCAGACTGGTAGTGTGTGTCTTTGATTCCTCCTGAAATCCATTCCATCAGATTTTATGATGTAAGATCTCGGTTCTTCAGAAATATTTTTGATAATTCCAACTTAGACATATCCTTTAGATGTTTGCATTCTCACAGTCTCTCCTTGTCTTAATGGTCTGAGTGGTTTGCTGGATTTATTGGAGTACATCTTTTGTGACTGGTGTTTGTTCAAAAGGTGAGTCTTGACCATTCTGCTGTTCTTTGCATTTGGAATCAATAATTGTTTACTGATCAGAAGAGTTGTTTTGGTCTGTCTGGACATAAATATCTGAGCAGGTGAACCAAGCAAATTATCTCAAGGAATGTTGCCGAGATTAAGTAGGTTAAGAAAATCATCGGTACCATATCTCCTGGATTTCTCCAACAAGTACTTTGTACTTTGAACTGCACGCTCAGCTAATCCATTGGACTGTGAATACTCAGGACTACTAGTAACATGGACAAAGTCCCAAGGCTCAGCAAAATTCTTGAACTGCTGACTTGTAATACTGTGCACCATTGTCAAATATAACTTTGTGCAAGCTGCCATGAACAGAAAAATCTCTCTTCGATATTGTAATGACAGTGCTGGATGTTAAGTCAGGAAGAAGGTCAATTTCAAACCAATTCAAATAAGAGTCTGCTAACATTAAGTAATGTACCTTCTTTCAGTTTGAATTTACACCTTTGAGAATTCAGTTTAAGATTTATGTCACGAGCATGGTCCAGAACTTTCTTGAAGTTTCTATCATGTTCGAATTCACCATTTCTCTCTACAATAATGTTGTCTACTATGACAGCACATGGATAACCTGAAAAAATGTGTTCCCTCACATGTTAAAATGCTTCACTGGCAGAATTGGTCCCAAATGGCATTCTCAAAATTCTGTATCTATCAAATGGTGTACTGAAAGTGGCTAACAATAAAGAATTGTGATGCAGCGAAATTTACCAAAATGAACTTTTTGCATCTAAAACAGAAAAAACAGTGGCATTTGGCAAGAGAGAGGCTACTTGTTCTACTGTGCACATCAGATGATGAGGACGTTTAAGCTATTTGTTTAAGTCTCCTGGATCAATACGTATTCAAATATCATCTGAGCTTTTCTTATGAGCTACAACCATGGAGGATTCCTATTCAGTCAGTTCTTTTACTGGAGTAAGGACACCTAAGTTGACTATTTTGTCAAGCTCTGCTTTTACTTTGCTCTGCATTGCTACTGGAACCTTCCTAGCTGGTCTGACAACTGAGCTTACTTCATGGTTTAACTTCATGGAATATGTGACTGGACGTTTGTCAATTTTGTCTGTGAAATTATCAGCATATTCACTAAAAATATTCTGTGTAAAATTATCATTGTTGTTCAGACTTATATGGTGGACCTCTTTATTAAATGAAATCAGTCCCATTCTCAAACTGTCTTTGAAGCCTAACAATGACTACATGTGTCTTTTGACTACATAAAACTGCAAGTCATAGCTGTTCCCAGCAGAATGGCTTGTGTGAACTACTGTGCCATTAGTATGAATCTCTTCACCCCCATAAGCAACTAGTTTTGCACACTTTGCTGAATCAAGTCTCTCACCGGCTCATACTATGACAAACATTTATGCTGATATAACACTGCGTTTGGATCCAGTGTCTACTTTAAGCTGTACAGGTTTCCCATTAATCTGAACAGTGCAAAATATTTCACTCTTGGCTGCCAACAAATAATCTACTGTGTTAACTGCTTCATCAGTCACAGAGACACCATCAACATAGAAAGTTTGCTCACAGCTCTCTATCTGATCTACTTCTTCTTTGGATGCTCTCTTTCAATGATAGTATGTGCCACCTTAGACTTGCAAAGCCCTTTGAAATGGTTCCACTTTTTACATTTGTGACATTGCTGACCAAAAGCTAAACACTTTTCCCATTTAGGTTCATGACTGCATCCACAATTGCGACAGTTAACAATGAGGTTGGGTGTTGTGGCCCCAGTTGGTTTATATATTTTTTCATCTTCGCTTTGTGTTGTACACTATCAACATTCACATTAACAGACACTGCATGCCCATTTGTCTCATTAGTAAGCATATTCGTATGCTTTTCTTTAAGCTGTAAGCCCATATATTTGACAAATCTCAATGGCTTTGCTGAACGTTAAATCACTGTCTTGAAGCAAAATCTTTCTCACTGCATCATTACTAACACCACACATGAGCCTGTTTTTTATCAACTCATCTCTCAGATCACCAAATCTGCATGTTTTTGCTTTATTTCTGAAGTCGGTAATATATGCTGCTATAGCTTCACCACACTTTTGATTTCTTGTGTAAAACATGTGCTTTTCCATTGTAATATTTGTTTGAGGGTTACACATTTCTCTAGATTTATGTTTTAAGTACTCAGGGTCTTTCCGGGTTTCAGACTATATCACAACGTGGTGGTTCACCCCCTCCCTTGCATACACACCAGGTGCATATGCAAATTAACTCTCCCTGTCAATGGCTTCCAAGCCAGCTAAATCAAGAAGTATGAATGCCTTTGTACATGTGTCTTTATCAGAAAATGCAGCCCGTATGATAATATCATATTTTGCTCAAACACTTGCCAATTCTCAGCAATATTATTATCAAACACCAGAGGTCCAGGTCTATGAAATCCCTCTGCCATGACAACAAAATGCATTTAAATATAAGCATAGACCAGGCGCTTGTAATTATTCTCAAAGCACAATAATCTCCCTGAAAAGACTTTGCTTTAACACTGCAAACACTGTGAACACTCCTGAGACTTTGGGTACTTTGAAAAATTTTAGCTAATGCGAAAAAGTAGCACATTGTGAAAAACTTCAGTCATTTTAGCCTTTTCATACATTTTAACACTTAAAAAATTATTTCAATCACTTTTGTATTTATTTTGAATACTTTTATCAGTATGTCACAATTTTGGACATTTCAATTATCTCGGTAATTATTTTTAACTTGTTAAATGCTTTGCCACTTATTCGGTGACTGAAGAATCATTTAAACAAGTTTAAGTACCTTTGAATAACCACTGAACTGTTTGCGAGTTCGCTCCTGTATTTTCCTCCATTTCTAACTGCATGCCTCATGGTTTGCGAGTTGCTTCAACTTCGGATCCCATTCTGACATCATGTTACGAGTCTCTTGTATTCAAATGAAACACTGAGGCACTGTGATGGGTTGAAGTTGTTTATTGTACATAAACAGATCAGGAGATGTAACTGGAACATATATTTAAGCTAACTGAGTGACTCATCACTTCAAACACACTTGTGCATCTCCATTCATGCCTGCATTCACTCTGACTGACTATACAAAATGGCACTGATCTTGCATGTGCTCAGTAACTTATATGCACATGCTGTCTAGCTACAGTGGCTGAATAGGAACAATACACACAATGATCTACAAGTACTAAGCATAAAAAATACACCTGCTGCCTAGCTTTCCTTATATAAGTTCATGTCCAGAACCCAGGTGAGCCAGGGTTCTAATCCAGCACACTTACTTTTTATTAATGGTGTCCCACTGTAATGTTTCACAAAAATTATAATATAAGGATAATTATACATAACAATAACTATGTATATCAGGTTGATTGAGCATACACATGGTATTGTATCTATTATATGTGTAACTGCTGTAGCAAAACAGTTATGAATCAGTAAACTGTAAAACAGAGGGTATTGTGTGGTCTGAACCACAACTCAAAAATCTACTCTGAAAGTAAGGGGTCCTAATGGAGAGATGAAAGGGGTCGAAATGGAGAGATGAAAAGTCAGCAAGCAAAGGAAAGTAGAAGTGCTGAAACTGAATTCATCCTCAAGTCTTGGTGAGTACCTTCACGAGGTGGACCTTGTTTTCACAAAATCTCACCAAGGCAACACTGATATATAGACTGTATTTATATAGCATATATCATGGACAGAAGTAGGTCAAAAATTAAAAGGGAAAGCTGGGTGCACAAGACCCAGGATAAAAAAGTGCCCAATCCTGGTAGGTGCACTGGTGCCGGGACTGGAAAAAATGACAGTGTAGAATCCTCAAAATATGGAAACCTTGCTACAATGGGGCCAGGCCAGGACCAGGGCGGGGATGATGGCCCCACTGTTGTAGAAGGAAGTAGTAGTCCACAAAAATCACAAAAATTGATTGGCCAAAGGAGAGGCATAAAGATGATAGAGTGAACTATTGAGGATAAGAAAGAAATTATGTATTGTTACTATTATGCAAAAAGCCCAGAATTTCCAGACACAAAGTATACAAAATGATTAAGAGAGAAATTAGAGGAAAGAAAAAAACTTCCGCAAGAAAAACTGTCAGAAGCTTCAAATGAAAATTTGCATTCATTAATACAACAGATTTATGAAAAACAGTATATAGATAAAAAAACTTTGATCTGTTTGTTAAAAGAAGCATCTGGGGAAGTGCGAAAATACAAACAAAACCTAGAGACATTTGAAAAGTAAAAAAAAAAGAAATATGGACATGGAAAATAAAGAGAGATTTGATAGCGTACAATATTTATGCAAAGGAGAAAGCCAAATTAATCAATATAAACAAGGTATCCCCAAAGATATTCAAAGAGAAATACAAGCAAAGGCATCCGGATATGGAAAATTTCACAATAAAAAAAATATCATAAAAATGGAACGTAGTAAAGATTAGTAAAGTAAAAGTAAAAAAAAATAGATGATGAAGTTATGGAGTGCCTGCGAAGTGAAGGATTTGGTGTAGAAGGTCTAACACAGGTTACATTACACCATGATGGAGTGAGTCCTCAAATTAAGGAAAACAGGAATATCAGGAGACATCTAAAAAAGAAATATGGACATGGGAAAGAAAAATAGATTAATATGGTGTAATATTTATGCAAAGGAGAAAGCAAAACTAACCAATACAGTAAGCGCAGCACCAAAGATATTTGAAGAGAAATACAGGCAAAGGAATCCAGACATGGAAAACTTTACAATACAAAAATAAGAAGACAAAGAGGAAAAGTAGAAAAGGAGATTAATAATGGAGAAGTTAAAGAAATAGAAAGGGAGGTTATGGAGTACCTGCAAAGTGAAGGATTCAGTGTAGAAAATCAAATGCAGAAAGTACCACAACAGGATAGAGCAATGGATATCCAAATTAAGGGGAAACCAGTGGAACAGGAAGCAATTGGTCAGGTGCCATAACAAGATATTTTGGAGCCTGCAACAGGAATCCATTATAAATGTTCACTTGAAGCTAGACAGCAAGGAAATGAACAGGAAACTGTGGAAACTCTGATGCAGTCAATGTTGAGGAGTGATAGGCCAGTGAGTTCCCATATGACAGAGCAACGGATGACGCAGGATGTAACTGAAGAGAAGGTGCCACAGGAAAATGCTATAGAACTTTCTATAGAATTCCCACAGGAAATGGTAAACAAAGGATGTGCCCTCAGTTTGGAAGAAAATGAGCTAAGAGAAGTGTTGCTTGATTTAATAGACATGCATAGATATATTAAGATCAATGAGAGAAATAGACTGCAGAAGGTCAATAAAACCCAAAAAGTCAGAAGTCTGATAAAACAAATGAATGTAATAATTAGAACTGTCCATAGAGATCCATGCAATATAACAAAAGTAAACAGGATATGTTAATGTGCTGTTAAATTAATAACTGATAAAGTTCTACCACAAGAACACAGGGTAGTGAGAGAAAGGAAGGGGATAAATTGAATACCATCATGGAAGTATCAAAACAGAGAAAACTATAAAGCAATTAAGACAAGAAGTGTCACTGTTAGAAGACTATAGAAGAGGGAATAGATCAACAAAAATACTAAAAAAGATAAATGTGATTAAAGCAATGCGCATTATTAGAACAGATCGGGATCTATTATGCACTATTGTAAATAACAAACTAAAAATTTCAACACAGGCGCAAAAACTTAGAAGATAACAAAAAATGAACCAGAAAACTACAAAACAATAAAAAGGAGTCCCACACAGCAGCCGAGGTCAATTGAAAATTTAACCAAAAGTTTCAAACACAATGAATAAGTGCTTAAGGCCCATAAAAGGTGACTTCATCAGCTAACCAATTTCTCCAATCAATTCAGTTTAAATGCCCTTCTTTTGGTGATTAATACACGTCATTAATTAATCACAACCCAATTAACCCTTAAATGAGTAAAACATTGTCATCCACGGTCCATAATAATAAACATTGTCTATTTAAAATTCAACATCGTAAAGACTTTATCAGTATTATACAAATTTAAAAATAAAAAGTATATTTGAACTTATTTAAATGTAGTTATCACTGGAGAAAATTGACATACATAGCATTTTACAATTCCTATACAAAAGCTGCTCTTTCCCTTAACACAGGCATAAGGAAAACAGAATCGTTAAGTCCAGGAGGAAAGGTGGCTCTTGGTCTGAGCTGCCATTTTAGCTCCTTTTTTAACAGAGTTAATTTCCAATCATCCGCATTGATGTTAGGTACCAAGATGTCTATAATACCAAACCTAAATCCAATAACATTGGCACATATCCTAGCATGTTTATAGAGAGTAATAGTTTCTTTATTCACATTTATATCATAAATATGTTCATAAATTCTTGTTCATAAGGTTCTCTCCGTTTTGCCAATACAGAAAGCAGGGTACCCCTCACATTTTGCCATGTATATTAATCATTTGAAACAACAGTTCCCACTTATAAATTCCACCCTGCTTCCTAATTGGTTCTCTAAAATAATGTGATCCCCCTTAAAAATAAAGGGGCATTGTTGACATCTGCAATAGGATTTTGTTTCAACTTTACAGTTATTAGTGGAAATAGTTTTTGTTTCAAATATTTGTTTAAAATTCTTTCCTGTTTTGAAGGAAAAGAGAGAGGTCTTACCTATAACTTCTTGTATTTCATTATTAACCCTAAAAAGACACCATTTTCTCTTAACAATGTCTTGCACCCTTCTAGTGTACTGGTTAAATTCAAGTACTAGGTCTCTGTCATATAATACTTCAGGGTGAGATTCCTTGATCTTATCAAGTCCAACACCCAAAAGTGGTTTAAACTTAGTGTCCCAACTGCCTTGTACCTCATTGATAATGTATGTTACCAATTTATCAGGGCAACACCTTTCCAAGAACATCTCCTGCACTTTTGCCAACTCTACCCTAATGTGAGTTTATTCTCATGTCATTCTGACAACTCTAATTGCCTGTCACCTAACTAAATTTTTCTTTTGCCTAAAGGGGTGGTTATTAGAAAAATACAAATAATGCCTACTAATCACCAACTTCAATATCAGAAGCCTAGTAAATAAGATCACAGAATTCCATGCTATCTTAACCGGCTACTCTCCTGACATAGCCATTTTAACCAAAACTTGGCTAAAACCACACATGAAGGACCCTGAAATTACTCTAAAAAATTGTAACATAATATGGTAAGACAGACTAAACAAAAGAGGTGGTGGTGTAGCTGTAATGTTCAAAGACTCTCTTAAAGTAGAAAAACTAAACGCAACCCCACCAGACATCCCCAATGCTGAATTACTCATTTCACGTCTACATATTAACTCACACAAAGCCATGATCATCATAGCCGTTTGCATGCCCCCAGGAAAAAACCTTGCCAACATTGAACATCTTCTCTCCTGGTCCTCCACCACTTTCAGTCAAGAAACTATCATCCTAGGTGATTTTAATTTTGACTTGCTTACCTGCTCTTCCAACAGCCCTACTAACTTTATCAGTCTATACAACTATACCCAAATTATTAACTATCCCACTCGTACTGACAAACACTCTCAAAAAGAATCTCTACTTCATTGGATATTGACCAACAAACCTAACCTGAACGACCAATCAGACTGCCTTTCAACCAGCCTTAGTGATCACTCCCCCACCTATCTACTAAGAAAAAGAATTCAAACCCAGTCTATTTCTCCCCTCATATACACCCACTGCAACAAAAAATTTTCCCCCACTACATTCAACCTACTGGTACAGCACTGCGATTGGTCACCACTAAGAAGCCTCAACCTGGACCTTGCAGTTGAATTCTTTAATAACAAATTCCTTGAACTACTAAATAGTCTGGCCCCCATAAGAAAAATATGTGTCAAATCCAGACAGCTACCTTGGCTTTCCCATGACAGTAAACTTCTTATGAAACAAAGAGATAAAGCTAAGGCCCTATACCAATCCACCTAAAACAAAAATAATTA
Source organism: Protopterus annectens (assembly GCF_019279795.1). Lineage (NCBI taxonomy): Eukaryota > Metazoa > Chordata > Ceratodontiformes > Protopteridae > Protopterus > Protopterus annectens. The sequence continues at coordinate 1,691,973,000 of NC_056732.1, read as the reverse complement.
CACTTCATATCAGCAGCTAAGGAACCAAACAAAGACGTATAAAAAAATGACAAATAATACTTCTTCCAAACCTCTCAAGTAAGGTACCTTCACAACCCTCGCAAATTCTGGCAAACTATTAACTACCTCCTTAACACAGGTAAAACCTCCACTGCCTCCCCCTCCACATCCAATACCTCCGAATCCATAGCATCCCAATTTAACTCCCACTTTATTAACTCAATCACCTCCCTTTTTAGATAACTACCAAAACCTACCTCTCTCAGTCTCCTCTTCTACCTCTAGCACCACTAACTCTTTCTCCTTCAAACCTGTTCAAACCTCCTATATTAAAAAGCTCTTCAGCAAGCTTAAACCATGCAGCCTAGCTGCAGACCATCTCCCCAACGAATTCTTAAATATTGCTGCCCCATCTATCACCCGTCCTATATCTATCCTTATCAATTGCTCTATCTCTGAACAATATGTACCTCACCTCTGGAAAATAGCACATATCAACCCCCTCCACAAGGGCGGCCCCTCCAGTGAAATCTCAAACTATCATCCCATTGCCACCTTCCCACCCATAGCTAAAATCCTAGAGAAATGTGTTCACCAACTACTCCAAAATCACCTCATCACCAACAACCTACTATCCCACTTGCAGCATGGCTTTAGACCCAAGCATAGCACTAACACAGCATTAATATAATTTACTGACACCATTCATCACCTCATGAACAATAGTCTCTTAGTCTCAGAAATTTTCCTAGACATGTCAAAGGCATTTGACACTGTCTCCCACCAGCTTCTCTTAAACAAACTTGCCAATTACCATCTCAGTTCATCTACACTTACATGGTTTCAGAGCTACCTATCTGACAGTAAACAGGCCACCAAATGGGAGAAAAATCTCTCTCCTCTGCTACCTGTGTCCACTGGTGTACCCCAAGGGGGTATACTTGGCCCCCTCCTTTTATGCCTATTTACTAAGAGTATAAACTCAGCAACCCAACTCGCTATGATCATACAATACACAGATGATACATCTCTTATCAGCTCGGCCCCAACTCTCCAATAACTCCAAGATAAGACTCAAAAATCATTTCTGGAAATAGAAACCTACCTATCCAACCTACAGCTAATTCTAAACCCTACTAAGACCAAACTAATGATTTTCACCAACAAACCATCCAGTAAACACGCTCTATCCCTCATTATTCATTCCACCAATGGAACCACAATTGAACCCACAAACCATACCAAACTCCTAGGTGTAACTATAGATGACAGGCTGAAATTTGATGTTCACATTTCCCTGGCAATTAAAAAAAGTCCATGCCAAACTTGGATCTCTTTACCATGCAAAACCTTTCCTGACAAATCAAGCCAGTCTAGCCACTGATAGATCCTAAATTCTATCTACCCTGCTCTACTGCTCACACATATTTACAAACCTGCACAAAACCTACCTAAACAACCTATCATTCTGCTATAATAAAATTGCAAAATTTGCTAGCAATCACCCCATAAATCTCATCACTGCTCTGCTCTCCAGCAAGTGAATTGCCTTGAGCTTCCCAACATGTTAACACCAAACCATCTCACCTTTTCATACCAAATCATTTACAATCCCAACCTATGCCCCTCACTTTCCTCCCTAGTTCATCTGCAAGTCAATACAAGGTACCTTAGATCTTCAGACAGACTGTTGCTAAAAATAACCCAGTCATACAACTACCATGGCGACTGTCTCTACTCTAATAAAATAGCTAAGGCCTGGAATGCTCTCCCTCAACACATTCAAAGCACTCCCAACTACACTTCTTTTAAAACAAAAACTAGAGAACATCTCAAATCCAGCTGGATCTGCTCTTGCTGTTCTCGCAGATAATCACACTCCCTCCCTAATTACTTTTCTCTATTCCCCTCTGAGAGAAAAGTTAACTCTGGCTCTAGCCCATTTTAGAATTTGTAGCTACGTTGTAAACAATGTCTACGTTAAATGTGCTATAACTGATGTCACCATAGATGTTTCTCTGTCAATCAATTTCACTCATTTATATTCGTTATCTACAATGCTGTTTACAGCATAATCTTTGACTAATTTTATCTCCGGTCTTCTGAAATATACATGTATAATTTTTGTATTAAGTGTATTATTATATGTATGCAATTTTGTTCTCATGTTTTTATGATTTTTATGATTTTGTACTATTTTGGATAATGCTATTGTGTGTGAAGCTTTTCTCCCTGTGTCTCCGCTGAAAACGGGCTCCATGGCCCAGTTGGACACTACCCGGTTAACAAAAGTAAAATAAAATAAAATAAATAAACTGTTGCAGAATGTTTCTTTCCTAAATACTTTGGATTTAAAGTCATTGTTAAGTAAATAGTAGTGTCAAGATAGTTAATAAAATTAGCATTCCTATTGAAAGTGAATTTGGAACATCCATTTAAATACTCCATGAATTGTTCTATATCGTCCTCATCCCCATTCCAAAGAATAAAAATATCAGCCAAAAATTTGACATACAAATGGAGGTACTTGAAAAAAGGACTCTTAAAAATATGTTCCTCTTCCCATTCTAACATGATCAAGTTAGCATATACTGGGGCACATGCTCCACCCATTGTGACCCAGGTGATCTGCTGGTAATATTCCCCTTGAAATTGAAGAAAATTGTTATCAAGCACCAGTTCCATAAGTTCATTTACTAAAAGTAAAGGATCAGTGGAGAGTGGACCGTAATGATGAAATGTGTTGAAAACATAATCTAGCCCTTCTTTTTTAGGGATAACTGAAAAAAGATCTTTCACATCAATGGTGACAAAAATGAATCCCGTCTTCCACAAAGATTGTTTTAACTTCCCAAGAAAATCCCAGGAGTCCCTTACTAAATCTGAAGTTCTGAATACAACTTCTTTAACATGATGGTCAATAAATACTGCCAACGGGTGAGTTTTAGAACCTTTAGCTGAAACTATAGTATGAAAAGGGGGGGGGGGGGCAGCGATGGATTTATGAATTTTGGGCATGCCAAAAATGTTTGGAATAGAAGCATGTGGATGCTTCAAAAAGTCATAGGTACCTTGATCAATCCTACCTTCTAACAAATATTCTTCCAGATAGGAATCAATCCTACTATATGCTATAGCTATTTCATTCTTAGATACAGAAGAATATGTCTCACAATTTAATAAATTAGTCATAGCATTGTTGTAATCTTCTGTACCAAATAATACCATCCCTCCCCCCTTATCAGACTTCATAACCCTGATATCACCATCATTCCTTAATACTTTTAGAACATCTCTTTCACCTGTACTAAGGTTGTAGGAATGTTTTTTATGTTCCACAAATTGTTTGTAAATGTCCTCAGTAACACAGTTTTCAAAAACCTGAATGATGGGCTTCAATGGTGGGTTGAAAACACTATGCTTTTTTAATCCTGCTGGCTTCATGCTGTTACCATGCTTGTTAAAAAAGAGGTTCAAATTTAATTTTCTCGTAAATAACTTCAATTCAAGGAGTATATCAGCTACATCCCCTCTATTAGTGGGAATAAATTTAATCCTTTCAAGAGCAGGGTAAAATATTCCCTGGAAAGGGGTCTATCAGTATAATTGTAGATTTTAAAACCTTTATAACAAGCCACAATACCATCTTGATGAAAACTAATTAAATCCTCCTCCTTGCCCCTAATCTGTTTTTCTCTTTGTCGTCGGTTAGATGTGTTGTTTGGCTTTGCTCGCTAACCTCTCTGACCTGCGAGTGGGTAAAATATCCTGCCCACTGGTGGAGAAGGAATCCAATTCATCTATGCCAACCCTTCCACTGTTGTTACCTAATTTCTCAATTTTCGGGTGGAATGGTCTAATACTGATGGAGATCTTGTCAAAATATAGTTCTTTGGAATTTTGGGCACTGGGTAAACTTTGTTGTCTGCATATTGCTTAACATCCCTAGATAATTTTTTTCTGTTTTTTTATTAAATAAATTCACAAATTTTCTATCCAACCTGGCTAAAATACTTTCATACAATCCAGCGTATTTAGAAAACAGCAAATCATACAGAATATTTTGGTCTGACCGGTCTAATTTGGGAACTAAATTTTCTAATGCAACTTCATTGTATGTTAGCATTTTGTTAATATGGTCCAAACCACATTTATCAAAAAATTTTACAAATTCAACAACAATATCACAGTTGTATTGAATCCCAAATGGGAATTACAAAAACATAGCCCCTGGGAGAAAATTTTCAAGCTTAAACATTCACAGAGATAATTATTTTCTATTTGTATCCTCTTATACTTCAGTAACAACTTCTCAAGAGAGTAAATCATTTCCTTTAAGCTTGGATAAACTTTACCATGTTACCTTTAATCAGGTGTGTTAAGCTTACCCTCGTTATTACGAAATTCATATAAAGTGTAATTCATTGTTGACAGTGTTATGTCCAACAGAACTCTCAGGAATTCACCTAATGGCATTATAATCTAATTGTACAGTACCTTTATAGATCTTGCCATATTTAGAATGTCAAGCTCCGCTCCTAGGACTAGCAATAAATTAGAAGATACACAGATAAATATAAAGGAAAAGTACAAAAATAAGCAACTTAATGATTACCTAAAAATGTTTTATAGAGATATGGAAAACAAGGTAAAAGGAATTGAAAGACTGCCAGAAAAAGAGGAAATAGATATATTTTGGAGAAGTATCGATGAATGTCCTGTGGAACATAACAAAGATGCTAAATGGATAGAAGAAGTAAAAGAAAGAATAAGATGTTTAGAGGTACAGGATATGAAATGGGATGAAGTAACAGCCAAAGAGATTGAAACAAAGTTAAGAAAAGCCTCTAATTGGAAAACCCCAGGCCCAGATGCAGTACCTAACTTTTGGTTAAAAGTATTAACATCTTTGCACGAAGATTCAGCCATGAGTAACAGCTATTTCTATGCGCACCCCAAACAGACACCAACCTGGCTAACAACAGGCAAAACAATACTCCTACTTAAGAGTGAACCTGCAAGCTACCCTAAAAAATTATAAACCAATAGCTTACCTTCCAATGATGTATAAGCTATACATGGGAATTGATGCTGACAGAGTTTATAGTCATTTAGAAAAAAACTCAATTATGGCAGTAGAACAAAAGGGCAATAAAAGAAAGTCATATGGAACAAAGGATCATTTGTTGTTAAATAAAGTCATACTGGAGAACTGTAAAAAGAGGAAAAATTTAAGTATGGCATGGATTGACTATAAAAAAGCATTTGACAGTATTCTACATTCACGGATAAAAGGGTGCTTAAAAATGTATAAGATACACACTACAATGATCAACTGCATTATAGTGACCATGAAACAGTGGCAGACCACTTTGCAATAAAGCCATGATAAAGGACAGATTATTATCCCAGGGATAAAAATTCAAAGGGAGATATTCCAGGCTGACTCTCTGTCACCACTGCTATTCTGTCTTGCTCTTAACCCATTAAGCTGTTTACTTAACAGCTTAGGGCATGGCTATAATTTGGCTCCTAGAAAACTTCAAAGTGTAAAGACTTCTCATCTTCTGTTTGTCGATGATTTAAAACTGTACAGCTCATCAGATGAGGAACTGAAAGCACAGCTGCAGGTTTTTAAAAATTTTTTCAGATGATATAAGAATGTTACTTGGTCTTGATAAATGTGCAAAAACAACCTTTAAAACAGGAAAACAAGAATGTGATATAAAAGAACTGGAGTAAGATACATAAATAAATACTAGGGAATTGATGAAGCGTCAACAATAAAACATGAACAACTGCAAATAAAACTTAGAAAAGAGTACTTTAGAAGACTTAAATTAATTCTGAAAACAGCTTTGACATCTAGGAACAAAGTCCAAGCTATAAACCAACTTGCTCTTCCTGTCCTAACTTGCAGTTTTGGAGTGATTGACTGGCCCCAAAATGTGTTGGATAGATTAGATAGGAAAACAAGTAGGATGCGTCATGCTCACCAAATGAGTTATAAAAATCAGTGTTGTTGTTGTTGTTGTGTCTTTCGGCTTTTCCCAGTTAGGGGTCGCCACAGTGGAACTCTGGTCCGCTAATGATTGGCAGCAGATTTTGACATGCCGAGTTGCCAGCTCTGATGCACAACCTTCAATGAAGGTACGCCCATTCACGCATGTCTCCACACAGAAGACGCTCTAGCTGAGAATCGAATGGTACAGCGTCCTACTGTGAGGCGACAATGCTATACCAAGATATATATTCCCCATTCTGAAAGGATGGCCTTCTGTGAAATTGATTACATGTATAGATCTGTAATTGTGGGACTCCACACATATCTGCTGACCTCACAAGACCCAAACATAGTGGAAGTTTTGAAACATGAGGAGAATAAATTTAAGAAGACTTCTCTCCTTAATCTAGCAGAAGTATATCGGCATCAAGCAGGGATGGAAATCAAACTAGAAACATGTGAAGAATAAATCTAAGATGACTTCTCTGCTTAATCTAGCAGAAGCATATCAACGTCAAGCAGGGATGGAAATCAAACCAGAAGTAGATAAAAATCAAGCAGCAAATGAATGTGCCAAAAAACAAAAGAAAGAATATAAGGTGAAGGACCAGATGAGAAGGCAAGAAAGTGAAAAAAGCATAAATATAGTTGCAAGTATAGAAAACTTCTGGAAGAACCTCATGTTGATCAAAAAAGAATGCAGGAATGGTTAAGAAGAGGAAAATGTAAACCAAGAGATGAAAGGTTAATATTGGCAGCCCAAGATAGTGGTTTACAAAGTCACTTGAATATATGGAAGAAACAGACAAATGGAGTTTTTGTAAAACCGAATTGGAAATAGTCGCACACCTTGTTGATGGTTGTGACATACTAGTAACTGAAAGACTGTACACTGAAAAGCATAATAATGTCGTGAGACTGTTGCACTGGGGATTGTGCAAACATTATGGTATTGAAGTGGGTGAAAACACTGATGACATGAGCCACAAAGCATCATAGAAAATGATGAAGTTTATATCACATGGGATTACCCATTACCAACAGTTCAAAAGACAGATGCTAGAAAACCAGATATAGTGGTCCAAGAAAAGAAGACAAAAGTAACATTGATCATTGAAATCACCACATCCAGTGATTACAGTGTCTTGCGTACAGAGAGACACAAAGTCATAAAATACCTTGATCTGCAGGCAGAAACGAGAGCAATGTGGAAGAAAGATACCCAGACAGTTCCAATAGAAGTAGGAGCAACGGGTCTTACAAAAAGAATCTACAATTGTATCTAGATATGTTACCAATCTGTGTAACCCCATGCGAATTGCAGAAGGAGTCATTACTGGGCACATTGCGGGTGCTGCAAAGAGCACTTTTGGCTGACATCAAAGAATTAAACAACACTAATTTCATGAACTTTAATTGTACTTTGACTTAGAAATGGGGTTCATTCCAGTCATGCTATTAGAAACCCAAAAGACTTGGAGAAATTAAAAGAGTAAAGGTAAAAGACGTATATGCATTTCCAGTACATTGTCAGACATTACTCCTAAATCATGCCTGAGAATGCATAAGCCAGCACGTTGTCATGTCACACACATACATAATTAATCAAAGTATAGGACCACTCAATCTTTAAGGTGTATTTAGTAATGACCATGTTTGGTAAACACTTTTTCTGTGGCAAGGAGGAAAAAAAACTCCTATCTGGAAATATATGTTTTCACCTTTTTTACATAGGTTTGAATCCCACATTTTTCAGGGTGTAAGGTCTCACAAAATATGTGTCAGATTATACGATTGATTTTCTCCAAATTATGGTCTTAAAAGCCAAGTCATGTATCATATCAGTGTTGACAATTGCACAAACTGGTTTCAGGTACAGCATTACACATGCCATAAATTAATGCCAAATGTCACATTAGCCTTCCTATTTCATAAACTCCCTTCTTCTCTGTTTGGCAGTGTTTCTCTCCGCTTAACATTGTGAAAATGGGGTTGGCATGGTTGTGCACGTTTGAGCACTAGCCATGAAATGCAATATCATGATTTGACTGTAAGATACTTGTACTGTTGTTGGAGGACCTGTGCAGACATGGCAGGAGCTGTGAAGGATAGCGCCCAATTCAGGGCTCAAAGTCAAAAATATTTTTTTTCACTCCTCATAAAACACTACAGCTGTAGGCTGCTGCAGGTGGACCATACTGGGTCTCAGTATAAGGCTAGGGCTTGGAACAGTCTACCCAAGGCTGTCTTCAGTGTGACTAGCATACCAAGCACTGTGGAGCGATGCAGGTACCATTATAATGACCTGAAATGGTGCAAACAGGAACAATTGAAGCAGTGGCTGGATGAGTTTAGGACTGCAGACATCCCGCAGTTGCGTAAGTGTGCAGATAAGGCTACTTTAAATGAAATGGAAAGTGACAGATAGCCACGACTGGCATGCATAAGGCTTCCGTATCTCTTTTTCTCCCCTTCTTTATTTTACAGCTGCTAAGGAAGTTTCAGCAAACAGGGAGGCACATGCTGAACCATTACAAAGACTCAGCTAGGAAAGGAATATACATGCAACACAGATGAGCAGGATTGCCTTAAAAGTATTGCTCTTCCATACATTATTAACAACTTAAGCGTGCAGATCTTAATTGTAAAAGCAAGCATACATATTTTCTTCTGTAGCACTTGATAATTGTATTAGGCAAGTGTAGAAGTATATTTAGATTTGGTGGGTTCAGTTCCCACACGTAACAAATACATTAATCATTTTTTAATTTTAATTCCAGCAAAACTGGCTTTAATGCCATGTTGTTAACGTAATCTGTGCTATCTTTAAAAGCATATATGCTTTATCTGTGTATTGCAAGGATTACTTGTTACAATTCACAATCCTATTTTGGATTTGTAAAACTGCATAGCTAATATAATAAACAAAAGTATATTTATTGTAATAAATTATTTATGTGACATATAATGGTTCCAATCATCTGTTTCTTTTTTGTCTCATCACACCCCTTATCTCTCTCTCTCTCTCTTTTTCATATATATGTGAACACACCATTCTGATGTCATACTTTTCTGCCAACAAACAAAATAATTTTCAACACAAGGAGGTAGGCCAACCACTGTGGCTCATTCTACCAACCCTCCACCGGCTGCCCCACCAACACCAAGCACATCTGGGGCACAACCTGGCAGTACTGCATTTGCACCCCATGCACTACCTGACCCATCTACATCAGGTAGCATAGCCCCAGCTGCTGGTGCATTGGTATCCTCTAAGAATATTGGTGGAGTTGGGGATTACATCACCCACTGGGAGCTGCCAGAGATGGTGTAACAGGTATTAAAGACTAGAATTGGTGCCCACCTCAGCCATCTGGAGAAATTGCTCCTTAGAATGCAAAAAAGACCGCCATGTCAAGCAATCCCATGGGGACAGTGATGACAGTTCTGAGGTTGAGGGCTAGATTTTCACTGTTCCCATGCTTGGTGGGCATGTGCTTCCAATGTCCCCTACCTATCCCCAATCATGCTGTCCCCAATCCTCTGTATCCATCACCATCTCTGTATCTGTTTTGCTTGCACCTGCTTCCTTACCTACCCTACCTACCTAATCCTGACATTCCTATGTTCCTTCCCAAACATTCTCGCTTTTTTGAAATAAAAAAAAAAAACGAGCACCTGTTCGACAAACAAAATCGTCCCATACATAGCTCTCCACTTTGCATATGTGTCTTTTCAACACACTTAATTTGGTCCAATTGGCAATACAACCAACAAATACTTTTATTGCTACGCCTTTGCTCTTCCCTTTCTTAACCCCCATTTCACCACTTTCCTATCTACTTTATTTTCATATATTTAATCTGGTCAAAAAATAGAATCACACACCACACAGATAGCCAGAAATGGCCTCTAATAAAGCCTTCCCTTTTTTGTCCTCTGTATTTGCACAGAGTTTGGCATTGTATACCAATGTCATGAGGAGGTGAATGACTCTTCATGTCCTATGGCAAAGCCTGGTGAGTTTTTGTCATCATCCACACTAGTCCAGGTATCTCTGTGCAACCCTGCGTAAACTTGCTGTGCTAGAAGAACACAAAGTTAATCAGAGTAAAGGCAGTACTTTCAAGCATTTACTCTGACAGTTCTTTTGACTGCTGAATGTGACAAAATGCAAATTCTTCTGTGTAGTGTTGACATAAATCACTTGTCTGAAGATTTCTTTGACAATATCTTCAAGGGTTTGAGTCCATATTCATCTCTCATCATTTCTTAGTGTGATGATATATGTGCATGATATATTTCATCACCCACATATTAAAATTTGCCAAAGTTATGATTTTCATGAAGATATATTGACTATTGCCCAAAAATGAGTATCTGAAGTGACATCCAAAATCACTGCTATCACATATTTAGCTGACCTTGTTCTGCTTGTCATAAGCCTGCTGTCCCTCTCCTAAGTCTTCTCTACCCCTGTGTCACTCACTTCATGGTGCATATAATGATAATAATGACAACAGACCAAAAATGACCATGAATGTGCTACTAACAACACTGATAGTGGTATGTTCATCTCTTCTTGCATCCATCCCATCACTCCACCTCCTCTGTACATGTGTGTATCTGTTATAGGTTCATAGGATCATAGGTTGGTACTAGGCTATCTGCCCTAGGGCCTATACAAGCCTAGCCATAATAATTCCCTGGCTATTTCTTCCCACACTATTAACTTCCCTGGACCCCTGTCTAGCAGGGCGACTGACGTGATCCCCGGGGTGAATTTCCTTTCTCCCATCAAGGTTCCTTTAGAAGAGGGCCAAAGAGGCGCTCTGCTTGACATGTATGGGCAGTCTATTCCAGAGTCTGGGGAGTCTCTGGGTCAGGAACCTATCCATCCAGCATGTTTTGTTTATTGTGATGACAAGGTTTAGATCCCTAGAGCGTGTGGCACTGAGGGATTGGGATTTCTTTAAGTGTAGCATGTCCAACAGCTCTGGGTTTGACATGGCCTTGTATGTTAAGCAGAGATCGCCTCGAGTAGACGATATGCGACAGAGTATAGCTGGAGTTTTTTAAGGCAGTCAGCATGGACCATCTGCTTTAGGCCTATGATTCCTTTAGTGAGGTATTTCTGCGGCCTTTCCAGTTGTTGCAGATGCCTTGAGAGGTACATACCAAATGGGGTGTTGTATTCTATAAAGGGTCTAATGAGGGATGAGTACAGTGGGACAATGGCCTCTTTTTTTCTGGATGAAAAGCCCTTAGTAATGAGGTGTGCCACATAGAAGGATTTCCTGACTGTTGTGGTGATGTGGTTATTGAAGGTGAGACCACTGTCCACCTGTGTCCCTAAGTCTCTTATCACACTTTCAATGTTTAGTGTACTGCCACCTATGTGGTAATTCATGGGTACATGTTTTTTCGAAAGGGGATAACTATACATTTCTTGGCATTGAGCTTGAGCCCATGGCTCTGGCGCCAAGCATCTGTTTCTGTAAGGCCCTTTTGTAGAGTATCCACATCATTTGGGGATTCAATAATGGCTCCCAGTTTGCAGCCAGAGTCCCTTAGTGTTGGCCTGTACTTCAGAGAAGTACATGCCAAACAAGAGAGGTCCCAGGACTGAACCCTGAGGTACTCCACTTGTCACTTGTCTGGAGCTGGATTTGGAGTCGGCTACTTTTACAGTCTGGGTTCTGTCAGTAAGCCAGTTGTCAACCCATCGAGTGATGTAGGGATTAATGCCCAGCTTAGTAAGTGTATCTATGATTCCAGTGTGGGGGATGGTGTCAAAGGCCTTGACAAGGTCCATATAGGCTGTGTGGACTGCCTTACCCTCGTCCACGGCTCAGGAGACTGATTCAAAGAAGTCAATCAGGTTCAGGAGACAAGATCGTCCCTTCACAAACCCAAACTGGGTGGGGTCCAGTGTTTGAAGGTTGCCAATGTCTTTGTTTATAAGTTCCATGATAATACGTTCCATGGCCTTGCAGATCAGGCTTGTCAGACTGATGGGGTGGTAATTCCTGGGATCCAAGGTGGATCACCCCTTCTGGAGTGGGATAACTGCAGCTGTGCACCACTCAGTGGGCACAAAGCCTGAGGTGAGGGTATGATTAAACATGACACTTAGGTGAGGTGCCAGTTTATTTTGTAGTTCATGTAGTATACAGGCCGGGATGTCATCTGGTCCCATGAATGCTGTATTCTTAGCTTTGGAGAGTGCGTTTTTTACCTGTGTGGCCATTATTACCAGAATTTGGCAATCTTCCAGTATTGTGATTGTTCATTTGGGGGGTGAGAGGGGGGTGAAGTTGGTACTGAATTAATCTGCCAGGATATTGGCAATATCTTTGGGATCAGTATATTTAATGCCATTCTGTTGTAGCTCAGAGCAGATCTGAGCATTGCCATATAGATTCTTGACATAGTTATAGAATGCCTTGTGGTTGTCTTTGGAATCTTTGGCAATTTTATTTTCGCAACTAGCTTTGGAGGATTTTATGAGGGATCTCAGCTTCTTACTGAGGCTGGTAAGGGAGTTTTTTGCATCCTGGGATTTTCCTCTTTTCTGCAACAGTTTCTTCCTTTTGTTGTAAAGTTTGTTTATGGCAGGGGACCACCAGATTGGCTTCTTTTTTTTTTGGAGGAGAGCATCTTGGTTCTATTTGGGATGGCACGATTCATGCTTGAGTGGATGTGCTCGTACAATGCCAGAGTGTAGGACTCAGCAGTCGAACTTTCAATTCCCATCTGCATGGGTGTTATGAAGTTTGTAACTTCTGACTTGAGTAGCATGAAGTTGGCTTTGGAGAAGTTTTTTATGGAGGTTTCCTTACTGGGGGGTGGAGGTGGAATGTGGATGTTAAGGGTGATTATCTTATGGTCTGACCTGACCAATGAGGGGGTGACAATAGGTGTGGAGCATCGATTTCCCATGTTGGTAATGACCAGGTCTAGGATACTGGATCCCCTAGTGGGACTATGGATTAGTTGATCCAGGGCATTGAAATTTATGAATTCTAAGAACCGTTGGGCAAAGGTGTTGGTACCCGAGTAGTTTTCCCAGTTAATGGCAGGGTAGTTGAAACCACCTAGTATTAGGGCGTTTGGTTGTATATTAATATTTTCCAGTATGTTTAGAAAGGTGTAGTGAGAATCTTGGGGCATGGTGGGGAATCTGTAGCAAGTTACAATTTGGAATGCAGTCTTGCCTAGTGTTAGTTGTACCTGGAAAATTTCAGACGCATTGTGTTGGACAATTAACCTGGTGGTGTGAATATCCTTGGTGAATATGAATATGTTAGGTGGATGAATGGTGTCTGCAGATTGACTTGACTGTGCTGATGGATAATACTAACATATTAGCTTAATTCACTAGTTTATCAGTGTTCATGTACCGTGGAATGTTTTAAAATTATCTTTGCTATTCTGTTTGTGATATGTTCATGTGATGATGGATGAAATCTTCATCTAATATGATGTAGAAACTGTCCTTAATGCGACAAAGGATACTGCACAGACTTTTCAGGATGTATGGCCCTACACAAATAGTTAGCAGACCTGCTGAGTCATAATAATCATTTCAAAACATGTACCACCCCTTATCATTTCTAGAAAATTGTACACACAATTAAATTTTGATTTGCCGTGAAACCTGCAAAGCAGCTAATAGTTGTACAACTGTAAAGAGGTCGGCATTGATGACAAAAATTGTGGAAGACGCATACTTTACTGCACTCATTGTTTGTGACATTTGCAGTCCTGATCACATTTACTTAACTAACGTGCCACCCTGACACCATCTGTAAAAAAGTGAATGATCCTGATCTGATCCCTGTGTTCTGACCACAAGCTTACTGTTCTTATACCTGGTGCCACAGACAAAGATCACCGGAAAGGGTGTTTTTTTAGACTCAGTACTGTCCAGACTGCTGACAGCTGTGCATCAGTACAAATATTACTGTTTCCCCATTTAAGCGGAGAGCCACATTTGCTTGTTGCTGATCTCTGTGCAAATAAGGAAAGCAAAAGCAGCAGTTCTTAATGTCATAAAAGTTGTGACGCAACATTTTCAGTGCCAATGACAGTACGAACAACTGTCTGTCAGTTATTTCAACCTTAACATATATTCCTAATTACTTTTCAAGTTCAAGTTGAATTCATGGAATGATAATTTTGCATGCACTAGCACTTTGCCATCATTCATGCAAATGGGTTTCTTAGAGATGCAAACAGGTGTTTGGCATGTCTTACTCCAGTTACCCTCCAGCTCTCAGACGCTACCCCTTCTCTGGAACAAGCTTTTCATTTGCGTAAGGCAAAAACCTTTCCTAACCCTATTCAAGTGCAAACTACATCAATGGATGGTTAATAGTAATTGTACTCCTGGTGTTGTGCCCATAAACCTCAGGGATTGAGGCATCTGGTTCTAGATAACATAGCTTAAACTCATAACTGTGTGAACTTTGCTCACGTAGACATTTAAAATTGTGAAACTTGTGTTAAATACGGCTAGGCCTTTATGTCATCTTGGAACATTAGCCTGGGAGTCTCATGTGAAACTATGAACCTATGAGCACCAATTGTATCCTAGGTACTGCTATGGTGTGACTGTACAGTGTCACAGATGTAACAGTACATCACATCAGTATTACCCCTCGATAGTTTGCATGAGCACATATGCATGCATGTCAGGATTTCATGCCAGTATGACATTTTCACTGCCAATGTCAGGGGGACACTGACCGCGTGGCACATCTTGAGGTTTGATATGTGCTTACTGAGTGTGATCCATGCATTGTTTGGTATGTGAACGATATCACAGTGACAGCTTTCTCACTCATGCTAGGCTTTGCACTGCTGTAGCTCCTGTTCACATGGGCATAGTTCTTGCATTGCCATCAGTCTCACATACTGCTGTACCATTCATTATAATACACCAGTTCTTAATTCACAGATATTTCAGCAATATCCATTGCTATTACTTGTGGCACATGCATGCAATACATGGCTGTATGTGGGGAATCCACTCATAATAGTGTGATGTTTGTAACCGTTGTTACCTTTATGGTGATAACTATGTCAGCCAGGGATGCTTCAGTCAAGTGTATCACATCTGACACAGTGAGCTTGCATACATGTTGTCACCCATACACACTATTGTTTGTTATGCATACTTATTAGGAATTGATGGTGCAGACTTCCCTTCAAGGTGTTTTATAAGATGCTGGTGTGATATGTCTTTCTGTGTTGCATCCAGTAAATACAGAGATCACTTACAACATTTATGCTATGGCTTTGATTCTTGCACATGTGGCTTGTGGCTTATGTGTCATGTAAACCTCTGAAATGGTCAGGATTACTCCTGAATCCAACTCCAGGTTTAACAATGTCCCACTTAGCTCCGCCAAAGGCAGTTTATTTTTGGAAAAGGGGTGGTGAATTCCCCTTATTGAATACTGACAATCATTATACTTGCACAATCTGTTCTTGCAGAATATATATAACTTAAACTCGCATATTCTGGCAATGTCACATATCAATGCTGTTGTTGTTGTGTCTTTCGGCTTTTCTCGGTTAGGGGTCGCCACAGCGGAACGCCGGTCAGCTAATGATTGGCAGCAGATTTTACATGCCGAGTTGCCAGCTGTGACGCACAACCTTCAACGAAGGTACGCCCATTCATGCATATCTCCACACAGAAGATGCTCTAGCTGAGAATCGAACGGGACAACGTCTTACTGTGAGGCGACAACGCTACCGCAGCACCACCACCGCAGTACTCACATATCAATGCTGTTAATATTTTTTAATTATTTCTGATTGTGCCTGTTTTTGTCAGCAGTTGTGCATGAGTCTGTTGCTATGTCACCATGATTGGTTGTGAGATATGTGCATTTCAGTCATATTCAAGCAAGTTATTTTGCAGATCTTCACAACATACACATACACCATAGTGTATATACCATCCTTGTTAAATGTCCCCTCCAGTGAGCTCGTCAGTGATGTTTATATCACAACCATTCACCTCCACTAACATGTACCCTTGTGTGACAGTCACATGTGTACTATATCATGTGTGACAATATGAATATACTCGCACAGGAGGTATAAACAGCAGTACATACTGTGCTATCTACATATCTGCTTAGTATTATGCTACTTACTTGTCTTGGAAGTATACATACATTGACAGGTGTACACTGCCATATTTTACACGTCCTCTTCTTCTTTCTTCATACCAGTCATTTATGTCTGTGGCCATTTTAATCAGTCCACTTTCCCTGCCTAGTGTATTTATGTTGCATTGAATTTGTCCTTGCTGATCACCCCAACATCTATTATTTCATTCTGCAAATTCTTGTTGTAATATACATTGCACGGAGTACACTTTTCTATAATGTTACTACTGCAGTTGTTGCAGTATCTTCTACGCTGGTATTCATTGTGGCTGTCCACCCAATCTCTCAGAGCAGGTTTAGCCATAGGCAAAATTGTATGCATGTTCTTTCTGCATTTGTGGTGATCTGCACAGTTTCTTGGCTGTTGTTGGCCACATAATGTCACTTGTATTTGTGTAAGAGCAATGCCCAACGTTCATATGTGATTAGCTTTGCGGCTCATCTTGCTACACATAAACTCATGCAGGTTTCACACAAAGCCTACACAAAGTTTATTGAAACCCCAGGAAGGACTGTATGGACAGACCTCTTCTGCATGGGTGATATGGGGACCTTTGCCCTCTATAAAAAGGCACTAGGTTTTTAAATATATATAAGTTTCTGTTTTTGTGTACAGTATGGAAATCAATTCTAGTGTCTGAGGAAATGCCCATTATCTGCTGTTGCCTAGTAACTTACTTGTACAGCGGTGTAGTTAATGTTGAGGCAAAACTCTATGGGCAGTATACATTTGGATGTCAGATTTTAGCAGTAGATTTGCTTCTCCAAACAAACATGATCACAGCATGTCAAGCACAATATATTTGTGTTTCATTGCAACACTTAGATGTTTAAATGGCTGTTTCTATATTAAGTAATTCCAAAATGGTAATTACAGGTCATAACATAAGGATCAGGTGAAGTGTAGTCACATCACAGGATCTTGCATCTTAACAACTGTCAGTAAACTGTTCATATATACCAACAGTGACAAAATCACAAGCTTCCTTAATCCTAGTGTTTGCTAAAATTTCTCACATATACCCTATATACAAAATGATGAAATAGAAATCCCATACAACACACACCACACACAGACACGACACGCAACACACACACACACAGATATATATATATATATATATATATATATATATATATATATATATATATATATATACTGACACTGGAAGATTGACAACGCAGATGACCGACGTTTGAAAATCCCGATGTTGAGAACACCGACATGTTAAGGTAAGTGTGCGATAGTGACGGACATTAGGGTCAGGGTGCGGGTAAGGTAAGTGTGTGATAGTGACAGACTTTAAGGTTAGGGGTGGGTTAACTGAGTTAGGGTTAGGGCGCGGGTTAGGTGAGTGTGCGATAGTGACGGACCTTACGGTTAGGGTTTGGGTTAAGGTTAGTGCATCGATAATTGTGTATGTAAGGTTTAGTGTAGGTTTGTAAGGTTTTTGGTGTGCTTGTGTTGTGTGTGTGTTTTACGGAAAAGGTATTTGTTTTGCTGATTGTCGGGATTGTGGTTTGTCGGGCATGTGAAGTTTCGTGCTTGTGAACTTTCGGTTTTGTGGTGTCGGTTATCTCATTGTCGGTGTTTTTGTGTGTCTGTGTTTTCAGGTAGACCCATATATATATATATATATATATATATATATATATATATATATATATATATATATATATATAGGCCTACTGATAAACAGTGAATGACCCAAAAATTGACATTCTGTCAACAGCAAGGCTGACTTTGCAAACGCTGACATCCCACTACACAAGCTCTGAGCAAGAAGTCTCAGTGTATGCAAAACACTGTGCAAAAAAAAAAAAAAAGTAAAACATTTTTTATAGAAAGGGCAACACTCCACTTCCGGGGGGAGGGGGAAAAATGGAATTCAAATTCAATGCAGTCCAGGAGGGTGTACAATACACACAGCAACAAGAGATCTTAGGTTTAGAAGTGGACAACTCAGCAGTGACGGAAACAGTTCATCAATGTAGGACAATTGTAAATAAAAAAGGTTATTTTAAAGTGTTTAATTACACTGAGTATCCCATTGATGAACAGCTAGTGTAACTTTTTGCAAAAGGAGTGACATTTGTAGATACGAACAAAAGTAATTTATCTGAATTATTGATTGATTTCAGATTGTTTACTAGAAAATTAAATTTAACAGTCCTGTTGGGTAATTCTGCTTACAGTAATCAATAATTAAGAGTTGCTACCACTTTTAACCCCACTGTTAATCCCTTAGTTGATATGTTTGAATTGTTATGTGAACTTGAACTTCGAAAGTTGGTCTGTTGCAGCAAAAAAAGTGTTTGTAACATTAATATTTCTCTTGAAGAAATGCAGTTGTTTTCCAATTTTAGGAGCCTCCCTATTCGCATCATGCAACTGGATAAAGGGGGTGGACTGGTTGTCATGGACATATTACATTACAACAATAAAATGAATCAGTTATTAGAAAAGGATACTTATGTGGAAGTCAGTTTAAATGAAATGAATATTGCTTATAACAGGATCAAAATGTTTATTAATGATTTATTTATTGATGGTTTAACTGACATTAATCTTAATCATTATTTGTTCATGCCAGTAACCAGGATTCCCTTACTTTTTAGGGTTCCCAAGATCCACAAGGGGACCTCGGATCCACCTATGCGCCCACTCGTGGACACTAGGCAATCCATTACCTATCCATGTGCTAAAGTAGTGGATTCCATCCTTAAGAAATTTGTCAGCAAGGAGACCCAGATTTGCCAGGATTCATGGTCCTTTTTGGAACAAATCAATGCCTTGGCGTACAAAGAGGAAAATAATTTCCTAACAGTGGATGTTTGTGATCTCTATTCATCCATCCCCCAGGATATAGGTACAGAATGGGTACTGGAATTTATCAGGTCTAGGAGAGCTACAGAAAATGAGTTATGTCTTATTGAGGACCTTTTGGGGATCATCTTGAAAAACAATTACATTCTGTTTAATGACAAATTTTACCTTCAAAGGATAGGAGTGGCAATGGGGTCCCCTTGTGGAGCCAGTTTTGAGAATTTGGTTATGGCCTCGTAAGAATAAAATTATGTATTTACTAGTCAATGGATGAAAAACATTGTTTTTTATACTAGATTCTTCCTGGACGATATTTTTATGATTATTGATGGTGATATGACCCTGGCTACCAATATTGTTGATTTTTTCAACAGTTCAGTTGAGTTTCTGAGGTTTACCAAGGATTATCAGGAATCTTCAGTCCATTATTTGGATGTGGAACTTACAAAAAATATTCAGGAATCAAAATACACTGCAAAGATTTATAGAAAGAGTACTTACT
This sequence comes from Protopterus annectens, assembly GCF_019279795.1. Classification (NCBI taxonomy): domain Eukaryota; kingdom Metazoa; phylum Chordata; order Ceratodontiformes; family Protopteridae; genus Protopterus; species Protopterus annectens. Next base: position 1,691,953,480 of record NC_056732.1, on the reverse strand, counting down.
CAAACTCTTTTTGCATTTCTCTAGTGCACATCCTTTACAACAGAAAAAATCTGTTGTTAAGGGACAATTGGTTCGAACAGCTCAGATGGTTTCTGGTGAAGTTGACTTTCAACAGGAATGTTTAAATCTTAGGAATATGTTCCTTAACAGGGGTTACCCTTCCAATTTTTTGGTTGGTATTATAAATGAAGTCCAGTTAAAAAGGTCCCAAGGTGTATACAAGCCTATTTTGAACAACTGTCCTATAAATGAACCATTTAATATAGGCACCTTGAGTCCTCCCCTTACAAATGTGCTTAATGAACTAGGGGAAGGAAGGAATCATCAGAACAGGACCTTCTCAATTTCATTTGTTTTTACATACAGCTCTGAGGCTGAAGAGATTAGGTCAATAGTTAAAAAATACTGGCATCTCTTCTCAGTGGATAAGGAGATCTCTGCTAAATTGGGGGAATCTCCATCTATTACATATTGGAAGGGACAGAACCTAAAGAAGTTGATGGAAACTACCATAAAACCATCCATTAGGCAAGTAGGAATGTATAGGTGTGATGCATGCAGATATTGTATTTATATTGAAACAGGTAAACAATTTTGAGTAAGGAACTACAATTTTTATACTAAGGACAAGTTCAATTGTGATTCCAGGTCAGTGGTATACCTTGCACAGTACAATACCTGTCCGGCTTTCTACGTCGGTAAGACCAATCGTAGATTGCGTGACAGGATTTACGAGCTCATCTATGCTATTAGTAAACAAAAAATGGATAATGCTCTAGCTAGGCACTGTAAAGATAACCACAGCCATGGTTTTAAATTTAGTCATAACACAGGTAGCTGACATGAGAATGTGAGGTATTTAGATAGTAACATTGTTAAGTTACACCTCGAAGAACATGAATTGAAATGGCAGTTGTTACTAAACTCCTGTGCCCCCCCAGGTATCAATGAAATTTATTCTTTAGCAAGTATATTAAAATTAAAAAGCTTGTTTAGGTAAAAATGTTTTAGGTAATTTCCTAGGTATTTTCACATGCTATTCGGTTGGATGGTTGGTTATTTATTTTATTGACAAAGTATTAATATAAATAATGAAGTCATGAATTAACAATTTTTTATATTATGCTTTTATGTACCTTGTTTTATATAGATTATGTTTTCATAATACTGCATAGTAATTAGGTCAGTGATGGGTGTTAGTTTTATTACATATGCACAAATATTTATATTTATTCTTAGCTAAAGTATTAATTTCTATTGTGTCATGATGTTTGCAAAGTCTTGAAGTTTTTAGGTTCATTTTGGTCTTGTTAACAAAACAATGCAACTGTGAAGTGTAATTTGAAATGAGTGCTGTGATCCACTTGTAGGCAATTAATCAATTAACTCTTCATGATATAGAGTGTATTTTTGCTGGGCTGACTGTTTTTGTTTTTGTTCTACATCTGAAGAAGTTTGGATATTTCCCAAACAAAAAGTGCTTAATTTTATTTTGTTTTGGTATTAAAGTGAATAAGAACAGCTTTTTATATTTAGTTCTTCATCGAGCTGAGTGAAGTGTTGGTGCTTGTTCACAGAGTGTTCTTTTCTTCAACACTCCACATCCCCCATGTGGGGGCTCTTCTCCCACCCTCTACTAATTATATATACTAACTCGCAAATAGCAGATAAATACATCAGAAACTAAGCATATGAGATTTGGGAGACATAAACTGAAAGGTGAATATTTAATACAGCAACACAGTGATTGAAACTGTAGACTCGTTTATGGACCTGGGTATATGGGTAGATCCAGCTATGAGATTTTCTAATCATATTAACCAATTGGCTAATGATAGCTATAGAACTATAGATAGTATAAAAAGATTTATAAAGTCTAGGAAATCAACATAATAAAGTCATTGTTTGTTAGTTACATTAGACCCAAACTTGAGTATGGAATAACAATATGGAAACCCTATAGGAAAACAAGCATGAATAAACTAGAAAGAGTACAGCGGAAATATACTAAGGGCATCCATGGATGTGAAAGTCTAAGTTATTATGAAAGACTAAAATATCTGAACTTGTACAGTGTCTCTTACAGATATTTAAGAGGAGATCTTATTCAGGTATATATGGCATTTAGGGACAACTACCTCTGGGAATGTTTGGGGTTATGAAAAAGTACTAGAGAATCATCAGATAACCTAAGTAGAAGATTCTATAGGAATGAGAAGTGTACTAATTGGTTCTCTCATAGATTAGCTAATGCTTGGAACAGACTTTTTCTTCTTCTTTCAGCTTTTCCCAGTTAGGGATCACCAGAGCTGATCACCTGTCCACTCATGATTGGCAGTGGAGTTTTACAGTGTTGAGTTGCCAGCCCGGCGCCCAACCTTCCACAGAAGGCACACACACACACATACACTCACACTTAGGGCCAATTTAGAGTGTCCAATCCACCTACAGCATGTCTTTGGGATGTGGGAGGAAACCGGAGCACCTGGAGGAAACCCACGTGACCTCAGGGAGGGCATGCAGACTCCACACAGAAGGCACCCCAGCAGAGGATCGAACCGGGGAACCTCTTGCTGTGAGGCAGCAACACTAACTGCTACAACACTGCAGCTGCTCATGCTACCAAATTAATTTAAAGCAAGTACTAGTTTAGATATTTTTAAGAACAGCGTGGACATTTATTATGGGAACAAGTGTTTTGCCATATTGGAAAGCTAGAAGGGCTTTAATGCCCGTGCTTGAAACATTTGTATGTATGTATGTATGTATGTATGTATGTATAGCACAGTCTCAGGGAAAAGGCAAATTTCCCTATCCCGAGAAATGTGTGATCTCATACGCCTGTTAGCCATCTGTGTGCTAAATTTTGCTGACTAAACAAATGTCAACCAAAGGGGAACTCAAATCGGTTACCCTATATATATATATATATATATATATATATATGTGTGTGTGTGTGTGTGTGTGTGTGTGTTTGCATGCAAATTATTTATTTATTTATTTTACATTTGTTGACCAGGATAGTCTGACTGGATGCATGTCCATTTTCAGCGGAGGCCCGGGGAGAGATGCTCCACACATAAACACAGAAAAGTGATAATACACATACACAAAACATGTCCCCTTACATATATTCATCTAGGTGAAGCAGCAGTGCCCTATGCATACTGCTCATCAGAGAATTTTATTTAAATGTCACAGAAGAGCAAAACAGCATATCACACGCTATCCAGATGCAATGAACAAAACTGTGCATTGGTGTACATAACTCTGATAGCATGAATTTCCATTTTAATCTCATGGTAAGGGGCATGCTGCCTTTGCAAAGGTTACAGTATGAAAGAAGTGTTTCCTCCTGTAGGACGTAATCTCTGTATCCATTTAATTGTTTTCATTATTCTGTCAACATATCTGTGCAGCCGATGGCTTATGTCCCTTTAGGCCACAGGACACAGGATCTCACATTTTCATTCATACGTCAATGGATGCACACTTAATATTATTTGCTGCTGTGACTGCATGTGGTTTAAGCACTAAACACATCTACATCCACAATGACATATGAAATGTTGCTCCCACAACTATTGTTGAGCCATACTTCTCAATTGTACCTCATCATGAGGAACATTCTTCATTCTGAGTCTTTAAAAGTCCATGTTCCAAGCTGTTCCACAATGAAAGGGTTGGTCACACTTTCAGTTCTAATAATGTGTTAACTAATATCCATTGTAAATAATACTGAATTGTTATTAATTAATCTGTAGGTATAAACTAACACATTTTTATCCAAACAATGAACTTCAAATTTAAAGTTGTTAGTAAGGGGATAGTAAGAGTTCCACATTTTGCCCATTTTTGCCCATTTACTCCATTTTATGAATGGTGGTATCCCACATGATGCAGACCGAACACTGATAGCTATATATTGAACTGGAGTATCAGTGGAAGCTAACAGTGATGATACACAAATGTGAAGTGTTTTGCCATTCGGCAGTTAGTACCACCAACGTGAACTGTATCTCCTTCAGATCACCTGTTAAAACAACAGTAGAATTTGTAATGCACACTGACAAGCTCACAAATGGTCACCCACTGGATATCACTATGGTTGCTTCTTTCTGAGAAATCTAAAGGATTCTGCAGTGGCATAAGCTAAAACTGATGTACTTTGTAAAGTGAAAGTCCGACTGTACAGTGAAGGCACACACAATGGTAACCATGCATGTGATAATATGCAGTGAAAAGGAAACCAAGCAGCAAAAGTTAAATGTCAGGTTGTGAAGCTTTAGGCACAGAGCAGCTGATGTTTTTAGTACTGTGGTATACTGTGAGTGAGAGCATGCCACAGTATGCCACAGCATGTCACATTGAGTGACAATATTCCTGTGTCTTAATTTTTAATAGTATGGCACTTCCTAACTCACTGCCCTGTTGTGATTCAAATTCCACTATTTCATGGACAACACAGTGGCTCAGTGTTAAAGAATTCTACCTCACACCTCATAGACGAATTCTTATTTGTTATCCAGATATATAGGTTCATAGGTGTTTACTAGGCTAATGACCACAAGGGCCTTTTTAAGTTATGCATCTGCATCCCAAAACTCTGACAAGTTCTGATACCATTGATAAGTGCAAGCATGGGCATAGGAGATGAACCATTTACAGGCTGCCTGCGTCCATTAGAGACATAGGTGCCAAACCAGGGATGAATTTCCTGTTCCCTATCCAGTTGTCCAAGTTACACTTGAATTGGGTTAGGGAGGAGCTCTGCTTCACATGGATGGAGAGCCTGTTTCAGAAAAGGGGTAGTCTCTGGGATACATACTTGTCTCTCTCTAGCAGGTCCGATTTATATTACAAGCAAGGTTTAAGTCTTTAGAACTGGTAAATATGGTGCTGTTTGTTTTGCTGATGTCCAGGAGGTCCATTAGAGGGGACTCTGACAATGCCTTATATACCAGGCATAGATCTCCCTTCAACAGCCTGTAGGAGACAGAATACAGGGATAGGGCCTCCAGGCGGTCTGCATCGGACATGTTACTTACGTCCTGTATTCTTTTAGTGAGGACTCTCTGTGGACATTCCAATTGTTGGATATGCCTAGTTAGGCACATACCAAGGGACGCACTGTACTCAATGAGAGGTCTGATGAATGCTGAATACAGTGGAATAATGACGTTCTTGGACTTAGATGCCGTACCTTTGTATATAAGTTGCATAATATAGAATGTTTTCCTCACCCATGTAGGCATGAGAGGGACAAAGGTTAGATTACTGTCTATATGTGTCCCCAAGTTGCTGACTACTGGGTCAGCTCTTGGGGGTGTGCTGTCAATATGGTAGTTCCAGGGGTAAATGACTTCACAAAGGATACTGTTGATGCATTTCTTGGCATTTAGTTTTAGTCCATGGCTCTGACACCAGTTGTTTGTTTGTGTCAGCCTTTTCTGGAGAACATTTGTGTCAATGGGGGATTCAATGACAGCTCCTAATTTGCAATCATCTGAAATTTCAGTTAGCCAGAGGCCACTGACACCTTGACTTCAGAGAAGTAAATAGCAAAAAGGAGCGCTCCCAGGACCAATCCCTGAGGGATGTTGCTTGTGACTGGCCTCTGTGTAGAGGTGGACTCCCCAGTTCTAAGTTCCTGGGTTCTGTCTGTGAATCAGCTGGATATCCATGGATGATATAAGGGTTTGTACCTAACCTCTTGAGTTGTTCAACAATGCCAGTGTGAGGTATTGTGTTAAATGTCTTGGTCAGGTCAATGTAGGCAGTGTGAACCATTTTGCCCTCATCCATTGCTTTGGTGACCTTTTCAAAGAAGTCCATCAGGTTGAATATGCACAACCTGCCCTCGATGAAACCAAATTGGGTTGGGTCCAGTATCTGGAGGTTTCCTATATCATTACTGATCATTTCCATGATAATTCTTTCCATGGCTTTGCATATGGGATTTGTGAGACTTATGGGTCTGTAGTTTCTGTAACTGCTGCTCTTCATTCATGAGGCACGAAGCCTGTTTGGAGACTGCAGTTAAACAGCAATTCCAGAGGGCCTGATATTTCATGCTATTTAGAGGTATCCTGGGATATTGTTTGGGCCCATTGATACAGTGTTCTTGGTCTTAGAGAGAGAATTAAGGCCCTGTGCCCCAGTGATAGCAGGGGGAGTTATATTTGATGGTATTTCCTGAGGGAAGGTTGATGGAGAGAGAGAGAGAGAGAGAGCAGGGTAAAGTTGAGCTGAATTTTTGGGCCAGTAGGTTTGCTATATATTCGGACTCAGTATAGGTGACTCCATTAACAATTAGTTCTGCACTCAATTGTGTATTGCCTTTGAGGTTGTGGACATACCTAAAGAATATCTTGTGGTTGTCCTTGGCCTGGGAGGCCAAATTTACCTCACATCTGGCTTTGGCAGACTCTGAGTTGTTTGTTTAGTCTGATGAAAGTGATTTTATTCTGTTGGGTGCTGCACTTCCTGATTTTTGCTATGATTTTCTTCTTTGTTTTATACAGCCTATTGATGTTGTGATTCCACCAGGGTGGCTTGTTTTTTTGAGTTAGTTCGGTACTTCTTCTTGGTGGGTGCAGCTGCCTCTATGCAACTATTAACATGCTTGTATATGGTTTCTGTGAACAGATCCATGTATGCAGCACTGTTCTTATGGTTTATGGGGGTTTGACATTTTGCCAGGTTTTCACTTAATAGTAGGAAGTTAGCCTTAGAGTAGTTCCTGAATATTCTAGGTTTTATTTTTACGTCAAAGGAGACAATTTTGTGGTCTGACTTTACCAGAGAAGACATTACCCTAGGAGTTTGCAGCACTTGCCCGTATTAGTGAGTACCAGCTCCAGTATAGTTGCACCCCTGGTCATGTATTGACAGTCTGGTACAGGGAGTTTATGTTTACAAAATCCTGGAATCTCTGCACTGATACATTTGGTGTTGTATATGATTCCCAGTTAATAGTGGGGTAATTAAAGTCATCCATGGATATGGTATTGGGTTGGATGGTGAGTATTTCCAGTAAGTTTAAATACATGGTATGGGTTTCCTGGGTCTTATGAGGGACCTATAGCTTGCAAGGAAGTGGTATTGGATTTTGCCTATGGTGATTTAAACAGGAAGAAGCTCATGCATTGTCCTGTTTTACCAGCCTTGCGGTATATTTATTTTTTATGTAAACCGAGATACTTCCACCTTTAGTCCCTGTCTGCGCAGTAGCTGGTCTAAATGTGTGGAAGCCATTATAACCTGGCACTGTTGGTGTGGTCTCCACAGCTTTAAACCATGTTGCAGTGACTGCACAGATGTCACCATTCTTTAGGGTGAAGAGAGTTTCTTGGGAGTGGAGTTGTTTTGTTTAGACTCCTAGCAGTAAGCAGTAACACCTTTAGATTTTCTTGGTTTTGATTTGCTATGTTCATAGGTAGGTACTAGGCTATTATCTCTAGGGCCTATATAAGCCTAGCCAAAAAGGTACCATGGCTTTCGCCACCCAAGAAAATTATTTTCCTGTGCCCCTGTCGAGCAGAGCCACAGAAGTGATCCCTGGGGTGAATTTGCTATTTCCCATCCAATCATCAAGATTTTTCTTGAAGAGTGCTAATGAGGAGCTCTGTTTGACATAGATGGGTAGTCTGTTCCAAAGTCTGGAAAGTCTCTGGGACAGGAATCTATCCCTCCAGCATGTTCTGTTTTTTGTGGTGACAAGGTTTAGGTCCCTACAGCGTGTAGCTCGGAGGGATTGGGATTTCTTTAAGTGGAGCATGTTCAACAGCTCTAGGTTTGACATAGCTTCGTATGTTAGGCAGAGATCGCCTCTGAGTAGGTGATATGCGAAGGAGTAAAGCTGGAGTTTTTTGAGATGGTCTGAGTAAGGCATCTGTTTGAGGCCAGTAATCCTCTTTGTGAGGTATTTCTGCAGCCTTTCCAGTTGTTGTAGATGTCTTGTGAGGTACATACCAAAAGGGGCATTGTACTCTATAATGGGTCTAATGAGTGATGAGTAGTAATGACCTCTTTTTTTCTGGATGAGAAACCTTTTGTGATGAGGTGAGCCATGTAGAAGGATTTCCTGACCACTGTGGTGATGTGGTTATCAAAGGAGAGACTACTGTCCACCTGTGTGTCAAGGTCTCTTATCACACTTTTGGCATTAAGTAGACTACCACTTATGTGGTAGTTCATGGGTACAGAGTTTTTACCAAAGGGAATGACAATATACTCTTTGGCATTGAGCTTCAAGCCATGGCTTTGACACCAGTCATCTGTCTCAATGAGGCCCTTTTGTAGTATGTCCACGTCGTTAGGAGTTTTGATTATGGCTCCTAGTTTGCAGTCATTTGCAAACTTTGTTAGCCAAAGACCTTCTGTGTTAGCCTGTACTTCAGAGAAGTAGATACCAAACAGGATAGGACCAAGGACTGAACCCTGTGGTACTCCACTTGTCACTTGGTCTGAAGTCGGATTTGGAGTCTGCTACTTTCACAGTGTGGGTTCTGTTCATGAGCCAGTTGGCAGCCCATCTTGTGACATAGGGATTTATACCTAGTTTAGTGAGCTTATCTATAATTCCAGAGTGGGGGATGGTGTCAAAAGCCTTGGCGAGATCTAGATAAGCTGTTTGAACCACCTTACCCTCATCTATGGCTTTGGTGACTGCTTCAAAGAAGTCAGTCAGGTTTAGGAGACATGATCTGCCTTTCATAAACCCAAACTGGGTAGGGTCAAGAGTTTGGAGATTACCATTGTCTTTGTTTATGAGTTCCATGATGATATGTTCCATGGCCTTGCAAACCAGGCTCGTCAGGCTAATCGGGCGGTAGTTTCCGGGGTCCGTCGTGGCTCCCCCTTTGTGGAGTGGGATAACCATCGCAGTGCGCCATTCAGTGGGCACAAAGCCTGAGGTGAGGCTATGATTGAACATGGTACTTAGGTAGGGTGCCAGTTCATTCTGTAATTCATGTAGAACGCAGCCTGGAATATTGTCAGGTCCCATGGATGCTGTGTTCTTGGCTTTGGAGAGTGTGCTTTTTACCTGTGCAGCCGTGATTCCAGGAACTTTGCATTCTTCTAGTATAGAGATGGGCCCTCTAGGGGGTGAGAGGGGGGTAAAGTTAGCACTGAACCTATCTGCCAGGATGTTGGCAATATCAGTTGTTCCAATATGTTGGAAGTACTTTCAGTTTGGCATTGCCTAAAAAAGGCATTATGGGGAGGACAAAGTTTTAGCTAATATTCAGAAGCCTAGGGAGGGAGGTGCAGACCATCCTTGCCAAAGCAACATGGTCTGTTGGGCATCTCCTTCCATGCTGACAAATATTGCACCCCCTAAGTATGACACCATTAACTAAGCCAGTTATTAAAGTCAGTCATCTTCTGTTCATATTGTGGCATCATCCTTGGGGAAGGTAAAATGCTGCTCAGTGTTAGGCTCATACTAGCCTAGGATACATATTCTGAGAGCTCCATGATGTCTCTCTTCATATAGTCTAGGGAGATACATCTCAGGTCATTTACACTCACATGGAATATGACTGAGTCATATTAGTACTTGTGGTCTAATGACTTATGTGTTTAGATAATGTGGCAGTTCCTGGCTTCTAATAAGCAACTGAAACTTTCTCCTTATTCAGCCTGGTGAGAGGGACATTAGTGTGTCTCACAATTGAGTCTCCAATGACCAGATTGTTGGACCGTGTGGTGGCTGGGTCTATATCATATGAGCGAATCGCACAAATTGCGAATGCTCATAATACCGAACGTACCGGACCTCAAAGTGCTTTTTATGAGATTGCGGTACAGTGAAGAATGGGATATTTGCCCTTTCCTCACTGTAGTGCGATCTCTGAGTTGGAATATATTAGTGGGGGGTAGTTCGAGGTCCAGTACGTTCAATATTATGAGTGTTCGTAATTTGTGTGATTCGCTCATATGATATAGACCCGTGGTGGCTTGCCTTGTGAGCTTAGCAGCACAGGCTCTGTGAGATGTGTGTATGTGTTAATGTGGATGTTGTTTTAAAAGAGTGTATTTGGGGCTGCTGAGGGTATTTGTTATGTGTACTTCATCTGGGAGACTGTTGGGGTTTAGGAAGGTAACGTTTAAGTGCCTCAGCATATGTGGGTCTACGTGTCTACTCTGAATCGTGTGTGATGGCTGCAGCATATGTACAACTGACAACCTTATTGACATCAGGAGTATTTTTATGTGAGAGCTTTACTTCCAGTGACATTGTGTAAATACATCTGTCACATACCATATCAGTTTGTTTGAGAATTAACTGGTTGTCAGTAAACATAAGACAATTTCTACATTGCCTCAGCATGCTTGTATCCACCAAGCTGGTAATGGAGATAGTAGGAAAGTTCATATCCATGGCAAAAGACCCTTTCATCTTGATTAGACAGTCGGACTGAGAATATAAAGTAAAGTCAGGAGTATCTGGTTTGCAACTCTGAGGGCAGTATTGTCCTGTGTGCAACTAGGTATTGGGGAAATTTCAATGATGCTTTTACAGGAAAAATGTCAGCTCAAGGGGTTTGCATCTATACAGGGCACTGCCAAACAGTTGAGGGGAAACTAATTAGTAGACCCATATGAATTATGGATGAAGTATTTAGGCAGATATTCTGAAATTAGAAGCAAATCAAGCAGTACTTACTGAAAAGAAATAATTACCTTAAAGAATGATGAAAAGAGGGGAGTCAACTGAATGGCTACTGGGATATAATGCTACTTTGCTTCTTTTCTCACCAAAAGCAAAACAGTAGCACCAATCCCAAGATGATGAGCAAGGCATAGGCTGTTTGGTGATCCACAGTCTTGTCCCAGTTGATGCAAGGGTTATAGGCTCGTTGTAGTATTTTTCTTCTAGATGCCTTGAACAGCAACCAGACCAGTCAGGAATGTCAAACACAGACACTCACTGCCCAACCAGAAACAGTCAGAAATCAATACATTCTGCTCCTTCTCTCAACAGGAGCAAACTATAAGCACAAATGACAAGTGGGCACCTATGAAGCAGTTATTAGGCTTTAAAATGATCAGCACTCTCCAGGAAATGGGTCTGTGCTCCTTTTCGCACCAGTCCCAACATGGGTATCAAACCCATAGTCAAACGGACAGTGAGTACAAAGTCCACAGAATTATCCTCATGAGTTAATTCACACAGTATATATGAGTTGATTAAAAAAGACTATATTTAGATGCAACCTAGACTAAAGGCAAAAGATGTCCAGTGATACTGTAAAAATATTGTTGTGTGGTACAATGTTCAAACCTGCCTTCAGTTACTGTAATGAGTGTGAATATTCTACCCGTGTCTACATGATTTTTCTTTTCATATTCAGGTTTTCTCCTCACTCTTTCCAAAAATCTGATGCTAGATGATAGGTTACCTCATGCAGTCAATATATTTGTGTGTGTGCATGTGTTTGTGTACATATGTATCACTGCTAGTACTTCTATGTGACCTGTTTTGGTAGATTTACCTTTTGGCTGAGTGCGTTTGGCTGAGTGTTGTAATATAATTTTTAGTTTCTTAATGTAGTGGGAACACATTAATATTGCTGTGTGCTGCATGGTTGTATTACTGCTTTAGGTATGTTGATTTGGGGGGGGCTTCTGGTATGTTATAAGGTCTGTATTTGTGAAAAACTACATCAGGTAGTGGCAGTAAATGCCTCTGCATTCTGAGAATAATGAAACACCTGGTTACTATACTTAAAAATAAAGAAAGAAAGAAAAAGAAATGCCCCTAGCTGAAAAGCATCCAGTGGGGGAGGAGACATTCTACTGATTGCTACTACATGTCATGGAGAATTAAGTCTGTGAATATTCAAGGTGAAGAGAAGTAGGAGGTCACCGTGAATGATAGCAGCATCATCCAGAGAGAGAGAAAGGGAGAGAGAGAGAGAGAGAGAGAGATGAGAGAGAGAGAAAGAGAGAGAGACAGAGAGAGAGAGAGAGAGAAGAGAGAGAGAAAGAGAGAGGGAGAGAGAGAGAGAGAGAGAGAGAGAGAGAGAGAGAGAGAGAGAGAGAGAGAGAGAGAGAGAGAGAGAGAGAGAGAGAGAGAGAGAGAGAGAGAGAGAGAGAGAGAGAGAGAGAGAGAGAGAGAGAGAGAGAGAGAGAGAGAGAGAGAGAGAGAGAGAGAGAGAGAGAGAGAGAGAGAGAGAGAGAGAGAGAGAGAGAGAGAGAGAGAGAGAGAGAGAGAGAGAGAGAGAGAGAGAGAGAGAGAGAGAGAGAGAGAGAGAGAGAGAGAGAGAGAGAGAGAGAGAGAGAGAGAGAGAGAGAGAGAGAGAGAGAGAGAGACAGAGAGAGAGAGAGAGAGAGAGAGAGAGAGAGAGAGAGAGAGAGAGAGAGAGAGAGAGAGAGAGAGAGAGAGAGAGAGAGAGAGAGACAGAGAGAGAGAGAGAGAGAGAGAGAGAGAGAGAGAGAGAGAGAGAGAGAGAGAGAGAGAGAGAGAGAGAGAGAGAGAGAGAGAGAGAGAGAGAGAGAGAGAGAGAGAGAGAGAGAGAGAGAGAGAGAGAGAGAGAGAGAGAGAGAGAGAGAGAGAGAGAGAGAGAGAGAGAGAGAGAGAGAGAGAGAGAGAGAGAGAGAGAGAGAGAGAGAGAGAGAGAGAGAGAGAGAGAGAGAGAGAGAGAGAGAGAGAGAGAGAGAGAGAGAGAAAGAGAGAGAGAGAGAGAGAGAGAGACAGAGAGAGAGAGAGAGAGAGAGAGAGAGAGAGAGAGAGAGAGAGAGAGAGAGAGAGAGAGAGAGAGAGAGAGGGAGAGAGAGACGAGAGACCACAATGTATTTTTTATCATGGCTGATAATCAGATATACCTGCCAATGTTAATTTTGCAGAACATCTCGATTCTTCTTGGAGAACTCATTTTGCAGAATGTCCCTGATATTACATTCTTTTGTTTTTCTTTTGTCCGAAATAAAATGTTTTGATTTTTCTAGTAAATTGCTGATAAATACAATCAGTCAATAATGTCAGACAGTAGAGGTTCTTACCACTTAGTTATTCAGAAAATGCATGTTGACCCAAAGTTTGTTGTTCTAGTCACCTTTCTTTAACTTACTAACTATATATATATATATATATATATATATATATATATATATATATATATATATATATATAAACTGTATTAACTAACATTATTTTTGTCTTTGTCTGTCATTCTTACATTTTTATGCAAGTAATTTTTTGCTATGAATCTCCTTGAGTCTGTCTATTTTTGGTTTACTCCCTGTAAAATTAATAATTTCCTGGTTAGTAGTCAAGGTCTGTTGTCACTAAATAATGCCAGACATTTGAGTTTCCTACTTCATATCATTCAGAAAATGTATACTATGCAAACATATCATGCTATCGACTTTCCAAGCCTATAAATGTACAAATATATAAGAATGGGTGTTACTTGCTATAGAGGCTAAATTCAAACATCTGGCTATTGGCAAAACAGAGAGTAAAACTTGCATTTCCTTTGGGTCAGAGAGTGTATTATTATTGCGGACTTGCTCAGAACACTTTTGGGTGTTATTTCTTAACGTTTTGACTTAGTTAAAGAAAGACGAGCATGCGGTTATTTTTGGTTTTAGTGTCTATTTTAAGTTCATACTCAGCTTTGAGCTTTCTGATGGTTCCCTTAAGCTCTTTGTTACTTTGCTTAAGTCTGCTCTGAAGGTATGTAGAACGAGATCTCATATAAGCATTAACGAGTTTCTTTCTCTTGTTATATAATGTATTTATAAAGGTATTCCACCACAGGAGTTTGTTTTACAACTTCTTGTATTTGTTGTGGATAGGGACTGCCTTATCTATACAACCATTTAAGTGGGAGTAGAAGTCAGAGGCACACATAGCAGCTTTCGCAAAAGGATCCTTTAGAGGAGGACTATAGCAAAATGTATTTAAAGCATCAGGTAACTGATGAAGGTTTGCTTTTGAGAAGTCCCTAAACACATAGCTATTTACAGGGGAAGTAACACCAGTTTTAAAGGAAAATGTCACTAAATTATGGTTTGATTTAACAAGACTTGATGATGATTATTATTTATTTATTTAGTTATTTATTTATTTATGTAGTTATGTATTGACATTTCATTACTGTGAAAGTCTGACTGGGTAGGAGTCCATTTTCAGCTGAGTCCAAGGAAAAAAGCTTCCAAAGTATTACGAAACATTTTAAGAATAATAAATTTATAGTCTTTAAAAATAATCCAAAAAATACATTTAAATAATAATACCAAATTAGACGTAATATGAAAACATTGATTAAGGGAAGATTCAACCTATATGATAATGATTTAACAGTCAGAGAAATTTTAGCCCATTTATAGAGAAATTAAAGTTAAGTTAGTATAATACAAGCAGGAAATGCAATGCAAAGGGAGAGAACAGCAAGCTTATGATATATTTAGAGAGAAAAAAGTGGAGAGAAATTGATAGAATTAAGGAAGTGAGCAAAGAAGGGAGAGTAAGGAGATGTAAGGTATGAACAGGTATTTGTTCACATTTACGGATATAGTTTACCTGGTGTTGAGCAAGAACAGAACCAGCTTTTGGCTAAGAAATCTTTCAGAATGGTGTTGAAGGATGGGCGGGTAGGTATTGACGATGGATAGAGATAAGGAGTTCCCGGCCTTAGAATCATGGTAAGATTACAGAAAATACCAATCAGAGTTGATAGGTTTGTGCACAGACAGGGGTTTTTCATCACTGGATCATAATGACTGACTAGGAACATAGCTGTGTAAAATGTTAGTTAGTGCTAGACAAGCAGACTGATTTTGGATCCAGGATATTGTGGCCCCTAATATTTGGTTAAATATTTGTGAAAGATAGTTAGCATTTATAACGTCAAGGAAGCACTGGGCATGCCAGCCATCAGAAGTTTAGATCACATAGTTTATTGATGGATAGTTGAAGTCCTCCAGTAGAAAGGTCTTGGGTCTAAGGGCAATTTCAGCTAATGTGTTAATATAGTTATTGTGCTCAGAAGGGGACCTAGAGGGTGTTCTATAGCTAGCCATGAAGTGGTAATTAGTCTTATTTAGGGTGATTTGGACTTCTAGGAGTTCACATGTGGTATCCAAAGGAATCTGTCATGAGGTAATAATATCCTTGACAAATATTGATACTTGCACATAATTGCCACTGGGTCTGAAGAAATGAAAAGCACTGCACTCTTGAATATATGTAGTGCATTCATTATTCTGAAACTATGTTTCTGTAACTATACATATATGAATGTGTTCAAGTTGTAGGAAAGCCTCAAAACTGGACACAAAAGCTTTCACCAGAATATGAAAGCCTTGATAAGAGAGGTGAAGGCCATCCCTGGCTAAGAAAGAAGATTTGTCAGCCATCTCATTCCAAGCTGACACATACTGGATCTCCCTAGAATGACACCACCTTCACAGCCAATTATTAAAGCAAATGATCTTGTCTTTGAATCTCAGCATCATTTTGGGTGATGGTACAAATGTCACTCACAACCAGTGTCTTTCCTGCCTCAGACACATGCATAGCAAGCTCAACCATATCCTTCTGCATGTTTGAGTAGAGGGTCTAGGGTGGTTCATCTCCATGTGGATCACTATCAGGTTGGGATCATATTTGTCAGAATGGATGTATCTAAGAGCCCTTGTTACATCCCATATCCTGGCCTGGTGAGCACGGTGTCCATATGCCTTACAATAGAGTCATCTATTACTAAAAAATGACCATGGTTTGATGTGCGATTTGCATATTTATTTACCATAATCTGGCATATTAGTGTAGAAAGGGATGCACATGATAGGTCTGGAGCCAGCTGTGCATATAAATACTGAACTCCTGCCACTGCTGTTGTTTGATCACTTTTAAACAGTAGCTACTGATTTGGTTTGGCATGACTTATGTTAATGTTTTTGCTAAAATCAAACTAAAAGTAGCATTACTATGGCTTATTTGTGGGTGTGCCCGCGCGCACACGTGTGTGTGTGTGTGTGTGTGTGTGTGTGTGTGTGTCTGTGTGTGTGCGTGTGTGTGTGTGTGTGTGTGTGTGTGTGTGTGTGTGTGTGTGTGTGTGTGTGTGTGTGTTTGTGTCTTCTGAGAACTCTGGCTTGTCAAGAGCAGTTTCAGTATATGTGTGCATGTGTGAGAAATGAGTACATCTTGTGACAGACCTGGTTTGTCATGGCCTGTTTTAATGTATGTGTGCTTGCATAATCCGAATAGCTTGTGAAAGGCCTGGCTTTCAGGGGCAGTGTCAGCATGTGCATGTGTGTTGTATGCGTGCGTGTAGAGGGATAATATCACAGGCTTTTTTATCTGTGAACATGCATAATATGACTGGACACATACATAACTCTTATGGATAGAAACAAAACAGTTTACAATTCTTTATCTTTCAAACATTAGGTATTATATGCATTATAGATCAGCCAGATCCACACAGCTTCTGGGGGACTTGTGCACTCCACATCCTAGGCTCTATAAGTGGATATTGACTCAGATGTATCAGACACCTCTGACCTAAACCTCATCTACTCTAAAGCAATCTTGCTCAGAGGAGTGCTTGTTGTGGAGGGGGGGGGGCTTCTGATGATATATTCATTATCACGTACATTGATTTTACTGAAGATCAGACCTCTGAGGAGTGCACAAAATGTTGATCTAGCTTGTGTGGGGGTTATGCTATTTTTAACTTTCCTGACAAACCTCAAAGGTGTGCACAGATGCCACTATAGTTTTGCTATGGTACGTGTACTGTTTACACTTTAGAATACATTACTGAGATTGTTATGTTATGAACATAAACAGATGGTACTTTGGAGGGGTAAGGAGACATGTTGTTATAAATGTCTGACTAGCAATAGGAGGATATATGTTACACTGTTCTATTTGTTCATTCAGTTTTGGCCCAATCTGACTTCCAAGGGAGGCATAGAAGGTGGTGGCCTTTTGGATGTAGGGGTGGTGAGGCATGCTGTATATGAGTTTTGACAGCAGCCACATGATGTATATGACCATGGCCATTTCTGCCTTCACCCTAGTCTAATCACAATCTAATATCAGAGGGATACACAGAAGGTTAGTTTTTCCATTTGGAGTGAGTAGGGAGGCATTAGTATTCCCAGTTATGACTTATGTATCCTTACAAGCATTTGTCTTCTCGGTGAACTGATATTTTGTCAGACACAACTTACTTCTTCTTTGATGGAAACAAATAAGACAGAATTTTTCCCTTGCTCATGTTTTTGTTCAGGCCATCATTAGGTCAAATGTTTAGGAAAAATCCCCCTCTAAAATGTAGATTATAACATCTAGAGTCACCATGGCTTCTGGGGGCCTAGTAGCCCTCAGACCCCAGCTTAATTTATATTATTTCCTCAGTTATTACACTGCAATCTGGTTCAATTAGGGAGTGTTAAAAGGATGCAGTTAAAAGCTGAAGAGTTAGAAAAAAATGTGAGAAAGTTATAAAATATTAACCTAGAAGATGTAGTGAAGCCATGATGGGGAGAACTGGGGGAGGGGGGCACTGGCAGACATATGTGGGGGAGCATAGTCTGGACTAGTACCATGGAACCCTCACCTAGGGTGCTATTTCTCCTAAGACTATCCTTGATCTGAAGTAATGTTTTTATTTATCCTTGTATACAGTATAAACCAAAACTGACAGACTAAGTTACTGTATTACAAAGGATAACAAGAGTCACAGCAGTATAGACATTCAGAAGTGTACCACACGCCTCAATATGTCAAGTGCTTCTGATTTTTTTCTTGGTTATTTGTGTCAGAAATTATGTACTGTAACCAGGACATTTCTCAGTTGAGATTTAATGCAATCATTTTTATTTATATGTATCTGTGTTCCTTTTTGCTTAATAAGTATTTTTGGAAGAAAGTCCTGAAGTTTTTAACATCACAGTCTCCACTATTTTGCAGGACTTGGCATATACTGCCTTAAAGGCAATAGACAATACCTCATGGGTCTGATGTCATTAGAAATATAAACAAAAAATGTTTTAGAGACATACTGCAGTTCATTTTGAACAGAAAAACAGCTAATTGAAAAACAGGTTATGCTGAAAGAGAATAACAAGAAATAAAAATCTGCTATGTATATTAAACAGATCTCCTGGGACCTTTCAGTACTTTCCACAAAAACTCGGTCTGCAGTTTATACTGTACAAACTGATGTTTATTTTCTTTTCTTTCACATTTAGATGGCATGGGGTCTCGTGAAAGTGTGAGGGGACTGGTGTGCTACCTCAGTGCTGTTAAAGGGTTCACTGCAACAACTTTGGCCTCAAATTGCACTTATGCAAAGACAGATCAGTACCTGCATCAGATGAGAAATGCAGTGAGTTTACTTTCCTAATCTGTAATCTCACTGCATTACATTTGATCTGATCCAAGGAAAACAAGTCTTCTTCTTAGAATTCAGTCACAGAAATAATATGGATACCCCATAAAATATTATCTGTATTATCATTTCTGTTTTCTCTACACCTTGCCACCCCCTCCCTTTACTACAATGTTGATTAAACTGCCATGGTTTTAACATTTCTTTCTTAATTAAGACTTCTAGAACATTCTAGGACAGCATATTATGTTTCACCTCTGACTTTTGGCTGCCTTTCAAGAAGGAAGCTATTTTAATTCTGCGTTCAGTTCTTTCTGCCTGCTTTGCCTATTTACAAAAATGTTCCTACATTTTAAGTTCAGAGCACCATACCAAATAAATACATTTATCAATGTTAGCTGGTTTTTGACACTGGCCGGAGCAAATAATCTTCTCAGGAGGTTGCTATTCTGTCAAAAGTATTGAGGTTACAAGTACAAAGTAGGGTAAATACTAGGAGTACAAACTGCCATAAACTACCAAGGTCAGCATTAGGTAGAAGGATATCTAACTGTGACACATAATAGCACCAAAGTGCACTGTGTAAGGTGAAAAACCTCACATTTATTAACTTTAACAAAAGTACCTATTTAACAAAGCTCTACTAATGACTACATTATTTTAGATGGTGATGTCTATACAAAATACACACTGATGCTATATTAAATTACTTTTTGCTTGGTGGCAGAAGGAGACAGTAAACCTATCAACTTTAACATTCTACTTCACTTCCATTGCTACCTTCCTCTACCCTTTTCCACCTGTCCCATGGCATCTTGAATGCCTCTATAAATTCCCTCTGCACCATCTATTCTGGCAGGCAATTTCATGTTAGTCTCTCCAGTCTACTGCCTGTGCCCCTTCAATCTTGTTATGAAAGACTTCTCCTCATTGTATCACATGATCTTGTGTGCCAAGATCATGTGATCCAGTTTTCTGTTTTCATTAAAGAAGAAGAGTTCAAGCTCATTTAGCCTATGTTCATATTAATTTCTTAATGTCCTATAGAGCATTCTGGTGGGTTTCCTCTAAATTTCTTCAAGCAGACTGATTTTTTCCTTAGTGGCCTCCAGAACTACACACAGTATATTTTCTCTGGGGACTAAGATTCACAACTTCTCCCTGAGCTCT
This sequence comes from Protopterus annectens, assembly GCF_019279795.1. NCBI lineage: Eukaryota > Metazoa > Chordata > Ceratodontiformes > Protopteridae > Protopterus > Protopterus annectens. The sequence continues at coordinate 1,691,933,948 of NC_056732.1, read as the reverse complement.
TGATCTAATTTATACCGACTTTTTGGTTGCACAGCCTTGGAGAAAAAAAGGAAAAATAAGTGTTAGCAATGATTTCCTATGACAAATACCACTCATCAAGTTGTAAACCTGGCTTGTTGTGAGCATTGCATTTCTCATTCACTAGAACACCTCTCCCTTGCTTTCCCACTGTGAAGAAGAAGAAATTACTCATTCATTTTCCCAGTCTGATCTCCATCCCATCTCGACTTAGATTAGCCAGTTTTCTCTTTTCATTCTTACCTTCTGCTCAGCACCTAAACAAATCCTGTTTTTATTCTGAATTACTTCTGTAACTTAGTTTCAATGTTTGCCTTCACCTAGTATCTTTGTTGCCTTTTTGCTAGCTTCCACATTTCTTCCTTTCCCTTCTTGTAGGCCCAAATGCACACTGCTCATTTCTGATTTAGTGTTCCTCCTTCTGTTAGATCCCTTCCTTTATCTACTTTTCTATTCCATCTCTGACTCTGCCTTCTCTGTCATTCTTGAGCAGCTTATACCAAAGCACCTCATTTTTTATAATGTATACCCAAGCACCTCATTTTTTTATAACTTATACCCAAGCACCTAATTTTTTTATAACGTATACCCAAGCACCTCATTTTTTATAATGAATACCCAAGCACCTCATTTTTTATAACTTATACCCAAGCACCTCATTTTTTATAACTTATACACAAGCACCTCATTTTTATAACGTATACCCAAGCACCTCATTTTTTATAAGTTATACCCAAGCACCTAATTTTTTATAACGTATACCCAAGTACCTCATTTTTTATAACGTATACTCAAGCACCTCATTTTTTATAACTTATACCCAAGCACCTCATTTTTTATAACGTATACCCAAGCACCTCATTTTTATAACTTATACCCAAGCACCTCATTTTTTAAAACGTATACCCAAGCATCTCATTTTTTATAAGTTATACCCAAGCACCTCATTTTTTTATAATGTATACCCAAGCACCTCATTTTTTTAATAACTTATACCCAAGCACCTCATTTTTTATAACTTATACCCAAGCACCTCATTTTTTATAACGTACACCCAAGCACCTCATTTATGAATAACATATCCAAGCAACTCATTTTTTGTAACGTATACCCAAGCACCTCATTTTTTATAACTTATACCCAAGCACCTCATTTTTTTTTATAACTTATACCCAAGCACCTCATTTTTTATAACGTATACCCAAGCACCTCATTTTATATAACTTATACCCAAGACCTCATTTATGAATAACTTATACCCAAGCAACTAATTTTTTATAACTTATAGACAAGCACCTCATTTTTTATAATGTATACCCAAGCACCTCATTTTTTATAACTTATACCCAAGCACCTCATTTATGAATAACTTATACCCAAGCACCTCATTTTTTATAACGTATACCCAAGCACCTCATTTTTTATAACTTAAACCCAAGCACCTTATTATTTATAACGTATATCCAAGCACCTCATTTATGAATAACATACCCAAGCACCTCATTTTTTATAACGTATACCCAAGCACCTCATTTTTTATAACGTATACCCAAGCACCTCATTTTTATAATGTATACCCGAGCACCTCATATTTTATAACTTATACCCAAGCACCTCATTTTTTATAACATATACCCAAGCACCTCATTTTGAATAACTTATACCCAAGCACCTAATTTCTTTATAACTTATACCCAAGCACCTCATTTTTTATAACGTATACCCAAGCACCTCATTTTGAATAACTTATACCCAAGCACCTCATTTTTTTATAACTTATACCCAAGCACCTCATTTTTTATAACGTATACCCAAGCACCTCATTTTTTATAATGTATACCCAAGCACCTCATTTTTTATAACTTATACCCAAGCACCTCATTTATTATAACGTATACCCAAGCACCTCATTTTTTTATAACTTATACCCAAGCACCTCATTTTTTATAACGTATACCCAAGCACCTCATTTTTTATAACTTATACCCAAGCACCTCATTTTTTATAATGTATACCCAAACACCTCATTTTTTATAACTTATACCCAAGCACCTCATTTTTTATAACGTATACCCAAGCACCTCATTTTTTATAACTTGTACCCAAGCACCTCATTTTATATATCTTATACCCAAGCACCTCATTTTTTATAATGAATACCCAAGCACCTAATTTTTTATAACTTATACCCAAGCACCTCAATTTTTATAACGTATACCCAAGCACCTAATTTTTTATAACTTATACCCAAGCACCTCATTTTTTATAATGTATACCCAAGCACCTCATTTTGAATAACTTATACCCAAGCACCTAATTTCTTTATAACTTATACCCAAGCACCTCATTTTTTACAATGTATACCCAAGCACCTCATTTTTTATAACTTATACCCAAGCACCTCATTTTGAATAACTTATACCCAAGCACCTCATTTTTTATAACTTATACCCAAGCACCTCTTTTTTTATAATGTATACCCAAACACCTCATTTTTTATAACGTATACCCATGCACCTCATTTTTTTATAACTTATACCCAAGCACCTCATTTTTTATAATGTATACCCAAGCACCTCATTTTTTATAACGTATACCCAAGCACCTCATTTTTTTATAACTTATACCCAAGCACCTCATTTTTTATAACGTATACCCAAGCACCTCATTTTTTATAACTTATACCCAAGCACCTCATTTTTTATAATGTATACCCAATCACTTCATTTTTTATAACTTATACCCAAGCACCTCATTTATGAATAACTTATACCCAAGAACCTCATTTTTTATAACTTATACCCAAGCACCTCATTTTTTATAATGTATACCCAAGCACCTCATTTTTTTATAACTTATACCCAAGCACCTCATTTTTTATAACGTATACCCAAGCACCTCATTTTTTATAACTTATACCCAAGCACCTCATTTATGAATAACTTATACCCAAGCACCTCATTTTTATAATGTATACCCAAGCACCTCATTTTTTATAACGTATACCCAAACACCTCATTTTTTATAACATATACCCAAGCACCTCATTTTTTATAACTTATACCTAAGCACCTCATTTTTTATAACGTATACCCAAGCACCTTATTTTTTATAACATATACCCAAGCACCTCATTTATGAATAATTTACACCCAAGCACCTCATTTTTTATAACTTATACAAAAGCACCTCATTTTTTATAACGTATACCCAGGCACCTAATTTTTTATAGCTTATACCCAAGCACTTCATTTATGAATAACTTATACCCAAGCACCTCATTTTTATAACGTATACCCAAGCACCTCATTTTTTATAACTTATACCCAAGCACCTCATTTTTTTATAATGTATACCCAAGCACCTCATTTATGAATAACATACCCAAGCACCTCATTTTTTATAATGTATACCCTAGCACCTCATTTTTTATAACTTGTACCAAAGCACCTCATTTTTATAATGTATACCCAAGCACATCATTTTTTATAACTTATACCCAAGCACCTCATTTTTTATAACGTATACCCAAGCACCTCATTTATGAATAACTTATACCCAAGCACCTCATTTTTTATAACTTACACCCAATCACCTCATTTTTTTATAACGTATACCCAAGCACCTCATTTTTTTATAACTTATACCCAAACATCTCATTTTTTATAATGTATACCCAAGCACCTCATTTTTTATAACTTATACCCAAGCACCTCATTTATGAATAACTTATACCCAAGCACCTCATTTTTATAATGTATACCCAAGCACCTCATTTTTTATAATGTATACCCAAGCACCTCATTTTTTATAACTTGTACCCGGGCACCTCATTTTTTATAACTTATACCCAAGCACCTCATTTTTTATAATGTATACACAAGCACCTCATTTTTTATAACTTATGCCCAAGCATCTCATTTTTTTACAACTTATACCCATGCACCTCATTTATTATAACTTATACCCAAGCACCTCATATTTATAACGTACACCCAAGCACCTCATTTTTTATAACATATACCCAAGCACCTCATTTATGAATAATTTATACCCAAGCACCTCATTTTCTATAACTTATACCCAAGCACCTCATTTTTTATAACGTATACCCAAGCACCTCATTTTTTATAACTTATACCCAAGCACCTCATTTATGAATAACTTATACCCAAGCACCTCATTTTTTATAACGTATACCCAAGCACTTCATTTTTTATAACTTATCCCCAAGCACCTCATTTTTTATAACGTATACCCAAGCACCTCATTTATGAATAACATACCCAAGCACCTCATTTTTTATAACTTATACACAAGCACCTCATTTTTATAACGTATACCCAAGCACCTCATTTTTTATAAGTTATACCCAAGCACCTAATTTTTTATAACGTATACCCAAGTACCTCATTTTTTATAACGTATACTCAAGCACCTCATTTTTTATAACTTATACCCAAGCACCTCATTTTTTATAACGTATACCCAAGCACCTCATTTTTATAACTTATACCCAAGCACCTCATTTTTTAAAACGTATACCCAAGCATCTCATTTTTTATAAGTTATACCCAAGCACCTCATTTTTTTATAATGTATACCCAAGCACCTCATTTTTTAATAACTTATACCCAAGCACCTCATTTTATAACTTATACCCAAGCACCTCATTTTTATAACGTACACCCAAACACCTCATTTATGAATAACATATCCAAGCAACTCATTTTTTGTAACGTATACCCAAGCACCTCATTTTTTATAACTTATACCCAAGCACCTCATTTTTTTTTATAACTTATACCCAAGCACCTCATTTTTTATAACGTATACCCAAGCACCTCATTTTATATAACTTATACCCAAGACCTCATTTATGAATAACTTATACCCAAGCAACTAATTTTTTATAACTTATAGACAAGCACCTCATTTTTTATAATGTATACCCAAGCACCTCATTTTTTATAACTTATACCCAAGCACCTCATTTATGAATAACTTATACCCAAGCACCTCATTTTTTATAACGTATACCCAAGCACCTCATTTTTTATAACTTAAACCCAAGCACCTTATTATTTATAACGTATATCCAAGCACCTCATTTATGAATAACATACCCAAGCACCTCATTTTTTATAACGTATACCCAAGCACCTCATTTTTTATAACGTATACCCAAGCACCTCATTTTTATAATTTATACCCAAGCACCTCATTTTTTATAATGTATACCCAAGCACCTCATTTTTTATAACTTATACCCAAGCACCTCATTTTTTATAACATATACCCAAGCACCTCATTTTGAATAACTTATACCCAAGCACCTAATTTCTTTATAACTTATACCCAAGCACCTCATTTTTTATAACGTATACCCAAGCACCTCATTTTGAATAACTTATACCCAAGCACCTCATTTTTTTATAACTTATACCCAAGCACCTCATTTTTTATAACGTATACCCAAGCACCTCATTTTTTATAATGTATACCCAAGCACCTCATTTTTTATAACTTATACCCAAGCACCTCATTTATTATAACGTATACCCAAGCACCTCATTTTTTTATAACTTATACCCAAGCACCTCATTTTTTATAACGTATACCCAAGCACCTCATTTTTTATAACTTATACCCAAGCACCTCATTTTTTATAATGTATACCCAAACACCTCATTTTTTATAACTTATACCCAAGCACCTCATTTTTTATAACGTATACCCAAGCACCTCATTTTTTATAACTTGTACCCAAGCACCTCATTTTATATATCTTATACCCAAGCACCTCATTTTTTATAATGAATACCCAAGCACCTAATTTTTTATAACTTATACCCAAGCACCTCAATTTTTATAACGTATACCCAAGCACCTAATTTTTTATAACTTATACCCAAGCACCTCATTTTTTATAATGTATACCCAAGCACCTCATTTTGAATAACTTATACCCAAGCACCTAATTTCTTTATAACTTATACCCAAGCACCTCATTTTTTACAATGTATACCCAAGCACCTCATTTTTTATAACTTATACCCAAGCATCTCATTTTGAATAACTTATACCCAAGCACCTCATTTTTTATAACTTATACCCAAGCACCTCTTTTTTTATAATGTATACCCAAGCACCTCATTTTTTATAACGTATACCCATGCACCTCATTTTTTTATAACTTATACCCAAGCACCTCATTTTTTATAATGTATACCCAAGCACCTCATTTTTTATAACGTATACCCAAGCACCTCATTTTTTTATAACTTATACCCAAGCACCTCATTTTTTATAACGTATACCCAAGCACCTCATTTTTTATAACTTATACCCAAGCACCTCATTTTTTATAATGTATACCCAATCACTTCATTTTTTATAACTTATACCCAAGCACCTCATTTATGAATAACTTATACCCAAGAACCTCATTTTTTATAACTTATACCCAAGCACCTCATTTTTTATAATGTATACCCAAGCACCTCATTTTTTTATAACTTATACCCAAGCACCTCATTTTTTATAACGTATACCCAAGCACCTCATTTTTTATAACTTATACCCAAGCACCTCATTTATGAATAACTTATACCCAAGCACCTCATTTTTATAATGTATACCCAAGCACCTCATTTTTTATAACATATACCCAAACACCTCATTTTTTATAACATATACCCAAGCACCTCATTTTTTATAACTTATACCTAAGCACCTCATTTTTTATAACGTATACCCAAGCACCTTATTTTTTATAACATATACCCAAGCACCTCATTTATGAATAATTTACACCCAAGCACCTCATTTTTTATAACTTATACCCAAGCACCTCATTTTTTATAACGTATACCCAGGCACCTAATTTTTTATAGCTTATACCCAAGCACTTCATTTATGAATAACTTATACCCAAGCACCTCATTTTTATAACGTATACCCAAGCACCTCATTTTTTATAACTTATACCCAAGCACCTCATTTTTTTATAATGTATACCCAAGCACCTCATTTATGAATAACATACCCAAGCACCTCATTTTTTATAATGTATACCCTAGCACCTCATTTTTTATAACTTGTACCAAAGCACCTCATTTTTATAATGTATACCCAAGCACATCATTTTTTATAACTTATACCCAAGCACCTCATTTTTTATAACGTATACCCAAGCACCTCATTTATGAATAACTTATACCCAAGCACCTCATTTTTTATAACTTACACCCAATCACCTCATTTTTTTATAACGTATACCCAAGCACCTCATTTTTTTATAACTTATACCCAAACATCTCATTTTTTATAATGTATACCCAAGCACCTCATTTTTTATAACTTATACCCAAGCACCTCATTTATGAATAACTTATACCCAAGCACCTCATTTTTATAATGTATACCCAAGCACCTCATTTTTATAATGTATACCCAAGCACCTCATTTTTTATAACTTGTACCCGGGCACCTCATTTTTTATAACTTATACCCAAGCACCTCATTTTTTATAATGTATACACAAGCACCTCATTTTTTATAACTTATGCCCAAGCATCTCATTTTTTTACAACTTATACCCAAGCACCTCATTTATTATAACTTATACCCAAGCACCTCATATTTATAACGTACACCCAAGCACCTCATTTTTTATAACATATACCCAAGCACCTCATTTATGAATAATTTATACCCAAGCACCTCATTTTTTATAACTTATACCCAAGCACCTCATTTTTTATAACGTATACCCAAGCACCTCATTTTTTATAACTTATACCCAAGCACCTCATTTATGAATAACTTATACCCAAGCACCTCATTTTTTATAACGTATACCCAAGCACCTCATTTTTTATAACTTATCCCCAAGCACCTCATTTTTTATAACGTATACCCAAGCACCTCATTTATGAATAACATACCCAAGCACCTCATTTTTTATAACATATACCTGAGCACCCCATTTTTTATAACGTATACCCAAGCACCTCATTTTTATAACTTATACCCAAGCACTTCATTTTTTATAACATATACCCAAGCACCTCATTTTTTATAATGTATACCCAAGCACCTCATTTTTTATAACTTATACCCAAGCACCTCATTTTTTATAACTTATGCCCAAGCACCTCAGTTTTTATAACGTATACCCAAGCACCTTATTTTTTATAACTTATACCGAAGCACCTCATTTTGAATAACATATACCCAAGCACCTCATTTTTGATTAACTTATACCCAAGCACCTCCTTCTCCCACCCTCTCTTGTCATTGTCCCATGTTTCTGTAATATCAGCAATGCCTACACCAGTGCTTGCAGTCCCCTCATCTTCTTACCCAGAATTATTTGCACTGCAGATACGACTACCCAGCTACAGTTAAAGTCATCCTAATTTGTTCTTATCCTGTATTCTATCTACATTTCTTTGTTTTTTATTTTCTCTTTACTGCCAAACTCCTTTATACCTTCTGTGTCTGTCACTCTCTCTCCACCATATAGCTAAAAGGTACAATAATTCAAATGTGCATTTTCAACCTAACACTAAACACAGTTGTCCCTTCTGGGTTAACCTGGAACCTGTTCCTTGTATAAAAGGGGTACCTCTGACAAGTTCACCCCCATTCATTCTAGCATTCCTAAGCCTTTATTCCTTTTCCACTGGGGAAGCAAGTTATACTCCCTAATTCTCTCTTTCTTCTGTGTGCTTGGTAATGCCATATGTAACATTTGTGAATGAGTCCCCCAAATCTCTCTCCTGAAAATCCTTTGTCATCATCCCAACCCTGCCTCTGCTGGCACAGGTACCTCCACTGACAGATCATTGATGCTTGCTTGGACCATAACATGCATCCACCCTTCCCTGTTGGTGCAGACATTTGTCACCTCTTTGCACATCTTATGCAGTCCTGAAACCAGTCTCACTAATATCTGATCTCTCTCCTTTCTTAATTGCCTAGATTCCAGATCCTGTTTTTGATTTAGTTTTCTGTCAGTAAAACCCTATCTTTGCCCCACACTGACTCTCCTCACCTTTAATACTCAACCTGAGTAAAAAACAGCAAAAAGAGAACTTGTCCTTACCAAAAACAATTTCAAAGCTACATTGTTAGGTCAATACACTTCCTCCTCAGGTCATGACTCCAGCTGGCACACAGACCTAGTATACATCTCTAATCCAGTAACCCCTTAAAATCAAACTAATCCTAGATTAGATATTATCCCACAGCAAACCAAACAGTAACCTCCTTATTACAGGAGATTTCAGTATCAGCCCCCTTGGTCCCCTACACTTAAAAACCATGGACACATTAACCAGATGCAGGCTCACATGACAAATGAATTCACCAGGCACAACCTCAAAACAGGGAACCACTCTCTAACTGATCTAATAAGTGGTCACTGCATATTATTTGTTACCATCCATTATCCATACAAAACCCAGTATTACACCCATCCCCTTTTGCACAGGGCAAAAACTAAAAACATTCAGGCCCTTTATAACAACCTTTCCAAAACCAGTTGGTTCACCATCAGCTTAATCCCACATCCTTGATGTGTTAAATCCACTTTAAATAAACACTTACATTTGCAAAACACACATTTCTCACAAGGTACCAGATTCTGCAAAGCCATACTCAATCAAGTGATCACAGAGGAGCTCCTCTCCCTATTCCGGCTATATGATGTAGCCTGGCACAACTAGAAAATGGAGTTCTCCCCAAAAATAAACAAAGATTACTCAGCTAAGAAACATTATCAAACAGGTCACCAGAAGTCATAGATATCTTTACCTTTTCTCTTCCCAAAAATCCTCCATTAATAAACATAAACATTTCTGAAAAACTGTAAACCAAACCACTGGCCATCCCTCCCCCATAGAAACCAGCGCTATACTGCCCTCCTCTGTCTCCCTCTCAATTAATGGCATTCTCAAAATAATTTCAAATCTCCCACCCATATCCACCCCTCTACCCACCATCCACCCCACCTCCAGAACTTCCTCTTTTTATCTCCATTATACGTTAAAACCATTCCCAGCAAAAATATTCAAACCCTGCTTAACACTGAGTGATGCACAGCTACAGTTATCCCACTCCACAAGGGGGGATCCACCTTGGATCCTGGGAACTATCGCCCCATCAGTCTGATGAGCCTGATCTGCAAGGCCATGGAACGTATTATCATGGAACTTATAAACAAAAACATTGGAAACCTTCAAACACTGGACCCCACACAGTTTGCATTCATGAAGGGCCGATCTTGTCTCCTGAATCTGATTGACTTCTTTGAATCAGTCTCCAGAGCCATGGACAAGGGTAAGGTGGTCCACACAGCCTATATGGACCTCACCAAGGCCTTTGACACCATCCCCCACACTGAAATCATAGATAAACTTACTAAGCTGGGCATTAATCCCTACATCACTTGATAGGTTGCCAACTGGCTTACTGAGAGAACCCACACTGTAAAAGTAGCTAACTCCAAATCCAGCTCCAGACAAGTGACAAGTGGAGTACCTCAGGGTTCAGTCCTGGGACCGCTCTTGTTTGGCATCTACTTCTCTGAAGAACAGACCAACAGTAAGGGACTCTGGCTAACAAAGTTCACAGATGACTGCAAACTGGGAGCCATTATTGAATCCCCAAATGATGTGGATATTCTACAAAAGGGCCTTACAGAAACTGATGCTTGGTGCCAGAGCCATGGGCTCAAGCTCAGTGCCAAGAAATGTATAGTTATCCCCTTTGGGAAAAAACATGTACCTGTGAATTATCACATAGGTGGCAGTACACTAAACACCAAAAGTGTGATAAGAGTCTTAGGGACACAGGTGGACAGTGGTCTCACCTTCGATAACCACATCACCACAACAGTCAGGAAATCCTTCTATGTGGCACACCTCATCACTAAGGGCTTTTCATCCAGAAAAAAGGAGGTCAATGTCCCACTGTACTGATCCCTCATTAGACCCATTATAGAATACAACGCCCCATTTGGTATGTACATCTCAAGACATCTACAACAACTGGAAAGGCCACATAAATACCTCACTAAAAGAATCACAAGCCTAAAGCAGATGCCCTATGCTGACCGTCTAAAAAAACTACACCTATATTCTGTTGCATATCATCTACTCAGAGGCGATCTCTGCTTAACATACAAGGTCATGTCAAACCCAGAGCTGTTGGACATGCTACATTTAAAGAAATCCCAATCCCTCAGAGACACATGATCCAGGGATCTAAACCTTGTCATTACAATAAACAAAACATGCTGGAGGGATAGGTTCCTGACCCAGAGACTCCCCAGACTCTGGAATAGACTGCCCATACATGTCTCTTTGGCCCTCTTCAAAAGGAACCTTGATGATTGGATGGGAGATAGGAAATTTACCTAGGGGATCACATCAGTTGCCCTGCTAGACAGGGGTCCAGGGAAATAAATACTGTGGGAAGAAATAGCCAGGGAATTGTTATGGCTAGGCTTGTATAAGCCCTAGGGTCAATAGCCTAGTACCAACCTATGAACCTAAGAACCTATGAAGCTATGAACCTATGAACATTCCCTCTGATTCTCCTTTAGGCTCTGATGGCATCCACCCTAGACTTATAACACTATGTAAACATTTTTTGGTACACCCACTCAAATTCCTATGCAAGAACTGCCTCATCCACAACATTATGCCATCCCTTTGGAAAGCAGCATTACCTAATCTCTTAAAAACAAACAAAAACAACAACAGCCCCTCTTCTTATGGAGATTCCCACTCCCTTTCAATCCTATATACTCTAAGGTATATTTGAAAAAAAAATATTCTACTTCCGGCTCTGGAATTATCTTCCAACATACAAAAACTTCTATCCCAAGCAACATGGCTTCTGTTATGATGGGTCTATATTATATTTTTGAAAGTTTCAAACTTCGAACACCATATGGTCGACAACATATGAACGATGTTTGAAATTTCGAAAATATAACAAAAAAATAAAAATAAAAAACTATACTTACCTAAATGCTGTAGTCAGGGGGGCAAGCCGCTCTGCACCCCCCATACCCCTGCTACTTAAATATTCCTACTCTGAGATCACACTGCATTGAAGTAAAGGGGAAATATTCCCTACGGCGATTTCCATGTTACAAGCATGACATTTCGATGTTTTGACCAATCGGGTTCACTCAATATGCGTTTGCCATTTACAATTTTCGATCACGCTATAGGAACCCATTATGATCACAGTACCCAAGCAGCCCTGCATACACTCACTGATGACATCTTCAAAATTTAATAATGAAAACCTCAACGTGGCAGTGTTTACTGACCCAACAAAAGCCTTTGATCTCAAAGTTCAACCTCTCCTATTTAACTCTCTTTGTACGGCTGGGATCAGCAGCCAAACTCTCCAGTGTTTTAAGTGCATCTTTTCAGACAGAGAATTCAAAGTCATAATATTCAGCCACTTCTCTGATTCTGCCTCAAGAATCAGTAGTCTCACTGCTTCTTATCCCATTATTCTTTTGTATATTCCATTCGGACCTTCCCCACTTACTCATCATCCTTATACGCTGATGGTATGCTGATCCATAGATCTCACCTTTCCAACATTCCCATCAAAAAACAACTGCAAAAAAAAAAACATATACAAGCTTTCTGAGTTCTTAACTCAATGGAAACTGTTCTTGAACCCTAAAAAATATGCTGTTTGGGACCAAACATAAGCTCTCCAAGGTACCCATCAGCTGACCAGTAATTCTTATTATACCATGACCCCCCCCCCCCATTAATATTCCAAAACGTGCACGCTGATTGCCCAGCGTGCACGTTGTAAATCGACTTATACTAATGTAAAAAGTTCCGGTCGCCCGGACTTTTTCCATTAGTATAAGTCTCTTTTAAAACACTGTCTCGCTATGTTAAAAGAGTTTAACATAGCGACACAGGTTTAAAAAAAGCAACGGAGATCTCCGTTGCTTTTTTTAAAGCTGTCTCGCTATGTTAAACTCCTTTAACATAGCGACACAGTGTGTAAAAAGCAACGGAGATCTTGCTTTCTCCTTTGCTTTTTTTTAAAACCTGTCTCGCTATGTTAAATGGGTTTAACATAGCGAGACAGCTTTAAAATAAGCAACGGAGATCTCCGTTGCTTATTTTAAAGCTGCCTCGCTATGTTAAACCCATTTAACATAGCGAAACAGTAAAAAGCAATGGAGGTCTTGCTTTCTCCGTTGCTTTTGCCACAGCTCTGATGTACTGCGTAGGCATGCTCAGTACATCAGAACAGCCGCGGATACCAGACAGCTGCGGAAGGGCAGCAAAGAGGCATTATGCAATGCCATTATTTAAGAAAAGTAATTATTTTTTTTCTTAAATAATGTCATAGTATAATAGCAATAACCCACTTCTGGGTGTGGGTAATGCAGGATTTACCCACGGTTGTCTTTGTTTTCACCCTCGTGACCAAACCACGCCAACCGTGGGTAAATCCCACATTACCCACACCCAGGCGTGGGTTATTGCTATAATAACCATACCTCTCCTAGAAACTACCTCATACTTCTGAAACTCACGGATATAGTTCAATCAACACCTTCATCTCAATCTCATGTACAACTAACAAAAGCAAAAGGCAACTCACTGCTGTTTTGCTGCATTAAGATTTCCCACTTTATCTCCCTGGAAGCAGGGACAGCAACTGGAAAAGAGGTGTTCCTCTCACAACTTGAATACTGACTTGTGGTAGCTTCTGATTCAAAGTAAAATCTCCTTACAAATGTCTGCAAACAGTATCTTCAAATGTGTTGTACTACCATCAAAACTGCAACATCACTGCCAGTTCCATGGCAAAGCTCACTGTCTCCCCATCATTCACAGAATAAAACTCTCAAATTTTCAAATTACTTGGATTTCAATATTTCCCATACTTTGCCATCTACCTATGTCCATCCACCTCTGACTGCAGCTTTAGATATCTACAGCACAGCATAACCTCCCTAAAGAAACACAAAACAAAACTACACTGTACTGCCCACATTGTTTCCATCTTTGCCCCCCCCCCCCGTTATGCAAATTTGTTCCTACTTCACTTAAAGAAACCCATCCTTTGTAACATTCAAGAGTGGACTTTTCCTCTTCAAAGATGCCGTAGCTACACAACTGTTGCAATTACTTCACTACTCAAAAGATATATCACTCACTGAAATGCATTTCTGTGACCTCATACATACTAAAATCTCCTGCTCTCTTAGTTCCCTGTGATGTTGCAATGCTTATTTTGTATAAACTGTAAATTTTGACTTTATAATTTCAGATTTTTAAAGCTTCTTGGCTGAATCTGTAATTGGCCCAAGCAGAGCAGTTGTCTACCTCTAGTAACAAAAATAAATAAATAAATTATTATCTTGAGTATAATTAATAAACTGTTTAAAAAAAAGACAATAAGCTATTCAGTTGACAATAGATGACTGGGTTCAGTTCCATGCCCATAGCTTCAATAGCCGAGTGCATGTGTGTGTGTGTGTGTGTGTGTGTGTGTGTGTGTCTGTGTGGGGGGAGGGGAGTAATGCGTGCATATGTTGTACTAAGTATACAGCATAGTAAATGTTTATGTAGCTACAACATGTAGAAGTGTGTTACAACATGGAGGAAATCCTTCATGCTGCTATAGTAACACTTATACTCTTTTAATTTCTCCAAATCTTTTGGGTTTCTAACACCATGGGAATGGATCCTATTACCAAGTCAAAGTACGATTAAAGTTCAGGAAATTAGTATTGTTTCCCTGTTTGATGCCAGCCAGTAGTACTCTTTGCCCACAATGTGTCGAGTAATGACACTTTCTGCAATTTGTGTGGAATTACATGTATTGGTAACATATATAAATAAGATCGTAGACTCTTCTTTCTAAGACCTGTTGCTCCTACTACTATTGGAACTGTCTGGGTATCTTTCTTCCACATTGCTCTCATTTCTGCCTGCAAATCTTGATATTTTATGACTTTGTGCCTCTCTATACACAAGACACTGTAGTCACTGGGTGTGGCGATTTCAATGATCAATGCTACTCTTGTCTTCTTTTCATGGACAGCTATATCCATTTTTCTAGCATATATCTTTTGAACTGTTGGTAATGGGTGATCCCATGTGATATAAACCATCATTTTCTATGATGCTCTATGGCTCCTGTTTCCAATGTTTTCTCAGCAGCTTCAATACCATAATGTTTGCACAATCCCCAGTGCAACAATCTTGCCACATTATTATGCCTTTCAGTACAGAGTTCTTCTGCCAGTAGTATATCACAGCCAGCAATGAGGTGTGTGACTGTTTCCAATTTGGTTTTATAAAACCTACATTTGTCTGTTTCTCCCACATATTCAATGGACTTTGTAAACCAATGTGTACGCAGCCCACTATTTTGCACTGCTAATATTAACTTTTCATCTCTTGGTTTGAGTTCACCTCTCTTTAACCATTCCTGCATTTGTTCCTGACCAACATGAGGTTTTTCCAGAAGTTATCTACACTTGCTACTATATTTATGCATTTTCCACATTTCTTGCCTTCTCATCTGGTCCCTCACTTTATATTCTTTCTTTTGTTTTTTTGGTACATTCAGTTGCTGCCTGCTATGCTCCTGTGTGAACTTTAGGCAATGTTTTCTAGATACTGTGAGGGAGTAACAGTCCAAACAAACCATTAATAATGACATTGCATATTGTGTACTGCTCTGCAACTGACATGCTGCTGCTGATGATGATGATGCCTGCCGTACAACCTGCTGTCTCCAGGTGCCTTGGGTGAAAGGGACATTTTTTTTCCTCAGAGTGCATATGGTTACTGAAGTGGTGTGGATGGCACTGCATGTTTCTCTGTGTTTACAATACATTGGCAACAGCTATTTGCCTCTGCAGCTGAATTTCACTTCAGCCACATAATCTAATCAAAGGTACCCACAGGCAAATATCTTGTTGCTTAACCTTATGATCCTCAATATCTTTATGTTAGGTTTGGACAGTTTATCTATGATGTCTAGGGATATAGGATCATAGGATCATAGGAGGTTACTAGGCTACTGGCCTGAGAGCCCCTACAAGCCGAGCCAAGTTCAACCCATGTTCCCAAGGGTGTCTGGTTTAAGTAGACACTAAAGTCAGCACCTACTGCCCCTGTTCAAGAGGACAAAGGTGGAATCACTGGGGCGAATTTCCATTTACCCATCCGATCGTTCAACCTGCACTTAAATAGGTCCAATGAGGAGCTTCTGCAGCACTGCTTGACAGGGGCACAGGAAAATTATTTTCTTGGGTGGCAAAAGACAGGGAACCTTTTTGGATAGGCTTATATAGGCCCAGGGCTGATAGCCTAGTACCTACCTATGAACCTACCTATGAACCTATGAATAGGAAGCTTTTCCAAAGTTGGGGCAACCTCTGTGAGACAAATCTATCTCTCCAGCAAATTTTGTTGATGTCACATACCAGATTAAGGTCCTTTAAGTGAATGACCTGTGTGCCAGTTAACTTATGAATGTGCAGCATTTCCATCAAAGCTGGGTCAGAGATTGCTCTATATGCAAGGCACAGGTTGCCTCTGAGCAGTCTGTATGACACAGAGTAAAGTGACAATGATTTTGGTCTGTCCACATAAGACAGATCTTGAAGACCCTGAATTTTCTTCGTAAGGAACCTTTGTGGTCTCTCCAATTGCTGCAGATGTTTGAAAATGAATATACCAAAGGGAGCATTGTATTCTATTATTGGCTTGATGAGGGAAGAGTACATGGGGGTTATAACTTCTTTTCTTTTTTTGGAGGAAATGCCCTTACTTATCAAATTATTGAAGTTAATGTTGCTGTCGACCTGTGTACCCAGATCTCTCACCACTGACTGTATGCTCAGGGTATTGCTAATGGTGTAGTAGTTTGCAGGAACATCACCCTTGCATTTTTTTGCATTACGTTTAAGACCATGACTTTGACACCAGTCATTAGTCTGCATAAGACCTTCATGCAGGACGTGGGCATCGCTAGGGGTTTCAATGATCACTCCCAGTTTGCAGTCATCAACAAACTTTGTCAGCCACAGTCCTTTAGTTTTAGCCTGTACTTCAGAAAAGTAGATTCTGAAGAGTAGGTGTCCCATAACCGATCCCTGTGGAACACCACTGGTTATGCATCTGCTGTAGGAGGTAGAGTCCCCCTATTTCGACCAATTCTATCAGTAAGCCAGTTTGCAACCCATCTGACAATACATGGGATGAATCCCAGCTGCATGAGTTTATGAGTGATGCCTGAGTGGGGGATTGTGTCAAAGGCCTTGGCTAAGTCTAGGTAGGCTATATGCACAGATTTGCCTTCATCCACGGCTTTGGTGACTGTCTCGATGAAGTCCACCAAGTTTAACAGGCATGATCTCCCCTTGACAAAGCCAAACTGGGCTGGGTCGAGCATTTGGAGATTTCCTATGTCTTTGTTAATGAGGTCCATGATGATTCATTCTATGGCCTTACAGATAAGGCTGGTCAGGCTAATGGGTCTGTAGTTCCTGGGGTCCATGGATGCACCCCTTTTGTGCAAAGGGATGATGGTACCTGTTTTCCATTCCACTGGGGTGAATCCAGTGCTTAGTCTGTGATTGAAAAGCCTGCTCAATGGTGATGCTAATTCCTGTTTTAACCCACGTAGAATACAGCCTAGAATGTTGCCTGGTCCCATAGAAGCTATGTTTTTGGCCTTGGAGAGAGAATATATGATCTGCTTCTCAGAGATACTAGGCTGCGGACACGTTTTGGGGATGCTTTGGGGAATATATAGTGTGGACAGGGGAGTGAAGTTATCCCTGAACCTGTCAGCCAACAGGTTTGCTATATCCACAGGTTCTATATATGAAGTACCATTAACTATGAGTTCAACGCAAATCTGGCCCTTACCTTAGAGGTTGCGAATGTACCTAAAGAACTCCTTATGGTTATCCTTAGCTAGGGAAGCTAATTTGGATTCATAGTTAGCGTTGGAGGACTTCACTAGGAGTCTTATTTGCTTGTTTAAGTTGAGGAGGGAGTGTTTCCATTTTTGAGTCAGTTTCTTCCTGCTCTTAGACAGCAATTTATTTCTCCTGTTGTATAGCCTGTTAATGGCAGTTGTCTGCCAGGCAGGTTTGTTTTTCCTTGAAGATCATGCTTTGGTTCTCTCAGGTATGGCAGAGTCAATACAATTGTACAGGTGCTTGTATAAAGCATTGGTGTATAACTCAGCATAGATGTCTGTTCCATCAGTGGGGGAGGGGCTATAAAGCTATTTATGCCATCACATAAGAGGTTATAATTGGCCTTGGAGAAGTATTTTAGTCTAGTTGTTGTTAAGGGGGGTCTTATGCTATAGTTACATCTAGTGAGACTGATTTGTTGTCAGATCTCACCAAGGATGGCCACACACTGTGGGTGGTGCACTGGTCTCCCATACTGGTGAGCACCAGGTACAGGATGTTTGAGCTCCTTATGGGTGTGTCGACCAGCTAGTCCAAGACACTGGAGTTAACAAAGTCCAGGAACCTTTGGGCAAGTGAGTTAGAACACGTATAATTTACGAGGTCTATGGATGGGTAATTAAAATCACCCAAAACCAGGGTGTTTGCTTGTATCTTGATTGACTCAAGTAGATCCAAATAGGCTGAGTGGATGTCCTGATTCATGGAGGGGGTCCTATAGCTGGCAATGACCTGAAGAGGGGTCTTACCTACAGTCAATTGCACCTGAAGTAATTGAAGGGAATCGTGCAGTTTAACCAATCTACAGGTGTATTTATCATTAATGAATATTAACACACCATCTCCTTTAGTTCTTATGCCTTCAGTTTGTGGTCTGAACATGTGGAAGGAAATGTAACCTGATATAGCTGAAGTGCTGTCCATAGCCTTAAACCAGGTCTCATTGACTGCACAAATGTCAGCATCTTCCAGGGTGAAGACTGCTTCCAGTGAGTGCAGTTTCTGGTTTAGACTCCTAGCATTTAGCAGCATGCAACTAGATCATCACTTTCTGAAGGCCTTGGCAAAGTCTAGACAAGAAGCATGGATAGGCAGTCCACCATCTAGTTCATTAGTAACCTTTGCAAAGAATTCACTCAGGTTTAAAAGACATGACCTGACCTTAATGAATCCAAATTGATTGGGGACTAGTGTGACAAAGCACTTATATCATTGTTAATAAGTTCAGCAGTTTTATGCTCCATAATATTTGTGAGGCTAATAGGTGCATAGCGTTTGGGTCATTTGTAGGTCTGCTTTTTGTAATTATACCACTGTGGCTTTTCTCCACTGCATAACGACATAACTTTTTTATTTATTTTTTTTTTAGGAGAGCTTTGAGTAAATCATGTATTACATTACATGTAAGATATTCAGGAATGCTAACTGGTCCCAAGGAGTAGGTTGTTTAATATTGTATATTGTTGATGTTATCTAGCCCAAGGAGATGTTATGAGGAGTGAGATGGGCCAAAGTTGAGGATATGGTGAGTTTGGCAGAGGGAATGACATTTACATGGAATTTGTCTGTTAGCATATTAGTAGTGTAAAGACGTTTTCAGTACGGATAAGTTCAGTGCAGTACTGGATGTGATTTCTTAGTTCTCAGATGTAGCTGAAAAAAGCCTTGTGATTATTTTTTGCATTTGTAGTTATCCTTCATTTGTATATGGTCTTGATCTTCCTGATGGCTTATTTTAGAGTTTACTTATTAGACATAGATCTGATTTACATCAATGAAGAAGGAATCTTCTATAAATAACTGTGAGCTTCCATTGCAAATCATGCTTATATAACAGTTCCACCATTCATGTGTATTTCTAAAAATGGACATTATTTTTCTGGTGGATAGGTACAGGCCACTTAATCCAACATTTTAATGGGGTATACAGTTCAGGTGTATAAGAAAAGTATCTGATATTGGTTTACATGGAGAGTTATTCTATTTACTTTCATTTAGGAGGGCTTTAAATAGCACAAAAGTTTGTTTTGCAGTAATCCCAAAATACTGTTTAATTTACATGTGGTTTGGAGTTTTGAATTATGTTTTTTGATGGCGACAATCATTGTTAATCGCTCTGATGTGGTTAAGATAAAGGTGCATGCAGGAGGTGTGAGTTTGGGAAAATTTAGTAAGGATAAGTTCAGGAAGGAAGTCGCCTTAAATGAAGTGGGGCAGTTTGATCAAGGGAATTAGCATGCATAAAAAACAAGGAATTTCTGGCTGTGTACATTTGTAGCCATTTAATTATGGCAGTTGATGTTTAAGTCATTCAAGTAGATTTAAATTTAAGGGGTTGTGAAATATTTCTCTTCTTGGGCAATTGTTTGAGGACTCAAGGCTGAATTGCAGTTCTGCTGCAGAGACACATGGTTCATAGGTTCATAGGTTTGTACTAGGCCAACAGCCCTGAAGCCTTTACAAGCCTATCCCATAGAAGTGCCCTGGCATCATGCCACCATTAGTTCCTGGTCCCTCTATCAAGTAGAGCCACTAGAGTGATCTCTGGGATGAACCTTCTATTTCCCATCCACTCATCAAGATTTCTCTTGAAAAGGGCCAGTGAGGTGCTCTGCTGGACATGTATGGGAAGTCTATTCCAGAGCATGGGCAGTCTCTGGGTTTTGCACCTGTCCCTGCTGCATGTTCTGTTGATTGTGGTAATGAGGTTGAGGTCACTGGAGCATGTGGTGCATAGGGATTGGGATTTCTTTAGGTGTAACTTTTCTAACAGGGCTGGGTCAGACATGGCTTTGTAAGTCAAGCAGAGATCACCTCTTAATAGATGATATGAGACAGAGAAAAGCTGGAGTTTTTTGAGTCTGTCCATGTAGGGCATGTGTTTAAGGCCTAGGATCCTCTTTGTGCGGTACTTTTGTGGCCTTTCCAGCTGTTGCAGGTGTTTAGTGAGGTACATGCCAAATGAGGCATTATACTCATGATAAATTTACTGTAGGCACAAAGAAGCTTGCAGAATTATGCCCACAACTGGAATAACCAAGTGCAAGGGGGGTGGGGGACAATATCCATAGCCCTCCAGAACCCAAAAGGCAACAGGCAGTATGCAGGCACCTGCAGCTGAATTCTTAACGGACATATCAGTGGCAGAAAAAATACAGTGTCCAATGGCAATGCCTTTATTAATTTGTCATAGAAGTGATGGGTGCTGTGCTTGGCATATAGCACATACTTACGTAACTAAATTTGAAGAAGCATGCAACAGCATGTTGTGACTACTTCTTCAACCCAAGTTAGTTTAGGAAAGAAAGAAAGAATATTGGGTTATATAATGACTGCAGATGGATTAGAGATATTAATAACCCTTATGTTTAGGCCAGAGTCCTTATCCTATAAAGAAACATTTGACATACCACCAGTGAAGAATTGCTCTATTTCTATTTTGCTTCAGTAAGTTTCAGAAAGGATATAAAATAAGGCATAAGAGAGCATATTGCAAAATTTGTAGTCCATTCACTTTGATAATCCAACAGTAGACTATAGATATAAATATGAATGTTGTGAGGCAATGTAGTACATAGGTATATGCAAAGGATTTGATGAAAACTAAACGTTGACAAGTAATGTAATATTATTCAGCCAGTTGCTGCATGGAGACAGGAGCAGAAAAATGCCTTGATGAGTAATGTTGCATATTATGTGGTGGGACCTGAACTATTCGGGTCTATATTATAACATCGAAATCTACAAAGATCGAATGTTATAATATTGAACCCTAAACACCGAAATCCGCAAACATCGAACAGTCAGAATAGTGATTTTTTTCCCAGGGGAAAAAAATCGCTATTCTGAGAAACATACACACAACACAAACACACGCAAAAAACAGCAATCCAGACATACACTTAAAATCCTACACCTAAACCTAAACTAAACTTTACATACACTACTAGCTATCCACTTACCTTAACCCAACCCTAACCCTAAGGTCCGTCACTATCGCACACTCACCTCACCCGCACCCTAACCCTAACTCACCTAACCCACCCCCTAACCCTAACCTACACACAACCTCCCACTTACCTGACCCGCGCCCCAACCCTAACTCACCTAACCCGCCCCTATCCCTAACTTACACAATCGCACACTTACCTGACCCGCGCCCTAACCCTAATGTTCACACAACCGCACACTTACCTGACCCGCTCCCTAACCCTAACTCACCTAACCCGCCCCTAACCCTAACCTACACATAATTGCACACTTACCTGAACCCGACCCGTAACGTTCCAACATATCGAACACTGAAAACAGTGAAGCCACAGCAATGGCCCACCAAATTCTTTCCCTGGGAAAGAATTCGGTGTCCTGCACCTTCACTGTTTTCAGCATTCGACAAAACTGGTTTGATATTATAACATTCGAACTTTATAAAATTTAATGTTATAATATAGACCCAACTATTCAATGTGTAATATTGATATACCTTGGAATAAGGCTGATATGCATGAAGAAGGTGAACATCTAAATCAGCATCTAAAGAACATGGAACTGAGTTTGAAAGCCTACAGTAGTTGTAAAAAAAGATCCCTTGAGTGCTTGAGGTTAAATGTTCCTGCAATAATTTACCATAATACTATATCTAGAATGCAATGAAAATGACAAATAAGTAAATATATAAATCTGCCAACTTAAGCATCTTTGCCTGCCATTTTTTAGCTGGTTGTTGTTGTATCTTTCGGCTTTTCCTGGTTAGGGGTCACCACAGCGGAACTCCGGTCTGCTAATGATTGGCAGTAGATTTTTACGTACTGAGTTGCCAGCCCTGATGTACAATCTTCAACGAAGGTACGCCCATTCATGCATGTCTCCACACAGAAGACGCTTTAGCTGAGAATCGAACAGGACAACGTCTTACTGCGAGGCGACAACGCTACCGCAGCACTACCATTGCAGTGCCATTTTTTTTTGTACACTTGATGAATGAATGAATGGAAGAAAAAATATGATAAATGAACCTCTTCTCAGCTTGACTGCAATTAATAATGTTTCTGTTAGTGTCTGTGTCTTGTCTTAGCCTACTTTAGTGTTCTGTATTTCTTGTGCAATATCATTACTATAAAATGAACTTCTTTTCATGGGGCTAGGTTAAATACATTACATAAGCAATCACTAACAAAAAAAAAAATCCTGGAAAACTGCAATTTCAAAACAGGATTAGTTCAATTTCTTTCAGCGGCACCATCCAAAATAAATCCAAAATAAAATAGTTGCTTTCATTTCCTCTGTTAAACTTTGAAAACTCAGTGTCAACGTTGCTTGTTCAGGCCTTTTTTCAAATGCAATTACCATGTCAAATATGATATAGTACCTCACAATTTTCCTACAGGCATTACTCATTTTTATTTAGGTTTCTCGGAAATGAATAGGTTTGAATCCACTTAGCCATTTAACAAGACAATTTTTTTCCATTAGAATAAAAAATATTTATTTCTCTGCCTCATTGGGAATTGATTTTGATCCCGTGTATGGAGCAATGGAAGTATTTGAGCTCAATTCACATACAGTATATCTGAGATAATACTCAGCTAGAACAAGTAGCGTGGCAAAGGATGATTGCTATTTGACTGAAATACCTTCAATGGGATGGAACATTCAGTGAAGGTTATGCTAGCCTGTCATGAGGTATAATAAATATGGGACACAGATCATCTGGTACTTACTGAAGTCATTTATCATTTATTTATTTATTTGACATTTATTTACCAGGGTGGTCTGACTGGGGCAACAAAACCAGCTTTCAGCAGAGGCCCGGGGAGAAAAACTATACATACAGTACAATACAAATACAGTATAATCCAATCCAATACAAATTACATTAGAAATACTATACAAAAAGAAGTTGAAAGAACAAACTATGTTACAAGATGTTGCAATATAGTACTACACATCTAGGCAATTATATAGAGTTAAAACATTATTGACACAGTTATGAAATATTTATTTATGTGTCAAGTGCATCAATAATCTCATACAAAGACACTTTCAGCCATGAATTGTATACGGCAGTAACAGGCTAATTAAGCAGTACTTAAGGTGATACTATACGGCAGGCTTACTTACTTGGAACACAGCTACCTCAGAGTAATGGAGTAATAAAAAGAGTAAAAAACAGATAACAGCATACTTGGAACACAGCCACCTCAGAGTAATGGAGTAATAAAAAGAGATAACAGCATACTTGGAACACAGCCACCTCAGAGTAATGGAGTAATAAAAATAGATAACAGCATAGTTGGAACACAGCCACCTCAGAGTAATGGAGTAATGAAAAGAGATAACAGCATACTTGGAACACAGTCACCTCAGAGTAATGGAGTAATGAAAAGAGATAACAGCATACTTGGAACACAGCCACCTCCGAGTAATGGAGTAATGAAAAGAGATAACAGCATACTTGGAACACAGCCACCTCAGAGTAATGGAGTAATGAAAAGAGATAACAGCATACTTGGAACACAGCCACCTCAGAGTAATGAAGTAATAAAAAGATTACAGCATACTTGGAACACAGCCACCTCAGAGTAATGGAGTAATAAAAGGAGATAACAGCATACTTGAAACACAGCCACCTCAGAGTAATGGAGTAATAAAAAGAGATAGCATGATAATGCAGAAGTAGGTTAGACTGTAGTTTACAAAAGCAAGGTTACCAGTTAAAGAAAGAAATCAGTGACAGTAAAATATCAAGAAATAAATGTCAGATTACAACAGCTCTTAATGTACTTACAATTATAACAAAACAAATGATTACAGATCTAACAGAAGAGGACCGAAAGGAGAAATGTTTATGTTGGAAGATATAACACACCACAAAATGTAAAGTCTCAATAACAACCTTTCCTCATTCAAAACACAGTTGAAAATCCACCTAATCGACTCATGGCTATGTTCTTGTAACACACCAGGATAATTACTTTCCTTCTCTGACCTCATCACATATTCTGGCGATAGGCTAACCCAATGGAATAATCAAGACAATAGGTACCTCCTTATTATAGCCAGAATTCTACTTCTGTTTTAAGGCTGCTATAATAAGGAAGTACCAGAGAATCTCCTGTATAAATAAATTGTACATAATAAAAATCTTTTGTAAATAGTTCTACCGAATAACAACTATTCCTATACTCACTAGAATGAACTATATTCACTTTAAATACACTCCTGGGGGCACATAAAGGACTCCACCGCTCATGTTAAGGGTCAAAAGATACTACTTATGCAATATGAATACTTCTGATTCAAAGGGACATTACTGGCTAATTTGCATGTGTCTGAATTTCTGTTCACTACGGTGAATGCAGATCAGCACTTTTCCACAATAGATGGCAGGTGCATCATGTTAGCACAGTCCCACTCGCACATACAAACACACAGAAAAAATGCACATACCCCCTACCCATCCCTGTTGTCAGAAAGTCCATGGTGTCTCCTTCTTCCCTGCCCAGGATGATTACAGTCAGTCCTCAATGGCACACATTCGAGTTTCACACTTAATATACTTTCATAACTGCATGCTAATGCAAAAACTGCTATCCTAGCAACTGTCTATGTTAGTAGGTAGAATACATAAACTCCTGCCATAATTTTGTCCAGTCATTAACTATGGCTTATGTCCTGATGTCTTGCTCTATGAGACTGAATGGTATGCTTAAAGATCTCTCTCTCTCTCTCTCTCTCTCTCTCTCTCAAGTCACAAACTGTCACAGAAATTGCATAACACCTGATATTCTCACTATATGATAAAAAAACCCTGCTACAATAACTTTATCAGTTATTACAATAGGTTAAGGTTGGGATTTGGGGTTTAGGGTTTGAATCCCTTTCTCCTCCCATCATAGTACTTATCTGGTTTGTAGTGGTGACACAGAAGACTGATATACTTGGTGGGAGGATACAGGGCTGACTAATATACTTGGTGGGAGGATACAGGGCTGACTGATATACTTGGCGGGAGGATACAGGGCTGAATAATATACTTGATGGGAGGATACAGGGCTGGAATAATTTTCACTGCCTTTTAAGGCATGCTTGTTATCCCTGGTTTCTAGAGATTACCCACCTCCCTAATTCCTCTACTGCTATTTTCCAGACAGACACACACACTCACATATGTAGCCCTTTGTATACACTCATGCACTACCTTAAGATTAAACTATCCAGCTCTTACCTCTTTCTGAGATTGATGAATTCACCTCTTGGCCATGTTCATTACTGCAAACAAGCAGGAGTGGACATGCTGCCTTATCCAGCTGTGTAAATGTCATACCACAAGTAGTTCCACGGTAGAGCTCAGGGTTAATTAGCATATGCTTGTCTCTTGGACTGCCTCATTAGCAACCGTCATGTCTAAGGAGACATTGCATTGTGATGTTGCACATCTTCATGCAAAAACACTACAGTAGGGCCATCTATGAACTCAAAAAAGTTATTGAAAGGTGAGCACTTTGTGTTAACTTTTATAAAATCAGCTCACTTTCTAACACTCATTCTTACAACATAACCTGCATTCTTTAGAAACTGGTTTTACCTTTATATTCTGCTGTTCACCTTCTATATTCTTATTTTTTACTCAAGAGATAATGTGATTGAAATGTACAAGGTACCATCAATGAGTGCCACAGCTTTATGAACTTGTTTTGTGATTCTTTTCATGTGTTATTTTATGTTTCCATTTTAATGACCGTTTGAGGTATTATTTTAACTCTGGAGCCTTAGTCCATATACTGCGGTGGTGGTGCTGTGGTAGCATTGTCGCCTCACAGTTAGACGTTGCCCGTTCGATTCTCAGTTAGAGCGTCTTCTGTGTGGCGACATGCGTGAATGGGTGCTCCGTCGTTGAAGGTTGTGCATTAGGCCCAGCAAGCCAGCACATAAAACTCTACTGCCAATCATTAGCGGACCGGAGTTCCACTGTGGCGACCCCTAACCGGGAAAAGCCGAAAGACACAAACAGTCTTAGTCCATAGGTCTCTGCTGAAACTGGGTTCCATGCCCAAAAGACTTTCCCAGTATCAAATGAAAATAAATAAATACAGTGGCAGGCAAATGCATGCATACATGCATAAATATGTACATATATAGGGTACATGCAAAAAGCAATGCAGTGAAATCAGACCTGCTCCCATTTCTTTACTAATCAATAGGCATTTAGTGATTTCCCCAGATGTCATTACAAATATACTTCACTCAATGGAAAGCTGTATTTCAGCATAACCAAATGCAGTTATTCTATTTGCACTAATGCACCTGTAAGTTAAGGTTAGCAGACTTTTTATCCACTATATAGAATAGTACTGTAAGTAATCTATCAGATGGGAAACAGAAGTATAGCCTTACAGCATAACATTTAACATCAAATCTATAAACACTATAGGCAATAATATATGAAACAGAAACTTCAGTCAAAATGATTATTTCAGCCCCAATGCATTCAAAGATAATTCTAATAATACATGTGTTTTTTGCAATATCATATCTTAACTTTTCTCTTTCCTTTTTTCCATCTATTGTGATGCAACTGGTGTAGCTAGTATGCAATTTTTTGTAAAAAAGGTGTGGTCACAATATAATATTTATTGCAAAAGCCACATTCAGTAATCCAGAAATAGAAATGCAGGACCTGCATGATAAGCAGGTGTATAATCAGCTAGTGTTGCCAATTTAATATGGCATGATTGTGGGCTATGACCTCATGATCTATACTGCCGACCAACAAACAAATGTGAGAGGTTATTGGCCTTACGGACAGAGGTGTAGCTAGGTGATTGTGAAAAGTGCAGCTACCCTGGGATCAAGGCGTCCAGCACTCTATGTTTTGTACAAGCAATGGTGCCATTCAGAAATGACTTCTGATACTGCATTCTTGGTCAAGGCTGAAGACCATGTGGCACTTAGACATTAGCAAAACACTAGTTAGATTTGCAGCAAATGACTTGCTATAGTTTATGAAGAAACCTTTTTTCCTTAACTTCAATTGAAGGGGGTACCAAATTGGAGAGCTGTACAGGCCACCAGAAGTAACTATGACCCTGCTTAAATGTACATTGCTGCCTTTAGTAAGAATTAGAACAAGTCATAGTCAAATAAGCTTTAGACTTAGCAGATGCAGATCAGAGTCATAATCTCTGGCTCCCCAGAACTCCATCCAATTCAAACTGTGCCCATTACCTTGCATTGAAATCTTACCGAATGTAATTGGAACATGTCCAAGATTATCATGTATACCAACCCACACAATATTTTGCATGAGTGGTTAGTGATAGCTCTCCAGTACCCACACCTCTTCTCTGCCACTTGATAGACTACTCTAGCACCCCAAGAACACAAATGTTGTTTTACCTTTAAATAAGGCAACCATTAATCATTGTCATGGTAGCAACAGCTTTATCAGCATCTCTTTGGAAAGTGAAAGTTAACAGCTGAGTTTACACCATTCCAATACTCATTCCCTTAAGCTAATAAATAAACCACCTAATAAGCATTTAAAACTGAATAATAAAACTAGTTACTTAAAACTAAAAAAAAAAAAACAAATAAAATTAAGCAGTGTACTATCTGAAAATAAGCATGCAAGCATATAAACACATGCACAGTTACATGGGGATATACTATTTGCTATAAGCAACTTTATTTTAATAAATTTGTTAACTGAAGAGTATTCATTAACTGATACTGTGGTACCAGATTGTCCATGTTGGTGATGGTAACTGAATTATCTGGCACAGGAAAGGGATGCTGTCACTGAAGATATATCAGTGTCCCCTCTAAGAAAACATAGGATGTGTGTGGATAGATCTAAGCTACTGTTTTAAGATTGTACAAGAAGGCATCAGTCTCAGACTTATATGAGTGAAATTATGTCATTAGAACTCTGTTCTGCACCAATACAGTTTTATGTATAGGGAACTTGAGGTTCACATTCTAAAAGTATAGTAATAGTGGCTTTATTGTATCATATTGATGGCATCAATAACACTGGTAACAAGTGGAACTATTTCATTAACTTTTTATTGGTGTAATGGATTGGGAGTAAAAGCCTGCTCTCTTACATTGAATATCAAAAATAAGTTTCTTTGAAGAAAGGAGTAAAACACCTAGAAAGGAGGCAACATACTTTAGTTAAAAAATGGTTTATTTTAAGAAGGGCATAAATAAAGCTATAAAGAAAAACTCATTTTCAATTTATTTAAGACTAAAGAAGTTATAAAAAACATATAAACTGTGCGTGAATGCACAGAGGAAATGAAGGCTGTCAGCATGAGTGTAATAGACAAGCAAAAAAAAGTATGTCACTGGATATAACTAGTTTGTTAGTTTTTTTATAGTGATTGTGATACAGAAAACATTGGATATAGTGGAAAAATTCTATAGTCAGGTTCAGCAATTACATGATTTCTCTTAACATAACCACTGAAGAATGAATGAAAACACTTATGTTACACATTGCTGAAGAAAAAGTTTACCAAAGATATGAGAGTATAGCAGAGCAGGATGAAAAATGTAAAGGTGTTAAAGAAAAGTTAGCCTTTCTTATCAAAAGAAGAGTGTGGAACTTGAAATGGATAAACTGACAAATGTTCTACAAGAGATTATGAATGTACATACATATTAAACAAGCATAACATCTATACCACAATATCAGGACTTCTGTGACATAGATAAACCCCTGGATTTACTATTCCTCCGTGCAGGACTAGCTTAGTCCTGCACGGAGGCGGCTGTTTAGGAGCAGGACGGCAGTGCACCATACATAATAATGAGGCATGCTGCCTAAGCTCCTAGGCTTACATGGAGCGTGTAAGACTGCAGGGGGCGTGTCTGAGAGCAGACCTCTCAGAATAAACATGCCACTGCAATGAAGAACAGCAGAAAGGGGTATGCAATGAGCAAGACTACTCACAAGTGATTGCATATCCCCAACAACAGTCCCCCTTGTGTACAACAGCAACAGTATATATAAA
Source organism: Protopterus annectens (assembly GCF_019279795.1). NCBI lineage: Eukaryota > Metazoa > Chordata > Ceratodontiformes > Protopteridae > Protopterus > Protopterus annectens. The sequence goes on along the minus strand of NC_056732.1, from coordinate 1,691,903,897 downwards.
TAAACTGAAGAAACCCTTTTATTTCTTTTTAAAAATCTGATTAAAGTTAACCATAGGTGCGCAAGTGTGCCCATCGCCTAGCTACAGTTAATGCAGCTTAAATGGCTGAAGAGGATAACAAGGAAGATATATGCAAATGAAGCAGCATAGCAATAGTGTAGTGGGCAGAGCATTCGCCTTACAAGCAGGCATTCCTGGTTCGAGTCCCACTGCAGCACATTCCATTTTCCGTGGCAAAGCACATTATGATCAATATTTATGTCGCAAAACCCACTAAATAACATATCTTTTATGAAATGGAGTACTGCAGTAAATGCACATGTGAGGTTTCAGTGTCATAATGAATAAGGCACTAATAAGCAGGTTTAAGCACAAATAATCAGTAGTAAGCATATTTAAGCACTAGTAAGCAGGATTAAGCCCATTTGCACGTGGTAAGAAATGCCTACACTGGCTAAGCAATTCTAAAGCTAACTCTCTATAAGCAGATGTAATGGCAGGTTAGCAGTGCTTACCATCGCACAAACCCACTTACAATTGCTCAAAAGTGCCGTAATCCCTCTGTAACCAACGGCCCTTGTTCTGGCCATCAGCAAAATAAACAACCATGCAGGTCTTGAACCCAGGACCCTATACACCATAGTTAACCACCAAGCCATCACAGAAGTACAAAAAATGAGGTATCAGCAAACAAGTCCTCACCACAGTAAAACCAAACTGAACCTGTGAAAGGAATCAGTATACAGTCATATGTTCCATAACCCACTACATAACATAAATATGTGAACTGGAGTACAGCAGTAAGCCCAGAAGTGAGGTGTAATTGTAATAGAGTGTTGAAGTCCCCAGTAAAACACAAGGACCCCATAGAGTGTACGTACACATTAATCGTGGATACCAGGCAGATATATAAGATGCAATGAATAAGAAATCAATGCCCAAAAGGAAATATAATGCAAAGTCTAATGTAAGCAATGCTAAGCATTGCACATGCCAGCTTAGGAGGTGAAAGCAATGTGCAGACCAGCTAACTCATTGTGCTCAGGGGTATACCCCTTTAAACAATGCCAACCCTAGGTAAACAGGTTTGCCCATAGCTTAGCCTTTTCAAAACTGGCCAATCACGGAAAAGTGCGGGAAATAGGCCCTATTTAAACCCAAGAGGCAGGAATAAAACTCATAACGCATTGTAGCTTCTCCTTCCAGTCACTATGACAGTAAGGGTAGAAGGTGTGCAGTTCTGGGAGCAGCGCTGATGCATCCAGGAGTCCAAGGTCATGGCAGGACTCCTAGTTAAAGACGATGCTCAGAGACTGCTGCAGGGCCAGTACCAGGGCTCCCAATATAAGGCTGAGGCCTGGGACCATCTCGCCCGTGACCTCACCAGTGCCACTGGCATACCCCAAACTGGTGAGCAGGTCAAGCACCACTATGCCAACCTGAAGTGGTGTAAGGGGGACCTCTTGGAGGAGTGGATCCAAGAGGCTAGAGTGTCAGGGGATGTTCCAGCAGTGTGTATCACCCCAGTATGTGTGTAATAATTGCCAGCTCAGGTATATCATGGAAAGGTTGTTGTTGTTGTGTCTTTTGTCTTTTCCCGGTTAGGGGTCGCCACAGCAGAACTCTGGTCTGCTAATGATTGGCAGTAGATTTTTACGTGCCGAGTTGCCAGCCCTGATGCACAACCTTCAACGTAGGTATGCCCATTCACGCATGTCTCCACACAGAAGAAAGGTATGGCTAAATATTCCTCTTATGTCACCCACAGCTGCAATGGAGTGGGCCATGAACAAGGAGGCCCACATCAGTCGCCTTGTGAGGTTGTGACATGAGGCAGGTCAGTAATACTCATGCAATTACTGTCACAGGAAATAAAAATAAAAGTAGTAGTAAATTAATTGCTAGTATAAAACCTGTATTGTTCAAGGCATGTACTGCATACACTAGAGAATATGGCAGTAAGAGTCTCATATTGTTTGTAGTCAATAAAAGTGTAATAGCCTGACAAAACTGGTCTAACTGCTGGACTGCATGTGTATATCCTGGTATCATACGGTAATGTAGCTATGCAATCATGTAATAGTACTGTAGTATAAAGCACTGTTACCCACACTGTGCACCATAAATTGAATGTGTAGGAATGCCTGTATATGGCAGGTGTAATCCCCAGAGGTCATTTAGTACAACTGAGACACACATAGACAGTAAACAGGGAAAATGCAGACAACAAAAACCGAATAGCACATGCAACTGAGATGTGAACAGTTTTTTAGCACACACAGCCACGGTTCGAATCCTGCCAGTGGTAGTAGTCTGCATACAGAATCATACCCCACAACTGTACAGATATGTCCAGAATATCTAGTAAAGTGGCCCATATTTGTTGAGGTGGCAATAAAAGAAAGTAAGTAGCAAATGAGATTGAATGCCACAGTATCACTGGGGCTCAATGACAACATTTCTTTAGCCCCCATACTAAAGCAAAGGGCTTGTGTGGTTTGACTGTTTATGTTAAATATTAATTAAGTTCAAAATGGAAGCATTTTAAAAGCTTAAACGTTTAAGCACTTCTTGTTCTACCTAATATTATTATTTATGTGAACTTTGTTTTAAGAGTTGAATGAAAAAAGACTCATACATTCTGAAAGGGTTTGTAGACATACATTTTTAACAAAAGTTTTAATGATGCCTTAATGGTTTGTGAATTTAATTATGTGTTTTTATTGGTCAACTGTTGAAACTGGACAATTTGGGAGGCCATTTAAGCTGTTATTCATTATTTGATTTTTACAACTCTGATGCTGCCTATCGAACCCGAGGCAAAAGCGCTTATTTGTTGTGGTATTTGCCTCTGTTTGTGTGATTAAAGCAGTTTTTATCTTCAGTCCAGTGTTGCGATGTTCTTCACCATTTTTACTGGCCCATATCTGTTGCCTATCAACCTGTCCCCCTGGGAAATTAGTGGGATGATCCCAGACATATAGGCAGCAAACAGGAAATACAACTGATTAACACACAGCTATGAGAACAAAGCTGGCACACTAGCCACGTATGTTCCATTTACACCCCAACTTGTCAAGCTGTGGTCAGAGTGTGTACAGTAACAGAGTGAGATGTATGTGCATAATAGTAATGTGGAATCTGGTACTGTGTGTGGGAACATTCAGGTAGTGCTTATAAACAATCCTCCCACAGGTCTGTCAGAAACCAACACTGTGCCCAGAAATACAAGAATGATATGCAGTTGCTCTGAATAGTGAGGTATTACACTTCACTGTCGCCCACACTGTCCAACAACATATAACTGTCTAGGAAATCTGTATATGAGTGTTGTAGTACAAGGTCAGAATACAAAAGCACAGGGGATTAATAAGACAGAAAGAAAATAAGAGATATACAGCAATATCTATATAGCAGACACAACTGTGATGGACAGTGTTTAAGTTGTAGCAGACACAGCCATGGTCTGAATCTTGGGAGTGGAATTAGGCTGCATACAGATTCATACCCCACAACTGTACAAATGAGGCCAGAATGTCCAGTATATGTGCCCATATCTGCTGCCTGTCCCCCTGTCCACCTGGTAAGTCTATGGGATGATCCCAGATGTTTAGCCAGCAAACAGGGAATACAAGTGATTGTCAAACATCATGAGAACACACCTGTCACTGTAGCAACCCCTGAAACTGTTAGGAGAGTAATATTTCAACTATGTCCTATCTACACTCCCATGTTGTCAAGCTGTGACCAGAGTGTGTACAGTAACAGAGTGAGATGTATGTGCATAATACTAATGTGTAATCAGGACCTTTGTGTGGCAGCAGTCAGGTAGTGCTAACAAATATTGCTCCCACAGGTATGTTGGATATGAACACTGTGCTGAGAAATACAGACCATTATAACCTGTACTGGTACTGTTCACTCTGGTATTGTAGGGAATTGTGTGTGTTGCAGTTTCTCTGGATATATGTAATCTGGTCTAATTGGCATCACTGTGCTACATAATATAACTGTGTAGGAAAGCATGTATATGTGTGTGTCACGTCAACAAAGGTGGAAGAGGGCAATATTCTAGATATGTCCCGGCACACCAGCAAGTGATCAACACATGGCCAGAGTCTGTGGAGAAAGAGTTGGATAGCTATGTGCAAAACATCAACCCGGAATCCGGGAGTATGTGAAAATAGTTAGTGTTAACAAACATTCCCTCCACAGGTATACCAGGTAAGAGGTGTATACTGCAGGTAAAACCAGTTCATGTGTAATGATGACGACAGCCATATCACTGTCCAAACTATGGTTATAGGGTAGTGTAGTAAGACTTGTAAGGTACAGATAACAGCACTGACTAGGAAAGTAATGTGGACTACAGGAATATACTAGTTGCTAATTGACATCTTTCTCTCCCCTCACCATATCTCTAACAATAATCAACATACCCACCCCAACCAGTATGTAATGACACCTATGTTCTGATAATGTCCAATTGTTTGATAAATATTTTAATGGTTCCAATGCATGTGCTATATTAAATTATTCCAACATTGGTGGCATGGTGCCATCAATGTACCTGCATGCTGTTCTTATTACCACTGTGGTCCAATATATGCATGTGTTCTGTTTGCTATGCAACTGTTCCGTATCTGGTGTCTGGGTAATTGGGAATATCTATGCATGCTGTTATACCTAACCCTGGACTGTGTTGACTATTCCTAACCCAGAAATGATGAAATCTAAATACTATAGCATGCTTGGGAAGGCTGGTCCCAATGGACCCACCTATCCCACCTCAGCTGGCCGTGGCACCAGACACCAGCTTGTCTTGGGGCCCAACATGGGACAACCCTGTCTGTTGGTCCTGCACCAACTTCAGGTGGCTCTGCCTCAGGGGATGGGGTTTGCCCCCCCTGGGAGTGAGTGTGGACAGGTACCTGTCACCTGTCACCAGGTCGGGGTCGTGGTGTGTAGAGCGATCAGTGAGCAGTTTGGTGATCTTCTACGCCAGCTCGAGGGCCACGTGTCATGATTAGAGAGTCAGACTGGCTCTGCAACTCAGCCCCAGCACAGCCACCTTCGGGGCTGTGAAGGTGCAGTGGTGACTGCCCATGGGTGGGGACCTCAGTCCCACGGTTACCACTAGGGGGCTTGTGGGCTTCCGATATCCCAACACCACTCCCCATCAAGGTGTTTGCCCCCCCACGTGTCATATACCACCCCTGTATGCATCTTGTTTGTCTTGTCTGTTACCCTACCCAACCTACCTCCCCAAATATACCTACTACCACTCCCCAACATCCCACTCTCACCTGACAAAAAAAAAGGACAATCTTTTCCCACAAAAAAATCTCACCCCATACATAGTTGTCCATTTCGACATTTCGCACACGTGTCCACTGGATATATGTAATCTGGTCTAATTGACATCACAACTTATTATTGCTGTCCTCACACCTCTCCCAGGGGGTTGAGTGTCCAAATCTACCTCCAAATCTAGTGCATATCCACAGCTGTTGCTGTAGAAGAAATGGGCAGCTATGGGCCTTCCCTACACCCTTCCTGCACATCCCTGGCTATTTCCCTTACTGTCTTTCCCTCTTTGTGCCCCTTTTATCACCACTTTCCCATCAACCCCTTTTTCTTTTCTTTTCTTTTAAAGAAATTGGCATGGAGGTAAGTTGGAGTAAGCACTTTTAAGCAGCAGTAAGCGGGTTTAAGCCTGGTTGCACGGGGGTAAGCAATGCTTACACAGGTTAAGTAATGCAGAAGCTAACAGAGTATAAGAAACTGTAACCGAAAGTTAGGAGTGCTTACCTCCGTGCAAACCTGCGCAAACCCGCTTACAACTACTTTAAACTGCATTAATAACTCTGTATCCAATGGCCCATGTTCTGACCAGCAACAAAATAAACAGCCTCTGCAAGGCTTGAACCCGGGACCCTGCACACCATAGACAAAGTAATTTAGCACTAAGCCATGCCAGATTACCATAACTCTGATATTTTCAAAAACATATCATCCATCCTAGTCATGCAACATTTCAGAGAATGTATTCCAACATTTAGATGCATGTATGTGTGTAAATATATTAATAATCTAAACAGATACAACATATCTATATATGTATATATATATATATATATATATATATATATATATATATATATTTAGAAATATACATATATATATAAAATATATGAACATATATACATGCAAATGCCTACATCGACACATATATATGTCTACACCTATATGTCTACATATACACAGCACGTTACATACATGTAAGCAGATATATCTCTATGTAGGCATATACAGACATAGTTATATATATGTAAGCAGACATATATATCTATATAGGTATATATGGCCATACATCTGTAGATAACAAGGGTGGAATAACTAAAACATATATGTCCACATGCACCGTTAATGGGGTTGAGAGGCCCCCAAACAATATACGTCTTGTACGAATAGGTATACCCCCCACAGCCAAACACGTCTGCCCTACAATATACAAACAAGTGTTGCAGATCCCATAACCAGGACCTGACATGACATGAGCACAAGATGTTAACAGTACTACATCCCACCTGTATAATGCATGACATATGTGCAAAGGTTGACAGAGTTGTGGCTGGAAGCACATACACAGGGCCAATATTGACATGTTGTTGTGATAACCTTATACATTTACTGTTGTAACAGAGTTTGTTGTAACATATGTCCTATGAGGGATATGAAGTCAGTAACTGTCACGGCTTTCACCATCTACAGACTGCAATCCTCACACTACCTTTTAAAGTTCACAGATAGATGCTCTGTGGGTAACACGTGAAACCAAAGGCACCACACACTGCCCAGTCTGCAGATGACCCTACAGATGAGGATTCCTCATAAACATAGCACTGACATGGCAGGTATTAAAACATGTAGGAAAGCCATATCCACACACACCCTGTTAAACCAACATTACTCCAAATGCAGTATAGCAGCACTTATATTCTGTAGTCGGGTCAGACACATCCCCTTTTGTGTGTTGCCCTGTTTCCACAGTGTATGTTGTTAGAGGTAAATCCCCAATCCATCTGAGATGCTGTTTGTCAAACAACAGATTGAGTTCCTGCTCACAGTGAATGAAAAGGCCCAAAACCATCATGATGTTCCTAGACATTGGAGTGTGTTTCCATGCAATTGGCTATGGGAATGTTACCACAGCTGTTCCATATGCAATCAGCTAGAGAAGGGCTGCAATTCATGTAGAGGCCATCAGCTGATCATGAGCATCACTTAAATTACACATGCTGCTGGCTAAGCAAAGCAGGTGTAGGTCTCCACATCCACCAGAGAGGGAGTGAGAGAGGCAGACAGAGGCAAAGACAAGTCAGGGAGGAGTGGGAGTGCCACACACCGACCAGCACAGGGTATCAAACCCCTAACAACTATGTAGTGCTATCACATTTCTATGCAGTTATTGGATGCGCCACATAGGTTACATGCTGTGGAGCCCTCAGAACATATATGTGCTGGTGAGTGACATCTGTAACAGGGATATGGTAGCTATACAGTAGGTGTAGTACACGTGCTTGTCCACATGAACAGGTGCTAGCGTCAACACAGCCACATTCTCACAGGGATGCACACACACTGACATACTTGGCAGGGCCAGGAATACAACTCATCACTAGTGAGATTGCCACAACACATTACTGCGCAGGTATCACATGCACCACAGGGGTCATACGGAGGTTATATGGGCAAAGGGTATGGGGTGGTGTCTGGCATCAGACAGCATGCTTCAGTATGCCAATGGGGGTTGTAGTGAGTGTGAATGTGGACATACACATCATACAACACACACACACACAAACACACACACACACGCACGCACACACACGCACACACACGCACACACACGCACACACACACACACACACACACACACACACGGTACCAGTACTGGCATGCGTGGGTGCATTGATTCACGGGTGTGTAGTGGTAAGCTGTGCCAGATGGCTATGCAAGGCTAGGTGATGGGTACACCTTGATATCAGGCCACATGACAATGGTCTGCATTGTGGCTCAGGGGTGTGGTTTCTGGATTTGCCCACACAAGTGGGTATTGTATTCACCATCCAGTCACCTGGGTGACTATTGCGTGTGGCCAATGCTGTGCATTGCTTGCCATGTATGTGTTCCTTAGTCCATGACATGGACGGTGTTTGTGATGTGCACACCTCCCACATGCATGTACAGTGACATGTGGAACTGTACCTGGGGTGTCTGGCCCATGTTGTGAATACAGATTATCATCAGATGTGCCAGTCTTGTCCACCTGTGGCAGGAACTGGTAATGGGCAGTAGGTTTACCCTGCACCTACATTGATAGCATGCTAATGGCATTCCCTGGTGTCAGTGACATCTGTCCATACAGGGCATGTTGTCAGGCATGATATGTCCTTTGTGGGTCACATGTGATGGCACCACAGGTGCTGCAGGTGTTCAGTGGGGAACATAGGGAAGGTGCACTGTCTGCATGTACGTACCTGTTGGACAGATGGATAGGGTGTCATTTCCTCTGTAGGCCACTGCAATCACTCCATAGTTACTATCAGTGGGCAATATGCAGTGTACTACCAACATAGCAGCTATTGCCTAGGCAAGTGTGTGTGTGTGCATGAGACATGGGTTGAGAGTGTTCTCTGGGTAATACTAGGGTTGCTAACTTTGTTTGCCTGGCCTTGATGTCACATGTATGGGTATGGATTTGCACCCCAGCCTCTCAGCTATTTCACATCTGTTATCCCTGTATGGTGGACATTGTGATATATACTAGGGCCACCATATAAGAAATTTGTAAAGCCCGCTCCACATTGGGCTCAGTTGTTACACACACACACACACACACACACACACACACACACACACACACACACACACACACACACACACACATCTGTCATGTCTGGGATTAGAACTCCTATCTAACTAGTTTATTACACTATAGCGCTACACAGTTATAGTATGTAGCACAGAGATTACTGGAGTACTCCTTCCCCAGAGGTGTATATCACATTGGATGAAATCAGCAGGATTGCCAAAGTAGGACATTCGAATTGTAGTGAGTGTGGCTAGGCTAAAATGCATTGCTTCCTACACAGACAGTGAAACGCACACAAAACATCCACAATTGACATGTGTGGGTATAGAACCCTAACAGAGGTCTATATCACACTTCAGCATGGAGCTGTTATAAGATGCACCACCAGGATTACTGGAGAACTCCTTCCCCAAAGGTGTATTTCACAATGGATGACATCAGCAGGATTGCCAAAGTAGGACATTCAAATTGTATTTGGTGTGGCTAGGCTAAAATGCATTGCTCCCTACACAGACATTGAAACACACATAAAACATCCACAACCAACATGTGTGGGTATAGAACCCATAACAAAGGTCTATATAATACTATAGCATGAAGCTGTTATAGGATGCACCATGGGATTACTGGGGAACTCCTTCCCAAAGGTGTATTTCACATTGGATGATATCAGCAAGATTGCCTAAGTAGGGAATTCGAATTGTAGTGAGTGTGGCTAGGCTAAAATGCATTGCTCCCTACACAGACATTAAAACACACACAAAACATCCACAACTGCCATGGGTAGGAATAGAACCCTACCAGATTTCTATATCAGCAGTAAGCAGTTATGGCACGTGCTACAGAGATTACTGGGCTACATTCTTGCCAGATGTGTATTTCTAGGTGGATGACATCAGCAGCCTTACCAAAGTAGAGCATTTGAATTGTATGGAGTGTGACAACCCTAAAAAGGATTGCTATCTGCACAGAGTCAGATACACACACAAACACACACTTGCCAAGTCTGGGATTAGAACTCCTACCTAACTAATTTATCATACTACATCAGTACACAGTTATAAGACACGCTATGGAGATTACTGGGCTACAACCTTCCCAGAGGTGTATTTCTAGGTGGGTGACATCAGCTGCCTTGCCAAAGTAGAGCATTTGAATTGTAGGGAGTGTGACTGTCCTAAAAAGCATTACTTTCTACAAAGACAGAGTCAGACAGACACACACACAAACATTTGCCAAGTCTGGGATTAGAACTCCTACCTACCTATTTTATCACTTTTAAGCAGCAGTAAGCGGGTTTAAGCCTGGTTGCACGGGGGTAAGCAATGCTTACACAGGTTAAGTAATGCAGAAGCTAACAGAGTATAAGAAACTGTAACCGAAAGTTAGGAGTGCTTACCTCCATGCAAACCTGCGCAAACCCGCTTACAACTACTTTAAACTGCATTAATAACTCTGTATCCAATGGCCCATGTTCTGACCAGCAACAAAATAAACAGCCTCTGCAAGGCTTGAACCCGGGACCCTGCACACCATAGACAAAGTAATTTAGCACTAAGCCATGCCAGATTACCATAACTCTGATATTTTCAAAAACATATCATCCATCCTAGTCATGCAACATTTCAGAGAATGTATTCCAACATTTAGATGCATGTATGTGTGTAAATATATTAATAATCTAAACAGATACAACATATCTATATATGTATATATATATATATATATATATATATATATATATATATTTAGAAATATACATATATATATAAAATATATGAACATATATACATGCAAATGCCTACATCGACACATATATATGTCTACACCTATATGTCTACATATACACAGCACGTTACATACATGTAAGCAGATATATCTCTATGTAGGCATATACAGACATAGTTATATATATGTAAGCAGACATATATATCTATATAGGTATATATGGCCATACATCTGTAGATAACAAGGGTGGAATAACTAAAACATATATGTCCACATGCACCGTTAATGGGGTTGAGAGGCCCCCAAACAATATACGTCTTGTACGAATAGGTATACCCCCCACAGCCAAACACGTCTGCCCTGCAATATACAAACAAGTGTTGCAGATCCCATAACCAGGACCTGACATGACATGAGCACAAGATGTTAACAGTACTACATCCCACCTGTATGATGTTAGGCTGGTATTGGTAACATATCAGGCAGTACAGTCTGGCTCCCATAGGAAATGTAAAATGTGGAAGCTATCAACATCCCCAGGATATATATACACAGACACATATATGCAGATACAGATATACATACACACACACACACACACACATATATATATATACATACATACATGTGACTACACATACACCCGCATAGATATATACAGTAAGATACATATGTCAAAGGTGCACACAATATGGAACAGCCACTATGCCTACAGTTAACACCGTAACAACTGGACACTGTATGGGCCACCCATATAAATGATAATTGTTGCCTGCAACATATACCCACAGAGAGGTCATATAAAACACCACACACAGGTTTGCAGAAATGGAAAACCTTTATTTGTGTACTATTACAGTTTTATATGCCATGTCATATAGCTGTTCAGACACTGATATAAATATAAACAGAGTAATGCAACTGTGAAACAGTTATACTAATACAGTAGTCTGGAAAGGTTCACAACTGTTGCTGTCCAGGCCAAACCCTTCAAATTGTACAATAGTAAAGACAGACCACATGATACCAAACAATCAACAGTAAGTATTGCAGATGTATAGTTCAGCAGCCTCTATCTACACTCTATACAAAATTGCTAGGTGGTAAATACTTCAGTTGATCAAATGGGATGGAACTGTTGCATAACAAGGCATAACTGGCACCATCTCAAGCACACTGACAAGCAGAACAGTCTGTATGGCAGGAGGCAGTAGGCCTGCATTAACCCAATTTATGTAAGTAATGTAAATATAGGTAATGTGTATGGTAATGTACATCCAAATACCTTAAGGCAGCTCACCCCTGATACCCCCACATTTTGTAACAGCTTAGGTTATTTATGGTGCACCCCCCTGACTCAATAATACAATGCCATATACCACTGTTACATACACTGGCCTCTGGAGTGCATAAGGAGACACATGTACTGTGTAGGTGAAGCCCACACACATATATGGCCCCAGCCCCACTGTATTTGTGGGGAATACAACAGCAGTGGACTGACGGCAGTAATGGCAGTGTGATATACTCACAGCCCAGTATGGAACAACCCTCGACAGCATGACATATGTGCAAAGCTTGGTATGTCGGTGGAGTACAGAGGCTGGAACACAGGCACAGATGTGAAAAACTGTTGCCATACACTAAGCAAGTCATCGGTGTTACAGGATAGTCAGCAACATACCCTTAGCCAGAGAATTGAGGTTAGATATAGACATGGATGTAGCCATGTACTGATAGCACTCAACACACACTGCCAGTGAAATATCTGACACAGGATCTGTGTGGTGGACAGACAAAACATGATAGGCACACCTCTGGCCACCAAGCGAATAGGCCCACAGTTGAGAGCTATGCAAACAGACTGCATTCCAAGGTAAACTAGTATGTACACACACACCCTGTAGCACCACTCTACTGACACTCTGTCTGTAGTTCTGGAACCTCCTACAAATATGTAGCTGGCCTGAGTATGCCGGTTCTCCTGTAAGAGATATTGCTACCTGCTGTCTGTAACACTGATGCACACACAGAGGAAGGATTTCCATCACACAGGAAAGGTAAAGGGACCACGCCCACATGATGTAGGGATTTATAGTAGGTGGTCAAGCTGCTAGGCATGTAACAAAGCACTGTGAAGGCGACAAGCAGACTGGCTCAACACTGTGCTACATCCCCTATGGGGGAATGTTTATGTACCTGCATATATAGCAGGCTTTACAGGCATCTTCTCAGCACAGGGTAAGCTACACCTGTGTGAAAGTACATAACCACAACCAATGTGAACACAACCACAGCCACATATGGTAAGCTAGCATAATATTACAGTATATGGACTATCTGTTCAACACCATCCTCATATGTGCCACTCACACACGAACTCTACATATACTGCGCCACTACACAGTGTGGTCTGATGCCTGTCTGTGGTTTGGGACATGTGTGTGTATGGCCCTACAAACATGTAAACCAATACGGAAACATACAGTGGAGCAGCATGTAACATCAGATAGGATGGGACCAAGAACAATGACATCTATCACATTCTGTACACAGGCCAAAGTACATATTAACAATACACACACTGTCGACATTCACCATAAGTACACAGACCTCAGTACTGTACACACAACCACACCATGTCCAGGTGATGTCATCAGATATAACCCTTACTATACATTACATGTGTAGCAGACTGATATCTCACTGGCTTGTTATCAGATATGATGACACTAATTATGTTGTACAGCACATATGCACCTCTTAATGCATGACATATGTGCAAAGGTTGACAGAGTTGTGGCTGGAAGCACATACACAGGGCCAATATTGACATGTTGTTGTGATAACCTTATACATTTACTGTTGTAACAGAGTTTGTTGTAACATATGTCCTATGAGGGATATGAAGTCAGTAACTGTCACGGCTTTCACCATCTACAGACTGCAATCCTCACACTACCTTTTAAAGTTCACAGATAGATGCTCTGTGGGTAACACATGAAACCAAAGGCACCACACACTGCCCAGTCTGCAGATGACCCTACAGATGAGGATTCCTCATAAACATAGCACTGACATGGCAGGTATTAAAACATGTAGGAAAGCCATATCCACACACACCCTGTTAAACCAACATTACTCCAAATGCAGTATAGCAGCACTTATATTCTGTAGTCGGGTCAGACACATCCCCCTTTTGTGTGTTGCCCTGTTTCCACAGTGTATGTTGTTAGAGGTAAATCCCCAATCCATCTGAGATGCTGTTTGTCAAACAACAGATTGAGTTCCTGCTCACAGTGAATGAAAAGGCCCAAAACCATCATGATGTTCCTAGACATTGGAGTGTGTTTCCATGCAATTGGCTATGGGAATGTTACCACAGCTGTTCCATATGCAATCAGCTAGAGAAGGGCTGCAATTCATGTAGAGGCCATCAGCTGATCATGAGCATCACTTAAATTACACATGCTGCTGGCTAAGCAAAGCAGGTGTAGGTCTCCACATCCACCAGAGAGGGAGTGAGAGAGGCAGACAGAGGCAAAGACAAGTCAGGGAGGAGTGGGAGTGCCACACACCGACCAGCACAGGGTATCAAACCCCTGACAACTATGTAGTGTATCACATTTCTATGCAGTTATTGGATGCGCCACATAGGTTACATGCTGTGGAGCCCTCAGAACATATATGTGCTGGTGAGTGACATCTGTAACAGGGATATGGTAGCTATACAGTAGGTGTAGTACACGTGCTTGTCCACATGAACAGGTGCTAGCGTCAACACAGCCACATTCTCACAGGGATGCACACACACTGACATACTTGGCAGGGCCAGGAATACAACTCATCACTAGTGAGATTGCCACAACACATTACTGCGCAGGTATCACATGCACCACAGGGGTCATACGGAGGTTATATGGGCAAAGGGTATGGGGTGGTGTCTGGCATCAGACAGCATGCTTCAGTATGCCAATGGGGGTTGTAGTGAGTGTGAATGTGGACATACACATCATACAACACACACACACACAAACACACACACACACGCACGCACACACACACACGCACACACACACACACACACACACACACACACACACACACACGCACACACACACACGGTACCAGTACTGACATGCGTGGGTGCATTGATTCACGGGTGTGTAGTGGTAAGCTGTGCCAGATGGCTATGCAAGGCTAGGTGATGGGTACACCTTGATATCAGGCCACATGACAATGGTCTGCATTGTGGCTCAGGGGTGTGGTTTCTGGATTTGCCCACACAAGTGGGTATTGTATTCACCATCCAGTCACCTGGGTGACTATTGCGTGTGGCCAATGCTGTGCATTGCTTGCCATGTATGTGTTCCTTAGTCCATGACATGGACGGTGTTTGTGATGTGCACACCTCCCACATGCATGTACAGTGACATGTGGAACTGTACCTGGGGTGTCTGGCCCATGTTGTGAATACAGATTATCATCAGATGTGCCAGTCTTGTCCACCTGTGGCAGGAACTGGTAATGGGCAGTAGGTTTACCCTGCACCTACATTGATAGCATGCTAATGGCATTCCCTGGTGTCAGTGACATCTGTCCATACAGGGCATGTTGTCAGGCATGATATGTCCTTTGTGGGTCACATGTGATGGCACCACAGGTGCTGCAGGTGTTCAGTGGGGAACATAGGGAAGGTGCACTGTCTGCATGTACGTACCTGTTGGACAGATGGATAGGGTGTCATTTCCTCTGTAGGCCACTGCAATCACTCCATAGTTACTATCAGTGGGCAATATGCAGTGTACTACCAACATAGCAGCTATTGCCTAGGCAAGTGTGTGTGTGTGCATGAGACATGGGTTGAGAGTGTTCTCTGGGTAATACTAGGGTTGCTAACTTTGTTTGCCTGACCTTGATGTCACATGTATGGGTATGGATTTGCACCCCAGCCTCTCAGCTATTTCACATCTGTTATCCCTGTATGGTGGACATTGTGATATATACTAGGGCCACCATATAAGAAATTTGTAAAGCCCGCTCCATATTGGGCTCAGTTGTTACACACACACACACACACACACACACACACACACACACACACACACACACACACACACACATCTGTCATGTCTGGGATTAGAACTCCTATCTAACTAGTTTATTACACTATAGCGCTACACAGTTATAGTATGTAGCACAGAGATTACTGGAGTACTCCTTCCCCAGAGGTGTATATCACATTGGATGAAATCAGCAGGATTGCCAAAGTAGGACATTCGAATTGTAGTGAGTGTGGCTAGGCTAAAATGCATTGCTTCCTACACAGACAGTGAAACGCACACAAAACATCCACAATTGACATGTGTGGGTATAGAACCCCTAACAGAGGTCTATATCACACTTCAGCATGGAGCTGTTATAAGATGCACCACCAGGATTACTGGAGAACTCCTTCCCCAAAGGTGTATTTCACAATGGATGACATCAGCAGGATTGCCAAAGTAGGACATTCAAATTGTATTGGGTGTGGCTAGGCTAAAATGCATTGCTCCCTACACAGACATTGAAACACACATAAAACATCCACAACCAACATGTGTGGGTATAGAACCCATAACAAAGGTCTATATAATACTATAGCATGAAGCTGTTATAGGATGCACCATGGGGATTACTGGGGAACTCCTTCCCCAAAGGTGTATTTCACATTGGATGATATCAGCAAGATTGCCTAAGTAGGGAATTCGAATTGTAGTGAGTGTGGCTAGGCTAAAATGCATTGTTCCCTACACAGACATTAAAACACACACAAAACATCCACAACTGCCATGGGTAGGAATAGAACCCTACCAGATTTCTATATCAGCAGTAAGCAGTTATGGCACGTGCTACAGAGATTACTGGGCTACATTCTTGCCAGATGTGTATTTCTAGGTGGATGACATCAGCAGCCTTACCAAAGTAGAGCATTTGAATTGTATGGAGTGTGACAACCCTAAAAAGGATTGCTATCTGCACAGAGTCAGACACACACACAAACACACACTTGCCAAGTCTGGGATTAGAACTCCTACCTAACTAATTTATCATACTACATCAGTACACAGTTATAAGACACGCTATGGAGATTACTGGGCTACAACCTTCCCAGAGGTGTATTTCTAGGTGGGTGACATCAGCTGCCTTGCCAAAGTAGAGCATTTGAATTGTAGGGAGTGTGACTGTCCTAAAAAGCATTACTTTCTACAAAGACAGAGTCAGACAGACACACACACAAACATTTGCCAAGTCTGGGATTAGAACTCCTACCTACCTATTTTATCACACTACAGAAGTACACAGTTATGGCATGCACTACATAGATTACTGGGCTACAACCATCCCAGAGATGTATTTCTAGGGGGATGACATCAGCAACCTTACCAACGTAGAGCATTTCAATTGTAGGGAGTGTGAGGGCTATAGGAAGGGCAGTGAGTGTGCATGAGACATAACCCATTCATCTAGAGGTTGACATGCCACATGCAGTCACACACAGGGTCATATTTCACAGGTACGTGTATACAGCTGCTAGATGACTACTTCCTTGTACAGTCATGTTGCACAGCTAGCACGTGCACCACATAGTCTGTAATGCTGACAGAAACTGGTGGCTAGTATCTGCAGTGAATGACATCTAAACCTCATGTGGTTGGGGCCCTTTGGCTGTGTGCTGGGTGTGACAAGCCTGGATGGCTCCTTGTCACAGTCATCATCTTCCACACATCTATGTATGTCTACCTTTGGTTTGTTATGATGTGTTGTCCTTACATACATGTCTGTATTTCTATCCATTGTGTGTGCAAGGCATGAGTGGTGGATACTGAGGAGTGTCTGCACTAACATCTGTGACTGCCAGATATGTCTGGTCCACTGGTATTTGCAGACATGGCCTTCATGTGTTTATGTGTATGAGCATGCCCAGTATGACCTCTGAGTATGTTGTTGACTGACATTGCCTTCATTTCCCTAAGTGTGTGAGCATGCCTAGTATTCCCGTCTGTATTTAATGTGTGGAACAAGTCCAGGTAGTTTGTACTGCAGTGCTGACCTTTGTGTTGTACACCTACAGGTAGCATGCTATTTCTGCAGGGTATCCATTGATCATTTGGCATTGACTGTTACTACATTTCTGCATAGAATGGGGGCACACCTGACTATTTCTACATTTCTACACAGGATTGGGGGCACACCTGCTGTTATTACATTACTACGTAGGATGGGGGGGCACACCTGTCTATTTCTGCATTTCTACACAGGATTGGGGGGCACACCTGGCTGTTATTACATTACTACATAGGATGAGGGGGGCACACCTGACTATTTCTATATTTCTACACAGGATTGAGGGGGCACACATGACTGTTATTACATTACTACATAGGATGGGGGGGCACACCTGACTATTTCAACATTTCCACACAGGATTGGGGGGCACACCTGACTGTTATTACATTACTACATAGGATGGGGGGGGTACACCTGACACTTGTCCACATTTGCTATGACTGTACTGGTATGTCAGGTACTCCATTTCATTCTGTATTTTTACCTATCATGCTAACTAGAGGCATACCAGTGTATGACAGATCTTAGCTTTGGTTGCTGTACATATTAATGTCTGAATTTCTACCCTTCAGAGCTAACATCCCACTGCCTGACCTGGTGTAGTCTGTCTATGTAGGCTGGGGGGGGAGGTTACCCATAGCCATCATTCAGAGGCCATAGCACAGGGTCTGTTTAGGTTTGTCTACACCTGTCCTGCTGGCTGAGACTGTTGTTGGGTATGTGAACCGCCTTGACTGGCATGTGTGAGTCATATTGACACACATGTCCCCCAGCACATTTCCTGCAGTGAGTTTTGTCACCCTGTGTAGCACTGACTACTATGGTGACTCCAGTATGTGTTACAGATGTCATGGTGCCACTATGGGTGTCTACTTTCTCCAGCCATAACATTCTGCCACCCAATTCCCTTGCATGCTCACATCCATACCATAGATACAGGTAACGACACATTCTACTCCAGCTGGCAACTGGTAGGTTGATTGACTTACCTTGTGGGTGTGCCAGATTTGTGGATGGTGCTGGAGGGCTGCCTATGTCAGATGCACATAGTACACTCCCTATACATGGTTGAGCACAGGTAGTGTCATTTTTAGCATCCCTTTTACTGTATGTGCGAGTCAGAGAGAGGTGTCATTCCCTGGGTCCCTACTGTGTCAGTGTATGTGCTATGCATTGTCTCTTTGC
The DNA here is from genome assembly GCF_019279795.1 of Protopterus annectens. Lineage (NCBI taxonomy): Eukaryota > Metazoa > Chordata > Ceratodontiformes > Protopteridae > Protopterus > Protopterus annectens. The sequence continues at coordinate 1,691,884,996 of NC_056732.1, read as the reverse complement.
CACGGCTTCAGCAAACTGGGCATGCCTCCATCTACCTACTGGGGCAGGCTCAGGTTGTTCCTCCTCCATGTCACTCTGTGCCTGTGCAGGCCTTGGCATTGGTGGGTGGCTGTGTGGCCCTGCCCCATGCTGTTCCTGCTGCAGCTGTTTCCACAGGATCATATTGTGTAGCATGGCACATACCATAACAATTTGGGTACATGTAGCTGGTGAGTACTGCAAGGCTCTACCGGATGTATCCAGACACCAGAACCATGACCTAAGCATACCAAACACATGCTCTATTATAAGTCTGGTCTGTGCATGTGCCTCATTATGGTGTTCTTGTTCAGGTGTGTGTGCATTTCTGGTGGGTGTCTTCAGCCACGGTTCCAGTGTGTAACCAGCATCCCCCACTAGGTGACCATAGGGGATGTTCCCATTGGCAAATCTCTGGTACAGCTGTGTCAGATGCCAGGGCAGCCAGCACACATATTCATTATAATGCCCTGGGCATCACAGATGACCTGGCAGTTGATGGAGAGGATGCCCCTGCGGTTGATGTATACCCTACCCTGACCACCAGATGGTGCTTTGATGCATAAATGCGTGCAGTCTATAGCACCCACTACTTTAGGGTATTCTGCTATTTGGTGGAAGAGATAGGTATTGCTGGCCAATACCTCACGGGTGTTGGGGAAATATACGTGCTCACTGGCATGTGCTGACATGGCATCCAGGAACTGGTGGAATACTCTGGATGCTGATGCCTGTGAGATCCCCATGATATCTCCAGTTGAGCTTTGGGAGGTACCTGTGGCTAGTATTCCTAGGCCTACACATACCTTGGTATCCATGGGATGGGTTCCCCTCGGTCAGTTTGGTGTGTGCGTGGCCAACACAGCTCAACAATTTGCTGTAGGAGGTCCCTGTCCACCTTATAGTGCTCCACTATCTCCAGCTCATGTAGCCCATGGTAAGTTACCCTGGGTCTGTACACTCTTCGCCATCTTCTCACTGTTGGTTGATCAGCAGCATTTACATCTTCACCACCCTCAGCCTCTTGCACATGTTGTTCTATGTTGCCTGCTGCAGCCCTTCTCATTTTGTAGTTTTGTTTGTTAAAATTTCCCCGCTTGTAAACACTGGTGGTGTAGAGTGTGGGAAAAACCAGAGGGGAAGGTGGTTGCATAGTTTATAGTAGTGTTCTGGGCTGGGCTGGTCTGCTACATGTGTAATTGGCTGATTCTGATACATTTCACCTGCCAGCTATGCTAGTTCTCTTTGATTACCTTCCTGCTGCTGTTTTCCCTTCCCATTGCCTTCCTGTTTAAGCCCGAGGGAGCACCGTGCAAACACAGTGCTTAAATGTGCACAGTGCTGCTATTTCCTTGTTTAGTTTTCTTTTTCTTCCTTTAAAACCTGGTGTGCAGTGTGCACACCCGCATAGGCAATGTAAAGAGTGCTAGGCAGATTCAGACACACCCCCTAGCTTAGCTGTGCTAAGCTAGGAGCAAACCCATGCCACAGGGCTCCAATCTGCTTACAGTATGCCTGACGTCCCCCCCCCCCATGATGTCAGCTAATTCCTAGGCTTGCACCAAGCTATTCCCACTCTTACACTGTTAGGACCTGACTAACATGCTGGGGAAAACTGGGATTCACTATCATTCCCCTCATTTGCATGGGATTGCCTGCTAATGCATAGTTACATGTCTCACACTGAGCCTCCCCCCTTAGCAACCACTACTCACTGGCCATGTTGTCTTCTGCCTGCCATTGACTTGCATGGCAGAATACTGATTTTAGTTAGAATGCTTAATTTAGGTTTATTTTGTTATCCCCCCCACCGATCCCATTTGTGCACCACTGACCTACGCTTAAACAGCCGAGATCGGCTAAAAAAAATAAAAGTTGATTTTTTAATTTTTTTTTGCCAGTTTGCAATGCCAATGGCCTTATACCTGGCCATTGTCATGCTTACTAACTGATATGCAGCCTTTATTTGGAGCTGTCACAGCTCCGTTTTGGAGTTTGCAGAAATATACTCGGTTACTAACCGAGTACATTTCTGCAGATTGCACTAGTCCTGCACAGCCAGTTGCAATCTTCCTTGATCACAAAATCACCTCATTTGCATGGATTTCTCCTGCAAATGGGGTGATTTGCATACAGGGGCTTAGTCCGTGCAGGACTAGTGCAGGAATGCTCATGCACACCCCTGCAGGCTGTTTCTGGTTCACACAGCAGACATATTGCCTGCTAGAGCTCCTGCACCAATCTTACATGCCGTGCAAGGCATAGAGAATCCAGGGGAAAGAGTCAAAAAATAGAAATAATAAAGGGTTTAAATTTAGGGAACTTAGAAAGAGTAAATATAAAGGTGTTGCCAGAGCCCAATGTGAGGTTATAGAAAATCCTAGACTTTTCAAGGCCACTTGAAATGCCAGTGTTGCAGATTTAAAAGATAGAGAAACTCAAAATGAGACATTTTTATTTTTTATTTATTTATCTTTTATTAATTGAGTTTGTCCCACTATTGGTCTCTTTTCAGAGAAGACCTTAGGCAATATTTATACTATTAGGGTAAATTTGGCCTGGGCATCAGGCCTACTCTTTTCTCTTTGGAGTTGCAGATGATGTCTGAGGGCAGTTCCAGCAGCAAGAAAAAAGTATAAGAGAAGCATCAGCACAGAGGAGAGAAAAGCTGTGGAGAGTTTGAAAGTAAAAAATGAGAAGTTGGAGAAAAAATGATTTGGTATGGAGAGCCAGAGTGTAGATAAAGGTTCTTGTGTGGTACATGATACAAATGAGCAGCATTTAGCTGTCTAATTGGAAAATGAAGTGAGTTCACTCGAGTGGTGCAGATAACAGAACTGCTGTCAGGAGGGCTTGTGGATGATGTTCTGATGAAAATAGTTGAGCAGGATGATCCACGTGATGGTTCTGCTGTTTTATGGGGACTGATAGCAGATACATTTTTTGGAAGTGCCAAGGACAGTAATATGGACAAGGAGCCATGTAATATGGAAGCAGGGAATACAGCAGTTAAAACTTATGTCACAGTGACAGAAAGTAAAAGAGAAAAGCAGCAACAGACTGAGAAGAAATCCAGCTTTGTGGCAGCAGGGAATGTAGCAGTTAAGACTTATGCAGCAGTGACTGCAAGTAAAAAGTGAGAGCAGCAACAAACTGTGATTTAAACTGTCTTTAAAAAGAAGGCCAGCTATGAGTATAAGAACAAAAAATGACACTGCTATAGACAGATATTATGTATGGGACAATTTGGTAACAGGTCTATATTATATATTCAAAGCTTCAAAATTTCAAACCTCATATATTCAACAACATATGAACGAAACTTGAAACCTCGAATATATAATAAAAAAGTAAAAAAAAAAAAAAATTACCTTAACGCTCTGAGCAGGGGTGCAAGACCCCCTGCACACCCCTACTTAAATATAGCAAGTCCGAGACCACACTTCATTGCAGAAAAGGGACATTTTCCCATTCTGCATATACAGAGCCCTTGCCTTTCACTTTTGAACTTTTCAAAGTTCGATCATATCGTGTCGACCATATGACATTTGAACTTTGAATCGTTCGGCAATTTAATAAGAACCCTTTGGTAATTGTTCAACATTTAAAGCTCAAGAAATGTGGTCATTTATACATACAGGAAAGAGACTTTTTGCAATTTAACCTTTGCATCTGAGGAACTGATGACGACATTTTTGGAACTACGTGACAAAAAGAAGTACATTTATCCACAGAACAATTATTTATTTCCTGATAGTAACTTAATGTTTAAAAAAATGTTAATTTGCAGTTTAGAACTGATGAACTGGAATAAGAAGATATTAAAAAAATCTATACAGAGTTTATGTGAAACTATTGATAACATTGTGGAAAGTAAGAGATGAGAGAGACTTATGGAATGGAGGGTGGAGGTTGAAAGCTGCCTTAAAATGTGAAAAAAAACCATGGTAAAACACTTGTCAAGTGTTATTTTTGTGGTTGGTCATAGGGGGATATTAAGATATGCTGGCCAGCCTAATTCATGTTTCTTTTGTGGGGACTTTTCTAATTTAATTAATGATCATAATAAGATACCATGAAACCAGTGTGGGGGAGAAAGGACATACAACAAGAAAGTGTATGGCTGAATGCAGGTTTTCTCAAAAAAGGGGACACGTTTGGATGGATTGTCAGGAGCAAACAATAAATGTTGAGAAAGAAGGGGAAGTGGAAGAAAATATACATAAAAAAGGACAAATAGAGGCTAAGGGAGAGGGTGAATGTGGTGAAGAAGAAACTGTAGATGAAATAAAATATGGTGGGGAAAATGTGGAGAGAATATGCATGTAGAAAGAGAGGTCAGGCGAAAGGATTGACAATTAGAATTTCTTTAAGGTTCTAGCCAATGAAAAAATATGATTCTGGGGATCAAGGATTATCTGTATGTAAACCCAAGAAAAATATTCAGTATGGAAACAGTAAAAATAAGAAAATGAATATTTAAAAATATTTCCCATAAAATTGAAAAGAAGGAAAGAAGGAAGAGCGACAATTTTAGCGCAATGCCAGTAAATGTAACCGGTACTATTAACACAACAAGAAAGATAGGAATACTGGAATGGTGTGCTAAATGTGATCTGGATATTATCATGCTTGAGGATGTGAGATTCCTGACAAATGAAGAAAGATGGCAAACAGAAAAGCTGTGGGATGGAAATATAATATGGAACTTAAGTGAAAGTTCTTCTGGAGTGGCTATGTTGTGTAAAGAAACTGTAAAAATACTAGATGTAATATTGGAAAGGATGGAAAGCGTAACTGCTTTGAATGTGAGGTAGAGAGAACATGCTTGTAGAATTATAGCACTGCATGCGTATACAACTAGCAAGGAAACAGACAATCTGTTTCAGCAGATAGTACACAACATGGTGGTGAACGTGTATAACTGCCACCGTCTTCCTCCTAATTTTAGTCTTTCTATTGATTTTCTTGCAAACTTAAACATCTAGAGGGATTCATAACGGTTACAGCAATGTGTAGATTATGTCTACACAGTGTAATCTTTATGGGTGAATAGACAGAGCAAAAATGTGCTAGGGATGTTCTTGAATACAGATCATGTATGCTTAGTGTACATTTAGTGTAGGCCTTCATGAATCCGACCCATATTTATAAGGGAGAAAGGAGATGGTCTCTGCATAAATGCGTAAAATAGTAAAGGATGATATTATATAAGAGAAAAAATGAAAAAAAAAAGTGCAAAAGGAGAAGTAAAAAGAACAGAAGACCAAATTATCAGTAGTGCAGTACAACATATAAAAAATGTGTTTACGAGTGTAATGATGCAAAATGGAGAGAATGGAAAGTAAAGAGATTTCCAGAACAAGTAACAGAAGAATTTGAAAAATGATTTATTATTAATAATTTGAATTAAATATTTAAGAAAATAAATGTTGATTCACTATCAGGCTTAGACGGTATAGGGTATGGAATGTACAAGAAATTAATGGACTGGCAAAGAGGGCATTTTGTAAATGTAATGAATGAATGGCTGAATAAAGGTTTTGTTTATGAAAAACGAGTTATGTAGTGGGATATTAAATTTTATGTGGAATGAAATAAAAAAATGGGGACCTATCATGCTAAATAAGAGGGATTATAATTTATTATGGAAATAATACAGGGGAGAATGGAAGGAAAGATGAGGAATATTATGGAAGAAAGTATATATGGTATAAAAAGGGAAGAAACTGTTACTGGTTGTGAGAGAAATTATAAATGATATTATAAGTAAAATGGAGGATGTAAAACTTAGAGTAGGTGATAGTAACAAGGTGTTTGATACCATGGGACATGATACTCTGTGAAATGTCATAGAGAAGTATGGGAATAAGTAATAAAATTAGGAGAACGTTTATGCCACCATATCTAATGAGTGCCTGAGTAAAGAAATATGCATGAAGTATGGTATAAGATGAGGATATCCCATGAGTAGAATATTGTTTGCATTGCTGATGAATGGTATAGTGATTGAAGCAGTTTATAAAATCAAATATGCTAGATATGTGACGCAGAACAAGATGGTGATACTGGTAGTTTTGACGTACACTGAAATACAGCTGTAGATGCTAAGAACAAATATGGGTGTGGGAATTGCTGGTTTGTTTGAATGGTTGTTTAAAGGAAATGGGAATGACCATGAATAAAGATAAAAGTAAGGGTTCTGGTGATGTTGTGAAAATTGGGGGTGTGCATTTTTCAGGGAATAACATGTCTTTGCTAAGAATACCATTTTGGAAAAACAATGTAGATATGATGCAATGGAAAAGGTTGATGAAATAAAAGAAAAATGTTTTCTTTGGAGGACATATAGATTAGTGTTCATGAAATGGTTTATCTGGTAAATTTGGTATTAATGGAAAAATAGTTTACATGTCAAATGTTTAAATTCATACCCATTACACATCTATTCCTACTACCCCTTCTATCGGGTCTATATTATATGATTGAAAGTTCATAATATAGAATGCTCTAAAGAGCGAAAATGCTGGACCTCAAACTCCTTATTGTGGGGAAGCTGTGCCCCCCACACCCCCCACTAAATATATATACCAACTCCGAGAGTGAGGAAAGGGCGAATATTCTAGCCTTCACTGTACTGCAATCCCACAAGAAGCATTTCAAGGTCCAGCATTTTTGCTTTTCAGAGCATTTGATATTATGAAGTTTCGTTCATATAATATAGACCCTCTCTATCACACCCTAGCCTTCTCTACTAGTACTATCCTTCACCTTCACCAATATAATCTGTTACCATATTCCATGACCTCTAAAATATTAATAATCATTATGATAATCATCTATTATGTAAATAATGCTGCATCTTCATATTATCAGACTTTCTATATAATTTATGCTTGAACGCTATGACTTTATTATGTCTGTTGAGCTTTTATTCCGACAAGCAAATGTGTAGTTTTTCAAATTTTTTGCTTGAATGTTAGGACTTATGTCTGTCTGTTAAGTTCCCATTCTGACAAACTAATGTGTTTTTTGATATTTGTGCTTGAATGTTATGACGTTATTATGTCTGACTAGTTTTTCATTCTGTTAACCAAATTTATCTGGAGCTTTTCTTCCTGGGCCTTCACTGAAAATGAGTACCTCATGACCAATTCAAACTTTCCCAGTAAACAAATGTCATATAAATAAATAAATTTATATGATCCTAGTAAAATATGAAAATGAGATTGTGCAGTTGGTGTTTTCTTTTTTATAGGGTTCAAGATTAAACCCAGTGAAAAGAGGTATGTTGTACATGAGCAAAGATGGAAGGGAATCGGGGTTACTAAATCCAGTTATGTATTCTGCTTCCTTAAACTTGCGTAAAGTATTGAAAAGAATTAAAATGGGTAGAAGAAGAGAATGAAAATTTAATAGTGAGAATATTTAAATATAAATACAAAAAATGGGAAAAGATTAGGGTTAGAAAAAAAAAGAAAAAGAAGACGTCAATGAAGAAATTAAAAAGTACCGATAATATTAATATAGGAAATAAAAAATTGATGATATAGAAAAAGATAGAAGGATGTGGTATAATAATATGATTAAATAATATTATTATGTAAATACATGGGAACATTTCCAAGATATGATTAAAGGTATTAAAGTAAGGCAAAAGTGGTTTACCAAGGTAGTAGGGTGTCAGTACTTCCTATGGGAACTGATAATAAATGCACCATCAGTAACAAGGCATACACTATATAAAAAGAACATTGAAATAGCGTGTTTATTTTGTGGAAAGAAAGATATAACAGAACATTTTTTGGAAATGTAGAAAAGTGGTGTAACTCTTGTAAAGGTTGTGTGTAGATTTTTTTAGAGAATATTATTTATGACAAACAATATATATACATATATATATATATATATATATATATATATATATATATATATATACAGATATGACTGTGTATGGATACTATAAGAATAAGAAGAAAGAATATTTGAGAAGTTTAAATAAGAATTCATTTTATGTAATTGGGGTTATTTGGAATGAAATATTAAATAAAATTTTGTTTGATGGGAAATGAATTTTGGCAGCTATATTGTGAAAAGTATGATTATGGTTGTGAAAGAAAGGGGGTCAGTTATGGAAGAAAAGCAATGAGGATGTTATAAGAAAAATGAGAAATAATAAGACAGAAATGTGTACATATGTGCCAGGAAATAAGCAAAGTCTACAAACATGTAAATAATGTTTTTATATTCTGTTAAATTAAGAACCACTACTATTTTCTGTTTTCCTTACATGAAAGGCTGGAATGATGGCCTCTTTCCAGAGAATGAAAAAGATTTCATTGGAGCCAAAGGCTGACAATCCTTTGGATGTGAAAATTACTATTTTGGCGGAAGGAGGCTTACCTGATGGATGAAAATGAGCCTGTAATTGATGCGGCTGCTTCTTGGAGTCATATTGTTGAGCATTGTATTGAGGAGTCTGATACTTTGTAGGAAGATCATGTGATACAGGATAAAGGTCAGACACTGGCCAGACTGTTTTGCAGAAAGTGGAAGGTGCAGCAGATTCAGTACAGCTTACTTCTGCAATTTCCTATAGTTAAATTCTTAAAGGTGCAGTGGCAAAAGAGGTAATCTTTTATCATAGACTGCCTATTGTTATACTTTTTTCAAGAAATAAAGTGTCAGTGAATATATATGATATTTGGGATACTGTTATAACCCCTTGGGATTTTACAATCAAGGAAATTAGAACATCCATACATGTGGGTAGAGAAAATTAACTGTGACATAACTTTTGAATCATTTATGCTGGCACAGGATTTTCTGTTAAAATTTATCTTGAAAAAATAACTGTGATCTCCTTGGGTACAATATGAGATAATCAGTTTGACCTTTCAACCTAAATATTGGATTGTGGTACAATTCTGTTCTGCAGATATTGAAAAGGAACAACTTTGTATCTTTGAACATTTCTCATATTGTTTCAAACCTAAATAAGATATTAGATGATAGAAATGTGTGCACTGGTGGTTAGAAAGTGTGGGCAATTTTGAAAATGACTGTTTCTATTTCATTTGTACACATTCCAGGTATTGTTAAAATTGCTTGACTTAACTCATTCACTGAAATGGAGCTTAGAAACTTTGCACAGTAACTTGAAATGGGCGGAGCCTAAGCCATTGAGCAGAATCAAGTTATGTCCTCAAATTTCAAACAAATATTGATATCCCTGGAACCACAGATTATGAAAGAAATATAAACGGCAAAATCTTCAGAAAAAAATATTTTTATAGTGGCAGTATTTTTTAGGTTCTAGGTCTTAAACTGAAATTTATAACTCAAAACACAGTAACTATTATGTTTATAATATCTTGTAAATAACTTACAATATCCCAGCAACCACCCAAGTTACACACATACTGTCAGCAGCATTTTATTCAACTAGCTGAAAGCTTTCATGTGAGGCTAAGAAGTTCTATCTGTGTTACTTGGTTGTTGAGATATTTAGAAAAATGTGAAAATTATATATATATAAATTAATATAATAAAAACAACAGTTAATATCTATTTATGTGTACTAGACAGAGGTCAAATATTAATGCAGTTGAGTTTGCCATTGTGTAAGCTTTAAGATGAAATATTTTAAAATCTTGTACATAGCATGGTTTTGAAATTATTGATGTAAATATGAACAAGCAATATTTGATGCCTAGAAGCATCAGTAGGAGTTAACTGCAGATGCACCTGGAGGTGTCACTCAGATGTAATAAGTTAAAACATATATTAATTATAAAGGTCAACTGAAGATTTTTTTTCTGAGGGGTTTCAGATCATTTAATTCAAAATTGTCTTCAAAGAAAAACATTCACATTGTGGGGCAATTGGTCATAATAATACAGGACATTGCTGGTTTAATTGTTTAAAAATTACGGCTCTTGAGCCAACTGTCACTGGATACTATAGCTGTTACTCCAGCTGAGCAAACTGAGGACAGTGATATTGGGGAGCAAAATACATTTAATAATACAGGTGCTGATCATACACATCATATTCACAGTAAAATGACTCAGTTGGCGGTGATGACATAGACATAGCAGATGATACTAGTGATGGCAGGAGTGCAAATACAAGTAACAGAGTTAACAAATGTAAACAGAGCAAAAATAATAAAAATGTCAAAAAGGCAAAGGCTGAGTTTCCTAATTGCTTGATTAATGTTAATATTCTTATAAATGATAATTGGCATTGAAAATATTAGAATGCTGTAAAGCTATTTGTTTTGATTTTTTTTTTATTAGATATCAGACTCTTATCCAAATCACAGAAACAACAATTGCAAGTTCCTTCAGAACACAAGGTAGTTTGGGCATTTGTTTGGGCATTTGGGACAGAGCTCTGTAACGGCATAGCTTTATTATATTCTGATACATTTACTTTTCTAGAGATGTGGATTCCTGTACCTGGTGATTATTAGTATGTGACTTTACTGTTAATAAGGAAGTCATATGGATAATTGTAATAAAGGGTTCCTATTATATACTTGAAGAGGCATTTCATCGAATCCCTCTTTATCGACCATTAAATAATGAAAACACAAAACAGCGAATGATCATATAAGCAATTTCTTTCTCTGGGAAAGAAATCTCTTGGCCACCTCTGTTACTTTGCCATTTTTCTCACTGTAATGTGATCTCACAGTTGGTATATTTAGTTAGGGTGTGTGTGTGGGGCACAGCCCCCCAAGTTGGAGGGTGTGGGGGCGAAGCCCCTCAGTTTGTATTGTTCATAGTGATGTGTTTTTTTGTTTAGGGTAAGCGATTTCATTCCCAGGGAAAGAAATTGCTTATATGCACATTTACTGTTTCATGTTTTCATGGTTTACGGGTCGATAAAGAGGTGTTTGATGAAATGCCTCTTTGAGTATCTAATATAGACCTGTAATTAATGCTGCTATGAATCTAAAGGCGAGAGAGTCTTTGTTTTTGAAATTTCGATTTTATGTATTGGTTTCTTTGCATATCATTATCATTGATGACTTAAATTGTTATCTTAGAAGGACAGTAGGTAAAATAAATAAATATGTTAAATTCTTTTTAGATGTTTTACATAGGGACACTTGAGCTTAGGTCCCAGTTTTGGTTATATTTACAAAGTGGATACATTGTGCATAAAGATAGATTATTTTGCATATATGTCAGGCTTAAAGCTATTGAAGAGTTATAAAGTCACGTTTACTGTATCAGATCATATGGAAATTTGTTGGATGTTTAATAGCAATGCTTCTGCTATTTTACTGGGGAAAAGGATTTTAAAAAAACAACAGACTTTTTTGAATTCTGAAAGCTGGAAAAAGACATTTTTGAGTTTATGGCTGAATCACTTAACATTAATAAGGTATTGCTCTACTTGTACAGATTTTGGATGATTTTTTAAGTTAAATATAAATGGTGTTATTATATTTGAAAAGAACATTTCAGAGAACAAGAAAAAAAAGAGTATTATAATTTATTCTTACAGTCTGAAATTTCTTTACATTCATCGGATGGCTTTTATAGGGCAATGTTGTAAAATAAGTTATATGGTATTACTGAAGATAGAGTTAAACTGTTATATAAACAGAAATATATTGTGCAAGATACTAAGGATGATGTTTATCTCTTCTTGAGTAAACAATGTAAAATTGATAAAAGTTTAATATCTTGTCTTCAGACTGAGGATGGGTTCATTGTTGTTTTCCACTTATCTGCTATGCAGAGTATAGAAACTTATGTTCTGGATATGTTTAAGCCTTAGGTACAATTAGAAAAGCATTAGACATTCCCACAATTAGATGATCGTGATAACAATAACAACCACTTGGATAGAATACTAACTATCAATGAATTAGATAGTGTTTTAAATGTTGGTTTGTAAAGACACTACTCCAGAGGAAGATGAGTTTCCTTTTCATTTTATACTTCACTGACAATAAGTCAAAAGACTGTTTTTAAGCATTTAATTGAATGGTTGCAACATAGAATATATTACAATGATTTGTGTGAAGGGGTACTGTGATTCATATATAAAGAAGGAGATAGATCTAGTTTGATGAATTGGAGACCCTTGACATTATTAAATACTGACTAGAAACATATTTGTAAAATTTTATAAGTATAATTATTGGAAATTACTATTAAACTTTTCCCATCCAGCTATTTTTGGTATTCAAGAAAAATCTATTAAAGATTTATTAATTTTGTCACAGGAAATAGTAATCAATATAATTCCTACAAAGGGTTTACCTGTTTCATGTGATACAAAAAAGCTTTTAATACTGCTGTGCATTCTAGTATGTGGAATATTTTGAAGAGTTACAATATTATTAGGAGATTAGTTACGGTAATTCAATATATTTATTTGCATTCATGGATAAAACCTTTAATTAATGGAACTCTGGGTAACTGGATATAAGTTAATAGAGGGGTTAAATAAGACTGCCCCTAAGTAATTTGTTGTTTAGTTTAATTATGAAATCAGTATATATAGTGTGTTCATACTCTTGTGTACCTCTGATTACTTGATTAATTCTTGATATAGATTTGTTCGGTTGCTTTACATGTGCAAATGACCTGAGCATAGTTGTTACTGAAGTTAGTAAACTGTCTACTGTATTCCAGACAATAGAATCCATTTTGAAAGATGTGCGCTTATTTTTCAATATGCAAAATTGCAAAGGTTTCCGATTCAAAGACAGCTTTAGAGACACTTCTTTTTCTACAGAATACCTCTCTATCCCAGGCATTTCATCTGGAAATGTTGAAGTTTATTATGTACAATGAAATAAATATTTTTGCTATATATTCATTATTGAGAAGTTGGAAGACATTTCCACTGTCATATTAAAATAGTCTAATTAATACATCCAATTGTAATCGGTAAATTACATTTTGTGGGGATATTTTTCCTTCCAAAAATTTAGGGAAACTCAGTTATTGATTGTTATTTTAGATTTTTTTTGAGGGGTGTAGATTAAACCTGGTTAGAAGAGGTAGTGTTTATTATTTGTAAAATTAAAGCTGGAAGTTTAAGTTTATATACTCAGATTGAGTTATTACTAAATTGTCATTTAGGAAGACAGATTTAGTGGGAGAAATGTTAAGGTCATGTCATACACTGTTGTGGAAAAATATTTGTGTATGAAACTACAGACATATACTTAAATAATATAAAGAATATTATCAAAAAGTTATAGAATGAAAATTGCATGATAACCCCTCCATTATGAATAGGAAATTATGATATCAGGTTATAATAGATTCCTTTTATTATGTTAAATCATGGATTGTTTTGCAGGATTTAACATTACAAATAATGCAAGACCAGCAATTACAGTTTTTTGCATATATGAAATGAAAGATTTTAGGTGGTGTCTTATGTTGGGCAAATTGCCGGTTAAAGGTGACATAAAATATAAAATAAAAAAAAAATGTTATTTTTTTTCTCCACTTGAAGAGCCTATGAACCATGCTTTTGTAACTTTCCTCGAAATTCATTCCTTTTGGAATACCACTTTGTTACATTATCACTTGAAGTCTGTTCTTACTATAGATTAAATAATATGCAGTACATACAATATTGTTGATTTCTTCTTGACAGTTTCTTATGATAAAATAGTCGCAAGTTCTGCGCTGATATAGTGGACTGCCCATTGTGATGAACTGATTTTTAACAAATTATGGGATTGTTCACTAACATTAAAGAAACTGATGTGGTAATTGTGGCAGAAAAAATGGAGTTGCTTATTTTTTTATTTGAATTTGTTTGATTTATGTTGTACTCTCTCGTGTAATCTTTATTTTTGATTTGCAAGTTAATGATTATTTGGAAGTTTGCATATATGTACTTTATTTGAATGTGTAATAACTAAAGTGCCCTTACTCTTTTTGATAGATGCTGTGGGATCTTTTACACCTGAGCTACAACCCACTCAAGCAGATAGGATCTCGGTTTACCATCACACCTGAAGGATGGCATATTCAGGAGTGCAGCACCCCCATGCTGCACTGCAATGTCAGCAACCCATCTATTTGGTGTATGAAAAGAACCCATAGCCTTCTGCAACATCTCATGTGCCACTGACACCATAATAAAATGCTGTACTGTGAAAGAAGCATGTGATAATATAAACTACAGTGATATGAATACTAATGAATAAAAAGGTATGAGAATGCAGTTGACAAAAGAAAAATTAACAAGACAGCATGCTACCACTGTGTACCATAATACCCACAGAAAAATATATGCCAAACAAATGGAAAATGTGTGCAAACTGTAAGACATAAAACCACTGTCCAAAAGCGTATAAAGGCAAAAATAAAATCACAGTACAATTAAATAATGTACTGCAGGAAATGACTGAAAATACATATAATAAAAGGTAAAGCATACAGACTGCATCATATGACTGCAAAAAATGAGTTGAATCGTCTAGACAATGAGAAAGCATAATCTATGTATGTATAATACATGGAATGATGAAAATGCAAAGCCAATGATAATAGTAAAAATAAGAAATGTAGATGTGATGATGTTGGTAAATTCAGGTGTATCTACCAAAATAGCAACAAGTGATATTTTTGGAAAGCAAAGGCCTCAGCCCAAGTTATAGAAATAGGTACCCTTCTACAAACTCAGAATCTAGTACAGTGCTGCACCTACATTGCAACCCCCCAAAACAAAATTCCACTGCACAGATCATTTCTGCGCCATACTTGGACCTAGACTATCAGACCATATCCTCTCCCAAATGAAAGACATTCAAGTCACCCAATATTCTAAATGCAGCTAAAGGCCAGTCACTAGCAATTCACCAAATGCCAGTCCCTCTCTTCTAGCCACATCACATCATTTTTCTTCCTTTCTCCCATTATATTCACTAAACTCCTTTGCAGTTTCCCACCACTTCACCTTAACTGTCATTCATACTTTTTAACTTGTTGACGAATCTGTGCATTTCTAATCCTCTTACACTTTCAATGTCATTTTACTCACCTTTTCTCCTCATTGCAAATATTATATAATACTGCTGTGCATACCACTTCAGTAATGTCTTGTTATTTATAGTTGTATATATTTTCCAACTAATCCCTTACAACCTTGCTATTTTTGCTGAAATGTATATCTTTCCCTCTTGTCCTACCCAGGCTGGGACTAAAATTAGTTAGTTATCAGTAGTGATTGTCCTTTTGATTAACAGATTTAAAAATACAATAAAATAAAATAAACAAACCAATAAATAAAAAGTTAAATTAACATGCCCATAACTCAGAAATTTTTCATACCGTAAAATATTGTTTTAACATTGAAGTAAATCAGAATAAAATGTTGATAAGAGTCTCTTTTGAATTCTCCTTTCATTGGGATAGTCAAATTTAATGAGCTGTTCCATGGAAAATCTCTGCAATGAAAAGTCACAGCAGGTGTTAAAATACTGAATAGAATGGAAATAATAGCAACAAAAGAAGACTTAGTAGAATATTAAATGAATAGAGCAATTTGTTTGAAAGCTGTGGGAAGCTGAAGAATTTTCAGGTCAACAAATTGATTCAGTTTTCCTTCATGTTCTTTGAGGGTTTTGGGAAGGTGAAATTTTTCAGGTCAGCTTACACATTGACACAGACTTTTCCCCCCATGGCCTTGAACCTTGTTTGCTCATTTTTTGTTGTTTGGTCACTTCCTATAATATTGATATGTTTTTGCACAATGCCACAATGCTTATTAGTTTACGTCCATGATTACCGTGACATTGCAGTATGAAAAAACACACACGTATTATAAATGTATAAATGAGAGTATATTATACGTATATATTGCATAAACATTTGTAGGAATGATTGAAAGGTTTAAATGTTGAATGATAATAACAATGAAAAGCTTTCAAACATTCACATTACTGAATGTATGAAATACAAAACATACAAAAGACTACAAAAATCGATCCGTTTCCTTTTGTGATCTTTAAATTAAAACTGTAACACAATGGCCTAATTTGTCTGACTAGTGATAGTTTTATAGAAAGTTTTTTTCAAAGGGAAGGTGTATGGTTAGAGTTTAGGACAGAGGCAGGGCTGGGGTTAGTAGACATTATTAAAGTGGACAAGGGCTTCCAGATGGACACTACATACAAACACACATACAGATTAAGACTACAACTGTCTCCTTACTTAACAATAACCAGCAAACACTGTTCTGTATCTATCCCCTTACCTAACACTAACTGCAACCGTAACCTACCAAAACATGCATACATACCCCACCCCTAAAAGCAATCCACTTACCTGTTTTGGCAAAATAGATGTTAGATCATATAGAAGTTCATTAATATGGATGCCTTTTACGTCACTAAGCAAGTATAAGAGGAATTCCAGAAGCTGTAAAAGATGGGAATATTTGAAAAGGTAACTTGTCGAATGTTTTGTCTCTTATTCATATTTACAACCCTTAAATGAAATAAATTTGGAAGAGTGAGAATATGTGTTGAAATGAGAGTAGCTGACCATGGGAATACAGTGAGTCCAAAGGATACCAGATACAACACTATTTAGCAAACTGAAACTTAAAGGGACAATCTCAATGTTTAAAATTAGGGTCCGAGTTAAGCTGACAGAAGTCACACCCACTTCAACACATCATTATCATTCCCACCCACAGTGTCATTTTACTTTTAAATATCCTGTAAATCCACAGTTCCAGTCTTGTATCAGCTCCCAGGATAAACTAATCTTTGGATTTGAGTTCCTCTCAGATTTACATTGGATTGGGGAACTATGACCCCAGCTCCTGGCTCATATTTAAAATAATGAAAGATGTGCCAGGGAAAAGGGACATTAGTGTATACTGATTTTTAAATTTTGCATCACTCATGTTTCTACAGATGTACAACCAGCCCTTTCATAAACAAATAGTGCATTTGGCTAGCAGTATTCAAAAATCAACACATACCAAACTAAAAAATTAAAGGAACAGAAGAGTAGAAGAGTTTGTCTACTAATGCTCCAACCTTCTGTCACACACTTGCTTTCTATGGAATTAGTAGCAGGTCAAAAAGTCACTACACCAGGCTAGTATTCAAGAATCAGAATACAGTAAAACATGATAGAAGTGAAATATGGGTTCCACTATTGTTGACTCAAATGCTTTCTAGATGTAGAAGCCATGTCATAAAATTGTTATAGATGGCCAGGATTCACAATCACCACAGAATAAAATATAAAATGAAAGAAACAAAAAAAAAAACTCTGTTTAGTAATGTTTTAAAAGCCTTGCATTACTGATGTACTTGCGAGAGTATCAGATTAAACTAATGAATGGCTCACAGGGAGAGCTGTTGTCAGTATAACTGCAATTTGAGATGGAATTTGGTTAACACCTTAGAAACTTCCTTCAGGCACTCTACCCTTCAGTCAAAGGTGAGCATGCTCAGAAAGGCAAACCTGAAATGTAAACAAAGGCTGAATAAAAACAAAAAAAATCCCTGGGACTGTCCCTTTAAGGTGTCGGAATCATTATTACCTTTTCAGCATACCTAGGGTTAACGTGATGCAGAACACTGATATTTGGCATGAGCTCTATGGCAGAGTTAGTCCAACATGTAATAGTGCACGTGAGACAAGTCATTAGAAAAATAAAAAAAAAACTACAGTAACGATATTATAATTAATGAAAATATCAAGAAGGAGCATTATAAAATGTTATGAAAAGGGTGCATTTTTTAAAAGTGTATTTCTATTTTATGGTTTCACATTATGAAGCAATGGGTATCAGCTGACCTGAAAAAAATAAAAGGTCAACTATAGCATGGCCCACCTAACAATACAAAAATATAAGAATTCTACTTGGAATGTTAACCAAAGTGTGATATTTATAAAATAATTCTATAGCATCTCTGAATAGTTACGAGATACCATGGTAAAAAGTGCCTTCTGAGTGGTATGAAAATATAAAGGAGTCTTAGAGTGCTTAAAAAAGCCAAAGCTCAGGAAAAAAGTCCTATCATAGATTGACACATAGTGCAGTTAAATGCTAAAAATTGATACTGATTCAGTAGGGCAATCATAAGTCAGGTATAGGTTGAAAGGAATAGGTGACAGCAAGCTAATATTTGCCACTTCTTATCAGATGTGGAGAAAAGATTATTTCAGATTGTCAAAGAATCAGTTGTGACTATATAGGCCTGTGTGCATTTCACTATGGGGGAAAAGTTTACTCTGATAACTAACCGTATCCCATTAGAAACCATAGTCAACAACTCAAAATCTAAACTAGCACTTCAAAAAGAGAACTTATCGTTGAGCCCATCACCTTACCCAATAACAGAACAGTGTAGAAAGTGGAAAGAAAGCTTTGCTAATTACTTATCAGACATCTTTCTGCATCAACAGAAAAGAGACATAGACAAGAAAAAGTAGCAAATGACTGTTATGACAACGACAGGAAAGTAAATATTGTGGGAAGAAATAGTCAGGGAGTTGTTATGGTTAGGCTTGTATAGGCCCTAGGGCCAATAGCCTAGTACCAACCTATGACCCTATGATTTCTAAGTATGTAATTGCATCAGCCCTACCACTATAAGAATTATTTATTTATTTATTTATTTGCATTTGTTTGCTGGTATGGTCCACTGGGCCGTAGTGACCCTATTTTCAGCAGAGGCCCAGGGAGAAAGGCTCCACAGTAAAATCACACACAGTAGATCAACATGATCAATTACATACATTGTAGGAGTAACAGTTCAGTAACATAGTATATGAGTGACAATTGAATGAGCAAGGTGAAAATTTGCATACAATTTTAGATTATAATATCAAAGATAATGTGGTCTGCATAATTAATATAACACTAGTTAGGATATAACAAGATAGAATAATTAAGTAACCCATGTTAGTAGTTTAGGTTCAAGCAACCTAGTATGAATAATAAATAGTTATGATGTCCTCTGCTTAAATATAGGTGAGAAAATATAACAGACTACTAACTGAATGATTTGAGATAGAAAAGGTGTAACAAAGTCGTAAAAAATAAGGTGTAAAAAAATTGGTATTAGAAGAGGGAGTCAGGATTTGGGAGGTAGAGTTGTGGCACAGGTACACTGCCAAAGAGAGGAAAGGTACAGTCCAAGGGATTTTTTAAAGAGAGCAGCATTGTTGATAGTCTTGATTGAGGGTGGGAGGGTAACAACGTAAATATAAATAGAAAAAATACATCATTACACAACTAAATTTTTACCCTTCTATCTTCAAAATATGGAACACTACCTCTCAAATGTTGCTCCAACAAATAAGCAAATTGTGCGACAGTTGCATCTTCAGCTAGGAAACACACAGCATGGTTGAAATGTATTATTGTATACTAAAGATTCAATATAATTTGCCATGTATATCTGTTGATGTTTTAAACAATGAATATGTGACAGACCCCTTCAATGTAAAACAGTGTAAAATATGGAGTTTTAAAAACCAATATGACAAATATATTAATAATGAGATACAGTTAAGAGGTATGTTTCAAGGAATGAAGAATTCTGCACCAGAGTCTGTGGTAGAAGCACAATAAAAATAACTACAATGCAGGGGTAATGAAGAGGTGTGTAAAGATAAGACAGCAGTTTTGTTTTTTTGGAAATTTTAACTGAAAATGACAAGGTGTAATATGCTCAGGAAACTCCAACATTGGTACAATGAAATAGTTCTTGAAGCTAACCTTGGAATCATAAAAATGAAAGTTCTGGTAAGAGAAAATGGCTTCCAGCAGTAGATGAAATTATTAAAATGATCCTAAAAGAGGACTTTATATGCCAGACTGCAGCTATTCAAATAGTTGTCTTAAAAACACAAGGAAATGTATGAAGAAAATGTTATGAACCTTTTTGCAATAGAGATTATTTAGTTGTACTGTCTGTTTATGATTCAAGATACCCTGTAGTGCAACCTATTATACCCATGAAAGGTATTTAAACCATATTAATTCCAGCTTCATATAAGACTTCATTTTTGGGGAGGTGGGAGGTCCGTGCTGCCTGCCCATCATCTGACATCCTGATGATGTATTAATACTTTCATTCTTCACAGGGTAAGAGCCATTCCTGGCCCATTTATTTCTTCATCTGAGGTGGCTTACTGGTAAATTGCTTTGACTATGGTGTGCAGGGTCCTGGGTTCAAGAATTGCCATGACTGTTTATTTAGGGGTGGGAGTGGTGTAATGGTTATGGCATTTGCCTCGCAGACCCAAGGTACAGAGTTTGATTCTCACAGTGGCTAATTGGCTAGGCTTAAAATGGCCCAAAAAGGCAGTTAGCCTAGTATGAACCATGACCATGACCATGACTTCTGAGGTAAAAGCTGATCACAAAAACTGTCATTTAGGCAATCACCTAGGCTTTTCTGATTATGGAGCTAAAGTTTTCCCCTGATTTTTCACATTGACATTTACATCATCACATTATATGCTGCACAGGGCTGTCATTGCTGTTTTGGTTGGCCCAAGCTAATGTCCCAGGTCTGACTGTAGCCATAATCATTGCCTGCAATCCTCTTTCTGAATGTGGTGATTGGCTGAATAGAACTACCACTCTCTCTCAGTCTCCTATAAGGCACTCACTCCCACCCTCTCTCATGTGGATCTTCCAGTACCTAAGCTGTTAGTCAATCCCAGGGTATGGCTTCATAGGTGTGCACTAGGTCATTGACCACTGCAGCCTTTTTAAGCCTTGTCATGTATCCCAAATCTCTGACAAGTTCTGGTACCCTTGATAAGCGTAAGCAGGGCTTGGGAGATGAAACATTTATAGACAGGGGTCTGGCAGATGAACCATTTACAGGCTACCTACATCCATTAGATACATATGCGCCAAGCAAGGGGTGAATTTCCTGTTCCCTATCCAGTTGTCCAAGTTACACTTGAACTGGGTTTGTGGGGAACTCTGCTTCACATGGGTAAGAAGCCTGTTTCAGAGAGGGATAGTTTCTGTGAACATACTTGTCTCTCCACCAGGTCCTGTTTATATCACAGACAAGGTTTAAGTCTTTAGAATGGGTAATTCTGGTACTGTTTGTTTTGCAGATATGCAGGAGATCCATCAGGGTGAGGTCCGACAGTGCCTTACATGCCAGACATAGACCTCCATTCAACAGCTTTTCAGAAAAAATACACAGAAGTAGGGCTTTGAGACAATCTGCCTAGGACATGTTACTTACACCTGTATTGTTTTAGTGAGGAACACCTGTGGACATTCCAATTGGTGGATGTATTTACAGAAGTCCATACCAAAGGGAACATCATGCTCAATGATAGGCCTGATGAATGCTGAATACAGTGGAACAAAGATCTTCCTGGACCTAGATGCCATACCTGTTTAAAAGTTGCACAACATATAATGCTTTCTTCACTTCTGAAGACAAGTGATGGTCAAAGGCTAGATTACTGTGTAGAAGTCCCCAGTCCCTGATTACTGGGTTGACTCTTCGGGTGGGTTGTCAATATTATAGTTACCAAAGATGAATGACTTCCCAAAGGATATTATTATACATTTCTTGGCATTTTTAGTCCATGGTCCTGACACCAGTTATTTGTGTCAGCCCTTCCTAGAGAATATTAGTGTCAGCAGGGGATTATGACTGCTTCTAATGTGCAGTCATCTGCATATTGGTCAGCCAGAGGCCTTTGATGTTGGCCTTGAATTGGAAGAAGTAGATATCAAAAAGGAGCAGTCCCAGCATTGATCCCTGAGCCCTGAGGGCCTCTTTGTAGAGGTGGACTCCCCAATTCTAACTTCCTGAGTCCTGTCTGTGAGTCAGCTGGTTGTCTACTGGGTGACATAAGGGTTTTTTACCTAACCTCTTGAGTTTGTCAACAATGCCAGAGTGGGGTATTGTGTCAAATGCCCTGGCCAGATCAAGGCAGGCAGTGTGAACTGTTTTGCCTTAATCCAATACTTTGGTGACCTTCTCAAAAAAGTCCACAAGGTTGACTAGGCATGACTTGTGCTTGACGAAACCAAACTGGATAGGGTCTAGTGTCTGGAGGTTTCCTATGTCATTGCTGTAGATAAGACTAATGAGACTTATGGATCTGTAGATGGCCCATATTTGTGCAGAAGGATGACAGGCACTGTTCTCCATTCATGAGACATGAAGCCTGTTTGGAGGCCATGGTTAAACAGTGACTCTAGAGGACCTGATAGGTCATGTGTTATGCAATGTAGAAGGCAGCCAGGGATATTGTTGGAGTCAATTGATGCAGTGTTCTTGGCCTTAGAGAAAGCATTTTGGATCTGTTCCCTAGTATTTCCTGAGGGGAGGTGGGGGCAGGGGTAAAGTTAGAGCTGCACTTGTCTGCCAGTAGGTTTGCTATATTGTCTGGCTCAGTATATGTGGCTCCACTAACAATGAGCTCTGCACACAATTCAATATTTCTTTTGAGGATGTCCATGGCCAGGAAGTCCAAATTTACCTCAGATTTTGCTTTAGTAGACTTTAGTTGCCATTGGTATTGTTTGTATAGTTTGACAAGCATGCAATTATCCTTCAGAGTGCTACACCTCCTAATTTTTTCCCATGATTTTATTCCTTCTGTTATACATCCTACTGATGTTGTGATTCCACCTGGGTGGCTTATTTTGTGAGTTACTTTTGTACTTCTTTCTGGTGGGTACAGCAGCCTCTATGCAGCTATTAACATGCTTGTATAAAGTTTCTGTGAACAGTTCTGCATAGGCAGCAGTGTTTTCAGGGTTTGGAGAGTTTGAAATTTTGCCAGAGTATCTCATAATAGTAGGAAGTTAGCCTTAGAGTAGTTCCTGAATATTCCAGGGCTGGTTTGTGTTACATGTTTTATTTTTAAAAGGAGACTGTTTTGTGGTCTGACCTTACCAGAGAGTATATTACACTAGGTGGTGTGCAGCTGTGTCCCATATTATTGAGGACCAGATCCAATATGTCTGTGCCTCTGGTTGGTGTATTGGCAATCTAGTCCAGGAAGTTTGCGTTTACAAAATCCAGGAATGTCTGTGCCCAGACGTTTTGTATCATATGTGATTCTCAGTTAATAGTGGAGTAAATAAAGTCATACCAAAATACAATTTTGGGTTGGAGACAATCTTTACATTGCCCCAAGATGTCAATGTCCACCAAGCTGGTAACAGAGACAGTGGTAAAATTCACATCCATGGCAATGGGCCCTTTTTAATGATTAGACAGCCATGGTGAGGATATAAAGCAAAGTCAGTACTATCTGCTTTGTAACTCTGGGGGCAGAGCTTGTCACTGTACTAACTAGTTGCCCTGTATGCAACTAGGTATTGGTGAAATTTCAAGGGTGCTTTTACAGGAAAAATATCAGATCAAGGTGCCTCCATTTATACAGGGCACTGCCAAACACTTGAGGGAAATCTATTAAAGTAGACCCTGATGACTTATGGATGAAGTATTTTGGGAGATATTCTGTAGACAGGTTAGACAACAGCTAATCAAGAAGTACTTAGTAAAAAAAAAAAATAGGTTTGTCAAAAATGATAAGCAGTGGGGACTCACCTAGTTGGTTACAACCTGGTGACTACTAGTGCTCGTCTCACAGCTTCACACTGCTGGGATACAATGTCCTTTTCTTTCTTCTCTCACCAGAAGCAAAACAGCAACACTAATCCCAAGATGAGAAGTAGACCACAGGCTCTTTGATGATCAATAGTCTTGTCCCAGATGATGCAGAGGTCTTTAGGCTTGTTGTAGCCTTTTCCTGGTAGATGCATTGAATAGCAACCAGACCAATCAGGAAGGTCCCACACAGGCACTCACTGCCTAATCAGAGACAGTTAGGAATCAATGCCCTCTGCTCCTTCTGTCACCAAGAACAGAACAGAAGCATTAATCCCAAGATGACTATTGAGGGACAGAATGCGGGCTCTCCAGTGATTGGAGATCTTGGACTAGATGTTGCAGATTGTAACTGTAAGATGGAAAAATGGGTAAATATCATAAGAGTTGCAGGGCTTTATCCCACTGTACCACAAAACTGGGTACTCAGATAAGATCTTTACAATGTTTCTGACACTAAAAACTATGAGAAAAGATAAAGGCCACCCTGGTTTTGTGATGCAAAAGGATGGAGTCTTTACTATGACCTAAATGACCAGTATTGACTATCAGTGGTGTACTGGAGAAGTCAGGAGAAAGGGATGGGAAAAAGTTGTTTTACTAGTTCAACCACTCCATGAGGAAGGGAGAGGTTTCTGTCCATGATGATGACACATTCCTGGGGAAGATGATATACTGTAATCATGGAACAAATCACCAGTAAAAGTACAGCATCGGGGGGGGGGGTCAGAGTTAGCTGACATAGCACAATGTGATGTGCATGATGTCACTAGCGAAGTCCAGTTAGGGCATATAGAACAAAATCCCTCCCAGCATGCATGTCCCACACATGGGATGCCTCTGGCTGCCCTGTCACACTTCTCCTGCCTAACCTCCCTTTTGTGCCCTCAGTCTAGCCTGATTTCATAGAATATCCCTGGTTTTGCCTCATTTTTTGGTCTGTTTTTAGCTTTGTCCCTGATTCTTACATTAATATGTTAAGAGAATGATTTATGTAGTCATTTATTTTTATGGGAGTAGTACCTCTGAGGTGCACAGAGGTAAATTAGTTATAATTGTTGGACTGTCTCTTTGAGGAACATAATTTAACTGTTGTTGTTTGTTCATTATTCTGGTGTCGCAAGATTAATGTGATTTTTCTGAAGCAACCTGGAATAATTTAATGTGTGACTATTGTTTTTGTCAAACAAAGCTGAAATACATTACATGAACATACTTTTTAATCAGAACAAGGCATTTGAATTATGTACAGAAGTAGCTATAACTACTGGGTGATGACGAGAGCTGTCTGTTAATGATAGCAAGTGACTCTGTTGTTTGTTCAGTTTAGTCATTATCTTCAGCTTAAACATTCACTAATCTGACTTTGGAAGACTAGTGTCCATTTCTGTGAAGTAATATGGAACATTTTGTTACTGTGACCATTATTATTATTTATTTATTTCATGTATTTATTTATTTATGTAGTTATTTATTCACAGCAATTAGATAACTGTGGTATAAACAGTCAGTGAAGTCACTGTAGTTGATGGG
Organism: Protopterus annectens; assembly: GCF_019279795.1. NCBI lineage: Eukaryota > Metazoa > Chordata > Ceratodontiformes > Protopteridae > Protopterus > Protopterus annectens. The sequence goes on along the minus strand of NC_056732.1, from coordinate 1,691,859,816 downwards.
CACAGAGGGCATCTCTGGACACAAGTAATGTAGCCCTGGCTTTGTTTCATCATGTTATAAACAGTTACTGATTTAGTGTGTCAGGCGTAGTGCACCCCATGTAATGGATTTGTTGAAATAACAGAAGAACTCACGTTAGTAAAGTTTATGCTTGCATTGTTTGCACAGTAATTATTTGAGATAAGTTTATTGGTCTATAGTTTTCTAAAGTTCTGATGTACTGCTCATAATTTCACCTACACATTCAACAAAGGGATGTTGTGACATGTCTTCTTTTAACATGAGGAAACCAGCAGATTTTTACTTTTAACTAGTTTTGCATGCTAAGAGTGTTACAATTAAAGGTGTTCCTCCATACAAGTACACTACAGCTTTCACAGTCACATTTATTGCAAGCAATGGCAGAACACATATTCTCGTCACTGCTTGCTTTTGTACTTTTCAGTAAAATGTTTTTTGTTAAGTAATTCAGGCTGTTAAAATGCATTAATTTACTAACCAAATCAGCAGCAAGTATCAGCCCCCACATCACAATGTTGGAGTACCCCCCGCCCCGTGCATGGCTGAACTCAGTTCCATTTATAATATGAATATTCTTCAAAGTACTATATATGAAATGTGATATTTTACCTCTTTTTCTGCCAACAGAAACACAGTTGCTTGACCTTACAAAAACAGAACTAGAAACCAGTTATAGGTACCATATTACTGGTATTATTTATGTTTAAATCTATTGCATATGGATTACTGTCTTCCATTCATTCTGGTATTAAACGTTAGAACCTACAATTATCCACTAACAGCTCGGGACCAAGAAGCTCCAGCTATCACAACTTAACAATAATCACAAAGGTTTTGAATGTTTGCATTTTATTGCTGCCTATAATGTTAACTGTTTCACAGACAATGTGATTGACAAATGTGAAATAGAATAATCGTATCTGGTTGAAGTCCAAATATAGCATACAGATACTACCATATTTTTTAACAGAAATCTTATAGGTTGCAGGTCTTGAACCTAGGACCCTGTACACTATAGTCACAGCAGTTAACCAATAAGCCATCACAGCTGCATTTTCACTAATTAGTTTCCCCTTCTTTATGACTACTGACCCCTGGGGTCAAATTGCTTCTGTACCATACCCCTAAATTGTATATAATTCTGACAATAAATATTACACACAGAAACCACTCCCTCCATAAACGATAGAACTGTGTGTGTGTTGTGGGGGGGGGGGATTCTGGAAAATGGCTTATGAAAAGGGAACGAGTTTCATTATTTGCGTCAAAACCTCTTAACATGAAACTGAGTTGCCTACTTTGAGTTACAAGATATATCATGTATTACACAAGGAAGTCCACCATTTATTACATCCATCCATTTTTTTATACTTTCATTTATTTAGATTAGATTAGTGTTTCCATTTCATTTTATTGGGATGTGGTAATTACATAGTTTCTGTAAACTGTCTATTGATTAGAGATTTATGTCATTTGCATATTTTGTTATGAATAGATTAATGATTGGTTTTCTACTGTAGTGCTGAGATTACTTTTTATGATACTGTTTTTGGTTTTAGTGCCAATTTCATGAATTCAGATTGCTCATCTGTGCCTCACATAAGGTGTGCTTGTTTTTTTGCCTCCACTTGCTATTGACTTTAGTTCCTGGATTCCCCATATTGGTCACCCCTCTTGAAGCCACCACAGTGAGACATACACCAATGTGCCCTTTCACTTGTCCTTATAGATGACATCTTTAATGGTTATGTAAGCCTGATCATCCCATATAACCAGAAAGTAAAATGGGAAAGCCAGGATCCTCCAACTGTGCCAAGAAGGAATTTCTTCCTAGCCCTACACCCACATGTTATGTATCCTTAAATAGCTAATCAAGAAATGAAGTGCACCCTTAAAGATGTGTCTACCTTAGGGCAGACATGCCTCCTCATGAATCCTGCCCCCTCCAGCCCAGTTTTGACTCCAGTTTACACCATGACTGATGAGCCATCTTCCATGTCAGCGCACTCCTTCACACCCAGAATAGTCATGCCCACCCTTCCTGCCAGCACTGTCAAGCATATGACTCACTTATGTTGATTACTGAATTTGGATCACCTGGGACATAATCAGGGTGTCAGAGAAGGATAAAACCCTGGGCCATCATCAAGGTGACATAGAAGGATAAAACCCTGAGCCACCATCAGGGTGTCATAAAAGGATGAAACCCTGGGCCATCATCAGGTTGTCATAGAAGTATGAAACCCTGGAACATCATCAGAGTGTCATAGAAGGATGAAACCCTGGAACATCATCAGGGTGTCATAGAAGGGTGGAGTCCAAATGGGGGGATGAAAAGTCAGAAAGCAAAAGAGAGTAGTAGTGTTGAAATTGAATTCATCCTCATGTCTTGGTGAGTACCTTCTGGAGGTGGACCCTGTTTTCACAAAAATCTCACCAAGGTGACACTGAACTATAGACTGTATTTATATAGTATATATCATGGACAGAAGTAGATCAGGACCCAGGATTAATAAGTGTCCAATTCTCGTAGGTGCACTAGTGCCAGGACTGAAAAAATGATAGCTTAGAATCCTCAAAATACAGAAACATTGCTACAATGGGGCCAGGCCAGGCCCAGGGGGAGGATGGCCCCCTGTTGTAGAAGGAATTAGCAGTCCACAAAAATCACAAAAATTGATAGCCAAAGAAGAGCCATAAAGATGATAGAGAGGACTATTGAGGATAAGAAAGAAATTGTTAACATTTTTAATATATGTTTTATGTATGGTTTGATTTTTGGGAGGTAGGTTTGGTTGTATATAGTATACTTGTGTCTAAGTGCATATACTTTCAAAAAGTTAATTGACTGATTGATATGTGATATCATAATTGGAATGCTATTTAAGTTGTGAATTAATTCTGCTTGATGTCTGAGAAGTTGATGTATGTTTTGTTAACAAAAGCGCTAATGTATTTACGTTTTTGGAGATTACCACTGTCTTTGTTTTGTTTTTTTTTTTTATTGCTACAATGGGGCCAGGCCCAGGGGGAGGATGGCCCCTGTTGTAGAAGGAAGTAGCAGTCCACAAAAATCACACAAAAACTGATAGCCAAAGAACAGCCATAAAGATGATAGAGTGGACTCTTGAAGATAAGAAAGAAATTATGTATTGTTACTATTATGCAAAAAGCCCAGAATTTACAGAGACAAGATATAGAAAATGATTAAGAGAGAAAATAGAAGAAAGAAAATTACTTCCACAAGAAAAACTGTCAGAAGCTTCAAATGAAAATTTGCATTCATTAATACAACATATTTGTGAAAAACAGTATATAAATCAAGAAACTTTGATCTGTTTGGAAAAAGAAGCATCTGAGGAAGTGCAAAATATAAACAACAAAAACAAAGAGATATTTGAAAAGTATAAAAAAGAAATATGGACATGGGAAAGAAAGAGAGATTTGATATGGTGCAATATTTATGCAAAGGAGAAATCCAAATTAATCAATATAAAGAAGGCAGCCCCAAAGATATTCAAAGAGAAATACAGGCAAAGGCATCTGGATATGGAAGATTTTACAATAAAAAAATAATATCACAAAGATGGAATGTAGAAAAGAAGATTAGTAAAGTAGAAGTTAAAAAAATAGAAGTTATGGAGTACCTGCAAAGTGAAGGGTTTGGTATAGAAGGTTTAATACAGGTTTCATCACAGCATGATGGAGTGAGTCCCCAAAGTAAGAAGAAACTGGAAGATCAGGAGACATCTTAAGAAGAAATATGGACATGGGAAAGAAAAAGAGATTTAATGTGGTGTAATATTTTTGCAAAGGAGAAAGCAAAACTAACCAATACAAAAAGAACAGCACCAAAGATATTTGAAGAGAAATACAGACAAAGAAATCCAGACATGGAAAACTTTACAATACAAAAACTAGGAAGACAAAGAGGAAAAGTAGAAATGGAGATTAGTAATGGAAAAATTAAAGAAATAAAAACTGAGGTTATGGAGTACCTGCAAAGTGAAGGATTCAGTGTAAAAAATTGAATGCAGAAAGTACCACAACAGGACAGAGCAATGGATATCCAAATTAAGGGGAAATAGTGGAACAGGAAGCAGTTGGTCAGGTGCCATATCAAGATATTTTGGAGCCTTCCACAGAAACCAGTATAAATGTTCACTTGAAGCTAGACATCAAGGGAAGGAACAGGAAACTGTGATGCAGTCAATGTTGAGGAGTGATAGGCCAGTGAGTTCCCATATCACACAGCAACGGATGGCACAGGATGAAATTGAAGAAAAGGTGCCACAGGAAGGTGCTAGAGAACTTTCTATAGAATGCCCGCAGAAAATGGAAAACAAGGGGATATGCCCTCAGTTTGGAAGAAAATGAGCTAAGAGAAGAGTTGCTTGATTTAATAGACATGAACAGATATATTAAGATCAATGAGAGAACTAAACAGCAGAAGGTCAATAAAACCCAAAAAGTCAGAAGTCTGATTAAACAAATGAATGCAGTAATTAGGACTGTCCATAGAGATCCATGCAATATAACAGAAGTAAACAGGATATATTACTGTACTGCTAAATTAATAACTGATAAAGTTCTACCACAAGAACACAGGGTAGTGAGGGAAAGGAAGGGGAGAAATCAAATACCATCATGTAAGTATCGAATAGAGAAAATTACAAAGCAATTAAGACAAGAAGTGTCACTGTCAGAAGACTATAGAAGAGGATAAACAAAAATACTAAGAAAGACAGATGTGATAAAAGCAATGTGCAGTATTACAACAGACCAGGCTCTATCATGCACTATCGCAAATAACAAACTAAAAATTTCATCACAGGTTGGAAAACTTAGAAGATACACAGATAAATATAAAGGAAAAGTACACAATAAGCACTTTGATGACCCAAACAAGTTTTATAGAGAATTGGGAAACATGGTAAAAGGAATTGAAAGACTGCCAAAAAAAGTGGAAATAGATACATTTTGGAGAAGTATCTATGAAGATCCCGTGGAACATAACAAAGATGTTAAATGAATACAAGAAGTAAAAGAAAGAATAAGACGTTTAAAGCTATAATGTATAAAATGAGATGAAGCAACAGCCAGAGAGATTGAAGCAAAGTTAAGAAAAGCCTCTAACTGGAAAACCCCAGACCCAGATGCAGTACCTAACTTTTGGTTAAAAGTATTAACATCTTTGCACGAAGATTTAACCATTAGTAAGAACTATTTACATGTGCACCCTGAACAGACACCAACCTGACTAACAACAGGAAAAACAATGCTCCTACTTAAGAGTGAACCTGCAAGCTACCCTAAAAATTATAGACCAATAACTTGCCTTCCTACAACGTATAAACTATACACGAGAATTGATGCTGACAGAGTTTATAGTCATTTACAAGAAAACTCAATTATGGCAGTAGAACAAAAGGACAATAAAAGAAAGTCATATGGAACAAAGGACCATTTTTTGTTAAAGTCATACTGGAAAACTGTAAAAAGAGGAAGAATTTATATATGGCATATATTGACTATAAAAAAGCATTTGACGGTATCCCACATTCATGGATAAAAGGGTGCTTAAAAATGTATAAGACACACCCTACACTGATCGACTACAGTACAGTGACCATGAAACAGTGGCAGACCACTTTGCAATTAAGACATTTTATCCCAGGGATAAAAATTCAAAGGAGGATATTCCAGGGTGATTCTCTGTCACCGTTGCTATTCTGTCTTGCCATTAACCCAGTAAGCTGTTTACTTAACAGCTTAGGCCATGGCTACAATTTGGTTCCTAGAAAACAACAAAGTGTAAAGACTTCTCATCTTCTGTTTGTCGATGATTTAAAACTGTACAGCTCATCAGATGAGGAACTGAAAGCACAGCTGCAGGTTGTCAAAACTTTTTCAGATGATATAAGAGTGTCATTTGGTCTTGATAAGTGTGCAAAAGCAACCTGTAAAGCAGGAAAACTGCAGCACCAAGAAAACATCAGTTTGAGACAAGAATGTGATATAAAAGAACTGGAGCAAGAGGGAGTGTATAAATATTTGGGAACTGATGAAGGATCAACAATAAAACATGAACAAATGTGAATAAAACTTAGTAGGGAATGCTTTAGAAGACTTAAATTAATTCTGAAAACAGCATTGACAGCTAAGAACAAAATCCAAGCTATATACCAATTTGCTCTTCCTGTCCTAACTGACAGTTTTGGAGTGATTGACTGGCCCCAAAACGTGTTAGATAGATTATATAGGAAAACAAGAAGGATGCTTCATGCTCACCAAATGATGTATAAAATAAGTTTATACCAAGATTATATATTCCCCGTTTCAAAGGAGGGATGGGCCTCCATGAAATTGATTACATGCAAAGTGTACATGTATAGATCTGCAGTTTTGGGACTCCACACATATCTGCTGACCTCACAAGAGCCAAATGTAGTGAAAGTTCTGAAACATGAGGAGAATAAATCTAAGATGACTTCTCTGCTTAATTTAGCAGAAGCATATCAGCGTCGAGCAGGAACGGAAATCAAACCAGAAGTAGATAAAAATCAGGCAGCAAATGAATGTGCCAAAAAACAAAAGAAAGAATATAACGTGAAGAACCAGATGAGAAGGCAGGAAATGTGGAAAAAGCATAAATATAGTTGCAAATATAGAAAACTTCTGAAAGAACCTCATGTTGATCAGGAACGAATGCAGGAATGGTTATGGAGAGGCAAATTCAAACCAAGAGATGAAAGGTTAATATTGGCAGCCCAAGATAGTGGGCTACGTACACACTGGTTTACAAAGTCCATTGAACATGTGAGAGAAATAGACAAATGTAGGTTTTGTAAAACAGAATTGGAAACATTAACACACCTTGTTGATGGTTGTGACATACTAATGGCAGAAGGACTGTATACTGAAAGTCATAATAATGTGGCAAGACTGTTGCAATGGGGATTGTGCAAACATTATGGTACTGAAGTGGCTGAAAAGCACTGGAAACATGAGCCACAGAGAATCATAGAAAATGATGAAGTCTACTTCACATGGGATAACCCATTACCAGCAGTTCAAAAGACAGATGCTAGAAAACTGGATATTGTGGTACAAGAAAATAAGACAAAAGTAGCACCGATCATTGAAATCACCACACCCACTGACTACAGTGTCCTGTGTACAGAGAGACACAAAGTCATAAAATAAAATCAGGATTTGCAGGCAGAAACAAGAGCAATGTGGAAGAAAGATACCCAGACAGTTCCAATAGTAGTAGTAAGGAGTGATGGGTCTTATAAAAAAGAGTCTACAGTCATATTTAGATATGCTAACAGTCCATGTAACCCCGTACAAATTGCAAAAGGAGTGATTACTGGGCACATTGCGGGTGCTGTGAAGAGCACTTTTGGCTGACATCAAAGTGTGAAACAATAGTGATTTCATGAATTTTAATCATACTTTGACTTAGGAATGTGGTCCATTCCCATCATGGTATTAGAAACCCAAAAGATTTGGAGAAATTAAAAATGATGAAACCCTGGACCATCGTCAGAGTGTCATAGAAGGATGAAACCATGGAACATCATCAGGGTGTCACAGGAGGATGAAACCCTGGAACATCGTCAGGGTGTCATAAAAGGATGAAACCATGGAACATCATCAGGGTGTTATAGGAGGATGAAACCCTGAAACATCATCAGGGTGTCATAGGAGGATGGAACATCATCAGGGTGTCATAGGAGGATGAAACCCTGGGCCAGCATCAGGGTTTAATCCTTCTATGCCATCAGTACTGGCAGTTCGAACATCCTATTGTGTTTGCTGTCTCTGAGGCTTCCGTTCCAAATGGATTTTTGTGCATTTTACTCTTTATCTGTATTAGAGTGACTTTTTTTTTCCTTAATGGATATTGAAGAGTAGTGGTTGCTGGCCCCTTCAAATGTGCTAGCCAAGAAGGGTCACATGGAAGATAGTCCCTTAAAACAGATTAACCCCAAAACAAGCAAAGATGTTAGTGGTATTAAGAGACAGCCGCACAGAGGGGTATTTAAAGCACAGTGCCCTAGTCAGAGGGGTATTTGAAGCATAGGGACTTATTGCACTGCATATTTATGACATTTGGGTTTAAGGAGGGTGCAGGGAGGACTTTAGTTTGAGTTACACAGAGCAGACGTAAGATAGAGTCTGGCCGTTAGCAGAGAGGATTAAAGAATTTTTCCTCAGGAAGATTACAAATGTTGGAGCTGTTGTGATGGGGAAGAAAGAGATAATTGAGAACACATTTTTTGGGAGTGTAATGAGTTGGCAGACTTTAAAAACTCTGTGCAGAAGACTGTCAGAAATACTGGGAGAGCAAATTTGTGCAACTAAGGAAATGATTTTTTGAGTTGTGATACAGAATCAGAATTGCATTGACATAGTAAGGCCATGTTGAGTTTAATTCTTGCAGCTGCCAGAAAAACAATTACTAAAAAATGAAAATCAAAGTTTAAACCAATCTTACTAGATGTAGTGACTATAGTAATAGAGACAAAAGAACTGGAATTGGGATCTTTAGAAAAGGGTAGGAGCAAATTGCATAGAAAAAATGGGAATTGTGAGAACAATACATACAGAATAATGTTTTGAAGGAGGAATGAGGTTTAAGGGAAGGCAAGAATTGAATGAGCTATGTAATGTTTGACTGATGATGACTGTATAAAAGATTTTAGGTGATGCGGAATATTTGCAACTGAAAATATGTAAATATGGTTTGTTTCCATTTATATAAATGTATGATTGCCTATGTCATAACTGATAGTTCAATAAAGATGCTTCTTCTTTAAAAAAAGCCTAAGAGCTTTGGAAAACTGCTTCTTAAAGTCCTGGGTTTGATTCTCTCAGCCTCCATTTGTCTCCTGTATGATTCTGTATTGGTCTATTGACCAGACAGTACTTTGGGGGAATCAAGCTGGTCTCCTTGACTACATATCTAGTAAACGTCTATAGTCTACAAAGGCTCTCCAGATGGCTGAATTTATTACTGCCTGAGTTGAAGATGGAGCTCTTTTTTGTGTTCTCTGTTGCTAGAATTGCTATTTAAAGGTCTCTGCAAGTACTGCTTTTTGTGCCAGCTATAATGCTGTGGTCCTACTGAGAAATGAATACTGCATCAAAGTATAAAATTGTGCTGTGTTCAAGGAAATACTGCTGTGTGTTTAATAAAAGTACAATTGAGGTTCAGGCTATTAAAGTGGAAGCTTCTTTTTAATGTATAAAGTATGGCTTTATTACATTGTAGTTTTGGTATTGTAGTCAGCTTTTTGTAAGGAATTTGTAGTTTTATAATTTAGTTATGTTTTATGCAGTCTGTGCATATGTAGCTTGGCATGTTTCCCATATAATGGCATTTTCTAAATTTTATTTTGTACGAGTTTGTAGTTCATTTTTAATATCAAGTCAAATACCTGGACTGGAGGAGTTAGACTGGGGTAGTCATTCTGAGAGGTTTTAGTATATATTCCAGAAAACCAACACAGCAAGAGCAAAAAAACCTCAGCCCTTCTGCCCGTTACATACTAAGAATGAAAACAATCCTGCCCCAGTGGATAATTCAGTACCTTGCAACTACTTGTCATGTTTTGATTTTTTCCTCTCTCGGCTGAGACTGAAATTGCTCCACTCGGATCAGTGATTTGCCCCGGCTAACAAACTGAGTAAGTAAATAAATAAATAAACATATCATGATGCTTTACCGCAATGCATATATTAATAAATTTGTCTTTTGGACACACATTATGTGTTCATATTGGTCAGCCTTTCTGTTTCACTCCACTCTACCTGTAGCAGGTAGTTGCATTCACCAGGTAGGATTCTATGACAAGAATCGAAGCCTTTAAACAGCATTTATTGCCTAATACCTTGTAGTATTCAGATGAGCTACAAAATTACTAGTCTGCTAGTAACCAGCTACACAGCTCCTTTCTCACTGATACATTAAGTAAAAACAGCTATTATAGCTCTAAAATGATAGCAAAGTCAAAATGTCAAGGTTTGGATCAGACAATTACTGCTAGCAGAGTGTATTTAGATTTTAAAGAGCAAGCAAGGGAGAAATGTTCAGGCATGCACCCAGATAATTAGTTTTATTTTTTTCTTTTTAATTTTTTTTCACTTTAACTTTTATGTGAACCAAGTCTATAAGGACAAGGAAAAATATATATAGATATAGATATCTAGACAAATATGCAAATATACATATATATATATATATAGAGAGAGAGAGAGAGAGAGAGAGAGAGAGAGAGAGAGTGTGAGAGAGGCAAAGAAATCAAGTCAGAGTGAACAAGACAATTTGGAGAAACATACTGACCAATATATTTTTGGGACGTGGGCGATAATGGAGGAAGCCCATGCAAACACAAGAAGAACAAGCGAACTCCACAAACACAGTGACCGAATGGCAGGATTAATCCCAGACCGCGGTGCAGTAAGGAAAAACTTGAAGTCTTAACATTTCATGCCATAAGGTATATTTTAAGATCTGACTTAAGGCTGTTTTTTTTTTTTTTTTTACAATGAGCAAATAAGAAATTGCAAAGTAGTGCAGCCATAATTAGATGTGACTGGTAGATTGATTGCAGGGGCTACAGATCAGTATTTAAATGAGTATGTCTTCATTTTTACTAGTGTGCATGAAATTAAGTGTGATATGTTAATTAAGTTTGGGCAAAGCATATGCAAACCTTATACAATCTAGATGTATGGCTGGGGATCCATGGAATTTCTAAATAATAATCTCCATGTTAAAAATGTCATTCACTGACTTACACAGGAAATTCTTTTGTCTTACTATATGGCTTAGACAGCAACTTTAATGGAAACTGGACTGATCTCCCTGCATATGGCTTACTTTGGCAGTGTGCCTTCTGAAGCTTCTATGAAAACATATTGGATTTTCAGAGTTATGGCAGTTTTATTGACTAACACGTTTATTTCCTGAAGAGCAAATTACTTGCAGCTTTAAAAGAAATCACAATGGTGTTTGCACTTAATGCATTTGCAAACAGCCTGCCCTGATGATATGGATTTGATTCCCACAGCCTCCTCTCTGATGCTCAGCTGCTATAAACAAGTTCCCTAATATGATGTAGATTTCTAAGTCCGATGTAAAAACAAACATCTGTGCCTAGTGTGGCTTATTTAAGTTAATGATTAAATTGATTGATTAATTTTTAATTATTTGTTTTCATTTATTTTTAAACCTGGTAGTTGGCTGATCTTTTAACCACAACCTTGAGAAATATGTGTAATAAATGCAGTGAATATTATAAGCTTATAACAAATGGAGTAAGTTTTTGTAAACCATGACAGTTAAGTGACAGAAGTGCACAAAGGTAAATCACAGCTAGTTATACAGAGGACAACAACAGACAAGTATCTATGTATCTAATCATGTCAAAAATTGAGTAGAAGGCATGTACCTGCAGGCGATTTCTTTTAGTCCCCTACTTGCCTACTAAACTCCATGGACAATGGCAGCTGTTTTACAAGGTCACTATAGCAGCTGGGTGGCATTCGCTGATGGTGATTTAAATATTAAGTATGAAATGTTAGTCAGGGGGTAAAGAAGCAACATGATTTTTTTATAATTACTGACAAGTGAAATGTAGATTCTATAAGAAGTTTTGAGGAGATGACAGAAGCAAGTTTTTGGGGTTAAAAAACAAGGACTTTTTTGAGATACTGATTTTGAATTCTTTGTTGCAGAGCTAGTGATAACTTTGTAGGAAATCACTCTCCATGGTATATTGCAGGGTAGTTATACTGGGAGAGCTTCAGTGGGAGAAGATGTTCATCTGTTACGGGGATCATATAGCATTGTGAGTGTTCTGTAAGTAGGGTGTTAGCAGGGAGAAAAGACTGGACTGCAAGATGGATCCTTGGGGAACATTAGATTAAGACTTCACAAAAAATGCAAATAAAGAAAAAGATAATAGAAAACCCAAAATGATATATTTGGAAATATGGTTGATGCTTTAACAAGTTCAAAGATGCTGACATGAACAGGCATACTCAGAGACATAGCTAGCTGAATCCCTGGGCATCCCCTGGAATGGTCTTCCCTTTAACTCAAAGTTGCAAAAAGAAAAATCCATGGTATCCCTCGAAGTCTCAGAAAACCCAGTAAGCAACCTATACTAAGTCCAAAGCAAACCAAGCAGAAACTGCGCAGTGTGGAGGGTATGAAGTTCACTCCTTGAAATATGTTATGCACCTAGTTCACTAATAAAATCTGAACTTTAAAATACATACTACAAAATAATAAAATAGTAGGTAGTCCACAGTTGAGTTTGTGTGTTTCAATAAAGGATGTTTGTTTGTGTCTTTTGGCTTTTCCTGGTTAGGGGTCGCCACAGCGGAACTTCGGTCCGCTAATGATTGGCAGTAGATTTTTACGTGCTGGCTTGCCGGGCCTAATGCACAACCTTCAATGAAGAAACGCCCACACAGAAGACGCTCTAACTGAGAATCGAACAGGCAATGTCTAACTGTAAGGCAACAATGCTACCGCAGCACCATATAAAGGATATTCCATTTTAACTCAACTGTGGACTACCTACTATTTTATTATTTTGTAGTATGTATTTTTTAGTTTGAATTTTATTAGTGGACTAGGTGCATAACATATTTCAAGGAGTGAACTTCACACCCTCCACACTGCAAGGATCCTTCTTGGTTTAACTCAAAGTCGAGTACCAAAAAAGTCATCTGCAGTTGAATTGAGGACCAAAAAAAAGTCCTCTAATTCTCTGAAGTACAGCACAGAGCCAGAGCTCATAGGTTCATAGGTTCATAGGTTTATAGGTAGGTACTAGGCTATTAGACCTAGGGCCTATATAAGCCTAGCCAAAAAGGTACTCTGGCTTTCGCCAGCCAAGAAAATTATTTTCCTGTGCCCCTGTCGAGCAGAGCCACAGAGGTGATCCCCAGGGTGGATTTCCTATTTCCCAACCAATCATCAAGATTTTTCTTGAAGAGTGCTAATGAGGAGCTTTGTTTGATATAGATAGGTAGTTTGTTCCAGAGTATGGGAAGTCTCTGGGACAGGAATCTATCCCTCCAGCATGTTCTGTTTATTGTGTTGACAAGGTTTAGGTCCCTAGAGTGTGTAGCTTGGTGGGATTGAGATTTCTTTAAGTGGAGCATGTCCAAAAGCTCTGGGTTTGACATAGCTCTGTATGTTAGGCAGAGATTGCCTCTGAGAAGGCGATATGTGACGGAGTAAAGCTGGAGTTTTTTGAGACGGTCTGTGTGGGGCATCTGTTTGAGGCCAGTAATCCTCTTTGTGAGGTATTTCTGTGGCCCTTCCAGTTGTTGTAGATGTCTTGTGAGGTACATACCAAAGGGGGCTTTGCACTATATAATGGGTCGAATGAGTGACGAGTAGAGGGGAACAATCACCTCTTTTTTCCTGGATGAGAAACCTTTTGTGATGAGGTGTGCCACGTAGAAGGATTTCCTGACTATTGTGACAATGTGATTATCAAAGGAGACTATTGTCCAATGACAGTGCACTTTTGACATTGAACTTGAAGCCATGGCTTTGACACCAGGCATCTGTCTCAGTGAGACACTTTTGTAGGATGTCCACATCGTTAGGAGTTTCGATTATGGCTCCTAGTTTGCAGTCATCTGCACACTTCTTGAGTCAAAGATCTTCTGTGTTAGTCTGTACTTCAGAAAAGTAGATACCTAACAGGAGAGGACCCAGGACTGAACCCTGTGGTACTCCACTTGTCACTGGTCTGAAGTCGGATTTGGAGTCTACTACTTTCACAGTGTGAGGCAGGTACAGTGAACAGCTACAAACACAATCACTTAAATAGCCACAATGTCACCCAAATGACTTACAGGAATAAATCTACTGTATAATTGGAAATTGTTTATCAGTGTTCTACCCCATAAACAAATTTAAATAAATAAACAAATAAATAAATAAACTGTGGCTGTTTAAATGAACATCAGTATTGTATTCCTACTTGGTAAGCAACTGCATTGCCAAGCATACTGCCTAACAACTTGTGACTGTGGCAGCTGCAGCCTTTGCCCCACCCCAGCTGTGGTCTTGACATTATCATTTTCTATGATTAGTTACACAAAACATAATCATCTCCCCCACCATGTGTAGTACACTAGTTATTTTTAAAGAATTTATATGTAAGTAGCATACCTTTCAAACTGTCCAGATTTTTACAGAATGTCCATTTTTTGCCTCAAAATTTTAGTCTGTTCCTCATAAAATTATGGTTTTCTGCCAAATCACTGGGATGATCTCTGGAATGAAATCACTAAATGCTGACATACATTTGAGTTTCAGACTTCATATCCTTCAAAAAATGCATTTTTGAAGCAAACCCTGTTATTCCAACAACTTTCTAAGTTTATGAGCAATATTTAAAATATGTCACTATTTTTGGGCCCCCCCCCCACCTTGTGTCAGGCTTTGCCCAGATTTATTGGGCTAAGAGGTTGCGAGGCATGGTATTCAGGCTTTTCTATGTGACATTTTCACAATCTTTGAACAGCCAACATTTTTCACTCCACAGTCCTGTAGTTCCTCTCTAATACATACTTATTAGACAGACTCCATTACAAGGCAAGTTTTGTAACTATGAAAACATCTACACAATTGATTCATTATATACTTCTTGGTGATTAAGTGTGAGCTATAGAATGCACACAGTATCCACTTTAATTAACAGGTCCATTATTGAGTCCCATTCCCTGACTTATGGAAGAAGTCTGCTGTAAAATCCTTAGACAAAGACGACCAACTACAGGACAATAGCTATTCTTTCCCTTTTCTATATAAGATCCTTCAGAATGTGGACACTCCCAGTTATCGCTGATTTAAGAGATGCCAGACTTCTCTCTCCAATTCAATATGGATTTCCGCCTAATCACACCACAGACAATACCTTAACAGCTTTCCTTTTACTCATCTAGCAAACTTGCTTGACACTGTTTCACACCTATGTATTATGAGAAGGCAGGGTTGAGTGAGTTATGTCGCCATATAGGTAGGGGCGTGTACAGTCCATGTCCATCGTATCTAGCATGCTCAGGGTCCTCTCCCAGGGTGTACATAGGGAGAATAAGTTATGTACACAGCAGAACAGCAAAAACTGTCTAATGGCTGCCTATATGAATCTGTGTCACAACGAAAAGAACAGAAATGAAGTAGCAGGAGTTAATCTGATCAGCCTGATGGTCAAGAAGCAAAGAAAGCTATACATATTTGAATGTGTGTCTGCGAGCATGTGTGTGTGTGTGTGTGTGTGTGTGTGTGTGTGTGTGTGTGTGTGTACACACGGGAGCGCGTGTGTGTGTGCACGCATGAGCTCGTGTGTGTGTGCATGTGTGTGTACGCGCACGCGTGTGTGTGTGTGTGCGTGTGTGTGTGTGTGTGTGTGTGTGTGTGAAATCTTATGCCTGATGAAATTTTTCACTACATGGGTGATATGTGAGTATATCATTAGTATAAATATATATCTATATCCATCTATATCCCTCTGTATCTATTTATCTATCTATCTATATAGCTATCTACCTATCCCTAGAAGATTGAAAAGACACAATGTTGAAATGCCGTAACACTGAAGTTCAGAACATCAAACTGTGCAGGTGAATTGTTGTGCATATCACGATACAGTTGGGTTTGGGGGTTTGCCCATTCCTAGCTACACTGTGATCTTGGAGTTGGCATATATGAGTAATTGGGGGTGTGGGCGGCACAGTCCCTCACACAGGAGATGCAGGGGGGGTTGCCCCCTCTGTAAAAACATTTCTAGTTGATGGTTTGAATTTCAGTGTTATGGCACTTCAATGGTGTGGCTTTTTGCTCTTCTGAGTTTGCTGTTATGAAAGTCAATGTCATAAACGTTCAATGTTCTAACAGTAACCTATAGACATATATGTGTGAGTGTGTGTGTGTGTGTGTGTGTGTGTGTGTGTGTGTGTGTGTGTGTGTGTGTGTAGCCACACTTATCGACACAAACGCAGACACGTGTGCACACACACCCACACCCACACACACACACCACATACACACACACACACACACACACACACACACACACACACACACACACATAAACACACAGTTATACACAGTGGATACATATTTTTCTTGTAACCTTGTATGACTTGTATGCTGAAACCTTGTATGACTTCTATGAATAAATAATATATATGTTATAAACAAAGAGGAATGAAGTGAGATACAGGGCTTTATATTGCACATGAAAATCTACTATTTGACTGATAAAATGTGATCTTTAACCTATGCCTCATTTGAAAGGCACCCTTATGGTTTATGCCATTTAGTGCTTATGCTGCCTTTGCAAGTATTGCCATCTTTAACAAGTTTGAACAGTTATAAGAGTCTCATGCAAGAGACTAAAGCGCTCATTTTATTTTTTCAGGTTGTTTTAATAAATTAATTCTTGGACCATTTATGGACCCTCGTTTGGGTTGATTTTCTTTGGTTTCAAGTTTACCTGGCTGATGCTGCACCTTTTTGAGTCTTTCTGCTCTTGCAGTATTACTAACAAGTAGGAATATCCCACCATGGGTAGCTGCACATCTGGCAAGGATAGCTAGGTGTCCCCCCTAGCTTGCATTGACAGCTTCGCCAACAGTGATTTAAATATTAATTATGAAATGTTAGTCGGGCAGAGAAGAGGCCGCATGACATTTTAATTACTGACACATAAAATGGAAAGCTTGCCAAGCATAACACATTCTGAAGAGCAGGACAGAAGCAAGTCCTTGTGGATGGGATCTAAGACCTTTATAGTAGTACTTACTATGAATGTATTTTTGCAGAACCAGTGAAAAATTTGTAAGAAATCACCCTGCCTGTTAGATTGCAGGGTGGTTATGCTTGGTGAACTTCAGGGGGAGAGCAGGGTCGTATGTCTAGGGGATTATACCTGCAGTGTGAGTGGTCTGCAGTAGGGTAAGAAAAGACTGGACTGCACCATGGAGCCTTGGGAAACACTAGATTAACACTACATATAAAAGAAAGGAAAATACAAATAAAGAAAAAAAAATTAGATGATGAAATGATCAAAACAAAACAAGAATTTATGTATTTGAAATATATGTTTCTAACAAGTTCAGGGCTGCTGTCACTAAAAGGCATCACTCACAGAGTCATAGCTAGCATAATCCCTAAGCAGTCTCCAGAATGCCACTCCCCTCAACCCAAAGTTGAGGATCAAAAAAACAAACAAAAGTAGTTCATTTGAGGACAAAATAAGAAAAAGGTCCTCCAATCCCCTGAACTACAGAAAATAGCTTTTGATATCTCCTTGTTGTAAATACAGGTTACAGTCACTAACTCACACACATACACACAGACACAAAGATATACACACCCATTTAAATGACTGTGATGTCACCCGAATGTGGCTTTTTAAATAAATGTGAGTACTGCATTTCACCTAATCAGTAAATACATTTCCAAGTATATCCCCTAACAACGTGTGCCAGGGGCAGCTGTTCCCTTTACTCCACCCGAGCTATGGTCTGAACATGACTGTATAGACCACTATCACTTTCCAGAGACAATTAGTAATACAAAATTATGGCCGCCACTGCCACCATATGTTCTATAACATTGATTTATAGGAAATGTATGTATCAGTATTCGAGCATTTGTACTTGAGGTTTTCACAATCGTCAGGTGGATAACAGTTTTCACTTTGTAGTCCTGTGACTTCCCTCTAATACAGCTGTGTCAGATAGACATCCTTATAGTGGAGATTTTGCAATTATGAAAGAATCCTCACAACTGATTCATTCAGCAATATTAATCCTGGTGATTAAGTGTGAGATTTTCTTTCATCTTCCTGAGGTTTGACCTGCATGCTACTTAAAACAGCTCAGCCACTTTTATTTTGCCAGCAATTACATCAGCTTTAACCAGCCAAATAAATCCAAAGTACCTTATAATGTGGATGTGTATGGTGATTGTCAATCCATGTTTTCCATATATGACATGCTGTTAAAGTAAAAATAACACTAAAGTGTGCCTCAGTATCATGGGCATTCTGACTTGCTAGCTTGAGGACATTATTGAAGACCTGTGTGTCATTTTACAGTCTTGAACCATTGTGTTGAACCATTCCATATTGGGGGGGATTTTAGATATCTTCCATGCTGCCACTGGTTATTTTTAAAATGTTTTACAATACCTGTTATGAGATGACATCTGTTAGACACTATACCATTTCTGTGTGTGATCCAAGTAACATGTTTAGGGTCACACTGGGCATGAAGAAGAGGTTCTGAGACTCAAACCTATATTTTTAAGTGTAGTTGATTTGCTGCTATTTATCAGTTTTGCTGAACTGTATTGCCAGATCAAGACATCTCCACATATCTCAAGTTCATTCCTCCAAACCCCTTTATTCCTGTTATCATTGCACGTTTAATAGTGTCAGTCCTGACCTGGAGCATGACCTTTCACTGTGCAATAAGGCATTAAAAATGTCCTTGAAAGCCTCTTTACAGTAATTTCTCCCTCATTTCAATTTAGTCACTGGCCAGAAATATTGTTCCCCAAAGAGCAGGGATGGTATGTAGTAGAACTGCATACCAAAGACCTGTTTGAGTCATAGTGAAACAGAATGGAGTGAGACCTTGTATCCATTCTTATCCCATTGAGTATTATACCAATCACTGCATGGACTACACGTGGAATTGCCCCCCACCCCCCATGATCATATGCAAGGCACAAACACTACATCACCTCTATATGGACTCATCCCATTGTGGTAACTTACAAGACTAGAACTCTGTACCTCCAGATGTTACACTGCTTACAGCTCTCATTTCCCTTCTGATATGCTGTGCTGCTGCTGAAAGAGCTAAGCTGCAGCACCGGTGTTTAGGTATATAAATATATAAATAGATAATAACTTGTTTGCATGACAGGAACATCCTACTGACAAATGAGCTACCTGTTGTGCAGACAAACATGCTGCCATAGCCATATATATCCTTGTCCCACATGGTAGAGCTCCTGCTAATGGGAACTTGCATATCACAAGACTTATTTATTGTCATAATATAGTAATGACCCTAGGTCTGCCATTATGTCTAATCAGGGGAATTCTGACTAAAGCCTTTGCTGTCCTCATTGTGCCATTTTTAGATAGAGTCCATCTGATGGACATTCCAACTATGTAAATTGTAATCTGGAACAGATTAATGTGGCTCTACTCAGTGAAAGGAGTTTTAACAAAAAAAAAAAAAAAAAAAATGCCCGACCTTGAGGCTCTCCTGCAACTTGAACACATTCATATATGTATAGCTACAGAAACAAGGTTTCAGAGCAATGAAAACACTCCCTCTTTTCTTGGGTATAATGCTTTTCCGTCTTCACATCCACTGGTAATTGTCGGGGAGTATTACTATTTGGCAAGGATATCATCACCTCATGACAGCTAGCTATAGAACACCCTCTGTGTCCCTGTCTGAGCATAATAGCTATCTTAATGCATTAGTTGAAATTCCCATTAAACCCAAGCCTCTTCTATTGGGGGATTTCAACTATCCATCAATAAATTGGCTAACCTACACATTGCCAGTGTTTGGCATGCCCAGTGCTTCCTTGACATTATAAATTCTCTCTTTCACAAAGAGTTAACCATCCCACTAGGGTCTCCGATGTCCTGCATCTAGTCCTCACAAATATGGCCACATTTTGCACAGCTCCATGTGTGTCATCATGTCTTGTTAAATCAGACCACAGTTCAGTGACCTTCTCTTTTAAAACTGATGGTGCTTCTCATGTAAATAGTTCTGTGTTTATGGACTTCTCAAAATCAACCCTTCTTCACTTACTTGATGACATAAATAAATTCTGCTGTAATCATCCTCTGAAAGATCCCATTGCTAAAGCTACCACCTAAGCATCTGACTTCTACTCCAACTTAAATAGTTGTATTGATAAGGCAGCCCTTATCATCATCAAATATGATGAGAAGTTTAAAAACAAACACCTGTGGTGGAATAAATAAATTATATAACAAGAGAAAGAAACTGCTTAATGCTTGTAAGAGGTCACATTCTACCTACCTAAAAGCATATTTAAAAAAAAACTAACAAAGAGCCGAAGGAAATATTTAGGAAGCTCAAAGCTGAGTATGAACTTTAAATAGACACTAAAATCAAAAAATAACTAGAAATCTTTCATTAACTATGTCAGAAAGTTAACTAACACCCAACAGTGTTCAAAGCTAGTCTACAATAAGACTACACTCTCTGAACCAAAGGAAACAGCTAATACCGTAGCTAACAAATTTAGCGCAAATTTTACTCCACCCACAATTATAGCTATCCCACAGGTTCCACAATCCCAGCTACCCCCTTTAATTACTATGGAATGAGTTCTCTCACCCCTTGCAAAAACTAAGAATACTTCATCTGTGGGCCCCGACAACATACCAGGTTACCTGTTTGTCAGTACCAAATATGGCCTTTCTAAACCCCTACTTAAACTCTTTAATCTAAGTGTCTCCACTGTTTACATTCCTGAAGCCTGTAAACAGCTATTGTAATGTCATTACACAGGGGTGGCCCAACCACAGACCCTGGTAACCATAGACCCACTAGCCTCAAATGTAAAGCTATGGAGTGCATTATCTCAGACTTCGTTAATCTGGACATTGAAAATCTCTCAAACCTGGGCCCTCATCAATTTGGTTTTATCAAAGGAGGGTCCTCCATCTTTAACCTCATTAACTTTTTAGAAAAAGTAATTGAAGCAGTGGATTGGTGACAGCCATACAGCATATCTAGATCTTGCCATGGCCTTTGATACTATTCCCCATGCAGGCATTATTGATAGACTTGTAAATATGAATGTAAATCCTTACATTGTGTGATAGATAGCTAACTGGCTGTCTGATACAACCCATATGGTTAGAGTAGTAGGTGCCACTTCTGAAAGGAAAATAGTTACCAGTGGTGTACCACAGGGCTCCGTTTTGGTCCCTCTCATATTTGGCATATATTTCCCAGATCTTCAGGCCAGTAGTTCTGACCTATGGATAACTCTAAATTGGATATTGTTATTTGATCTTCAACTGACTCACAGTTGTGGCAACATGGCTTAGACCATGATAACAATTGATGAAAGGACAATAGTCTCAAATTAAATGTTAAAAAGATGTAGTGCAGTTCATTTTGGTAAACAAAACAGCGTCACCTATCATATAGGTAAGGGATCTGGGTACTCTCGTTAATAATTCCTTATTATTTGACCATCATGTCTCCACAGCAATTTAGGAAGCCTTTTATCTGGCCCATCAGATTTCCAAAGGCATCTCTGTTAGCTCCAAAGTAGTCTTAATTCTCCTTTACTCAGATTTTATCAGACCCATTATTGAATATAATGCACCTTTTGACAAGTATTTATGTAAACACATCACACAACTTGAGAAACGTCAGAGATTCATAACTAAAAAGATCAGTGGCCTCACAAATCTGTTATTGGGAGATGCTGGCATCCCTTTCTCCATACTCAGTCTCTTACAGACTACTTCCTGGAGATCTATATCTAGTCTTTTGTGCCATGAAAGAATCAACCCTGTTTGGTCTCCTATTCCTTTGCAAAACTAATGGTACATTATATACTCATTTTAAGTAACTAAACCTGCATCAACAGAAAAATAAGACACATTGATGTGGTAGATTTTATATCTAGTGAATTCCTCACCTCTGGAACAAACTTCCACTACATGTCAGTCAGAGTAGTACCCTTGTCACCGTCAAAGTAAACCTATGCAATTGGATGGGCAGCCTAATATTCTACCTGCTGTATTTTGTATTTCCCTCCTTGAGGATAAAAATACATTTTGAATAGGGATTTTTGGTGATGCTTGACACGGTCTGCAGACTGGTTGCCTGGTAATTACCTTTGAGCTGGTATGTGCAAAGCAAGGAATAGCTACAAGGTAAAACATGATTGGAGTATTAGTATGCAGTTATTCGTTGATGCATTGTATACTGTTAGGACACCACACGATGCTTCATCCACCTGTATCACTAGAGTGCATTATACATGGTGGTATAATGCATGCATCTGTGAGTTATTCAAAGGTAAAGCCAACCTTCTGTACACCACCTGCCATTACCCAACCCATCTTTATATTATGACACTGAAAAGCAATGAACTAATAACAGTCTTGAACCATTGTGTTGAAGCATTCCATATTGGGGTGGATTTTAGATATATTCCATGCTGCCAAATGTTTTACCATACCTGTTATGAGATGACATCTGTTAGACACTGCATTTATGCAGTAAACTACTATACTTAACCTTTGATTTCAAATGTCTTATGTTTCATGCCCCCTCTCCTCCTTTTCAAGATCTTATCCACTGGCACTGACAATTTTGATTACAAAATGAGTTGCATTACATTTTATATTGCAGTCTTCCCTGTCCTTTCTTTATAGATCAGCATGCAAGTTTTTGTTAATGATTATACAAGTAAATATCAGAACCATGTATAAAAAATGTGTAAAAATGAATAAATGCATTAACAGAAAACACAGGAACATATAGGTGATGTAATTTTTTTATTGCTTGAGCAGTCAGACTAAAATAAACTCTGTCAGGAGTTACAAAGTTACTGATGGTGCTTACAGTATTTTAATACACACTCATGCCTTCAAAGGGACAAGAAAGTCCTTATTTTATTAGTTATTTAACTTATTGACATTTGTTTAATGGGAAAGTCCAAGAAAATCTCCATCTTATTAAATTAGTAAATATTTAGATTAAATGTAATACAGGCGGTTAAAAACTGAGTTGAAATGCAATACAGACAATTAATAGAATCACAGGATTGTTTCATTAAAAGAAATTCAGTTTATTAAAAAGAAGTAAAAAAGATAAAAAAATATATATACACATGCTAGTATTGATATAAACATACGGTAGTTTCATTCTCATTGATTAAAAATATATTTGAAAAATTGCAGTGTGGAAAAATGGATGAAACTTGAATGCCTATTATGACAGGTACAGCTTATAGACAGACAAAAGGTGTGTGTCTGTACGTTTGTGTGTTATCTTGAATCTTTAGAATACCAAAATAATATTAAAGCATTGCACTTACTGTGTTTCATGGCGTACCCATGTGGACTACTTTTCTTTGCTGCTAGTTAATCCATTTGAGGGAAAAGCTGAAGGTGTTATTTGTTTATTGTTTTTTATGCTTATGTGTTGTAGTTAATTTGATAGTGTGTTTCACTGGTCAAGTTTCCAGTTAAGAAAATGTGCTTGTTCATTCATTTATTCATGCATTAATTCAGTCATTCTCTGAGGCCCACTTTATCGTATCCCAACAAGCAACAAGCAGAAGTTACATACATTAAAAAAAGGTCTGCAATGTGAAAAGCCTGATCAACTTGAACTCTGTGAACACAAATAAAGCATGTTTAAAAATAAAATCATTCAGTTCCCACATCTCTTACTGCTTAGGTTGGTCTCCAAAAATTAGCTACACAGTGATCATATAATGTGCCTCCTTAATTCTCTTATTACATAGGAGTCACAATATTTTCAACAGTACTGAAGTACTTCCACTTTTCATGACTGCTATTTCCTTACTAGACATAAAACACATCCAGTCCTGTCTACTGGGAAAATGACGACTGTTTGAACTTCTCAAGATGAAACCAGAGCTCGGCTTCTTTCACATGTCATCTACTGTGTGCTTGTGTGAGTGAGCACTCTGGCAGAAATACAACAGACTGTAATTTCTTAAAATTTGATTTGTGGGAACTGTATTAAACAAGGTGGAACTGCTAGTCTTTTTTTACATTGAGCTAACAGCATATGTAGACCAGAGGTATAGTGCATGCTTTGTATAGATGTGACCCTGGGTTCAAGCCCCAGTTCTTCTAGTGACCTTTGAATTTTATTATACTCTTTAAACAGGACACATTACTGTATATTTGAAAGGTTAACTGCTTTTGTTTAGTCACATGATTTGTTTGGTCATATGACTTTATATGGATTTAATATAAGATAACTTATGGTAACAGTGCTTTTATGTTTTTTAAGATGTCAAACGTTTTTGTACACCATCACCACATTTCATTTTTTTGGTTTTGGTTATAGGCTTAAATGTGGCATTGAAGTTCTTAATTTGGCTTTCAGTGATGGAAGTTCAGGCCCAGCAAGTAATACAAACTTGTGTCTTGTAATCATGGGTTTGACTCCCTCTTTCTCCATTTGCCCTATATGTGACTGAAAAAGTCACTTTACTAGGCAGTGCTCCTAGATCTCCACTGAAAATGGGGCCCCTGGATTGCCTCTGAAAAGAATAGTCGTTATGTGGTTAACAAATAATTAAAAATAATGTGTATTTTGCATACTTCTCAGTTTACTGTTGTTAGTAAAAAAACATTAAAAATCCAGAAAACAGATGTTGGAAGAACTTAGCATAGAGGTCTTGTACAACAATGTCAAAAAAGCATCAAGACGTACTTACATTAAGTTAAGCATAGCTGGAGAATGAAACAATGAATGGTTATAGATTTGCCACTTTGTTTTATAAAGGAAACCTTTGCCATCTAGTGGCCCAATAAAAGATGGCTATTACATATTTTCTCTCTGTTTTCTCTTTTACCCTAAGGTTTGTTGAGGGTTTTTATTTTATTTATTACATTTGTTTACCGGGTGATGTGCGTCTGGGCCAGAAGCCCATTTTCAGCAGACACTTGTTTGCTTTTTTTAAATAACTAAAAACAGTTGAAAGACTTAAAGGTCATAACACTTCTGAGTTGTAAGATTGCTTGAACAGTGGTAGGGCATAGCTGAAAGCAACATGGACAACAGAAAAAAATCCTTGCATGGCATTTACAATATTTGCATTTTTTCACTTTTTTAGCAGTCTGAGTGTTATCTCCAAGCATTAGGAATGAATGAATATAGTTAAACTGAACTGATGAGTAACACAAATAAAATAATTACATAATAATAGTAAAATAAAGTCCTGTATAGTTTATGTTGATTAATATGGTAAAATAACTTCATAATCACTTTGTTGACTTTAGTGTATATATTGTGCAAATTGTGTTTATACATCTTTAATTCTACAAATATGCGTTCACATTTTGAGTAGGACTAAATTGGCTATGATTGTCTGCCCAACAGTCATATTTGTTTGCTTCCTCAAAGGCTGCAGTCTCGTTTAAAAGACTCTATGACACACCTAGGGATGGAAAAATGGGAAAATGTAGATTCAGATATTAGATGTCAACTTATTTGTACTGTGACTGTACCTTGTGTTCTTTGTGTGTGTGTGTGTGTGTGTGTGTGTGTGTGTGTGTGTGTGTGTGTGTGTGTGTGTGTGTGTGTGTATCTCTGCATGTGGTTACATGTACCTACAAACAGATGTATCTTTGTGTTCCTGCTCATGGCACATCCAGGTAGTACAGATTCATTTTTAAGGGTGGGATATTTTGAAAAGGACAAGGACACTAAATGTCTCACCTTCAAACATATAAGAAAAATTAAACGGGTGCACACGAGCTGACCTAGAAAATAAGTATGCCCAAAACGATGTAGACTGTGAGGCAGATACCATAAAAAAGGGGCAGCTATATCAGGGGGCACTTAGAGGCTCTGGAGTTTTATGTATAAATCTGAATTTTTTGTCTACTTCCCTATTTCTGACAGTGTGTGTCTATGTGTGACAGTGTGTGTCTAAGTGTCTGCTTACACATTACTTTTATGTCTGTGTGTGAGTGTGTGTGCATGTGTACATGTGTGAGTGTGTGTTGTGTGTGTATGGATGTTTGTGATTGTTTCTGTGGATGTATGTAAAACTGTATGTGTTTGCATGGCACCTCAGGGGCCTGGAATTATATGACACCCTTACCCAACTGTCTTTGCACCCCTGATGTGTATAATAAGATATATTAATGCATATCCTGGAGTGGTTTGCTGCTCTTATAGCAAAGATTTAAGATTTTAAGAGTGAAAAAGACTACACATTTGATTGCATATATATAGTAATTTAGAATGTGTTCAGGAGTGTTTTTAAAGAAAAGACAGGCTAGAATTATACTTAAAGAGTAGCAGAGTTAGGCTTTCCATGGAATAATGCGGTTAGTATCAAGTCCCACTTCCCAATATATGTTAAAACAACAATGCAGTGCATAGGTAGGTAGGCAGGTAGGGCAATGAATGCTATACTGTTTGTGGGAACAGAAGAGACAGGTCACAGGTTAGGTAGGTAGGTAGGGCAATGAATGCTATGCTGTTTGTGGGAACAGAAGAGACAGGTTACATGTTATGTAGGTAGGTAGGTAGGTAGGTAGGGCAATGAATGCTATATTGTTTGTGGGAACAGAAGTGACAGGTCACAGGTTAGGGAGGTAGGTAGATAGGGCAATGAATGATATACTGTTTGTGGGAGCAGAAGAGACAGGTCACAGGTTAGATAGGTAGGTAGGTAGGTAGGTAGGGCAATGAATGCTATATTGTTTGTGGGAACAGAAGAGACAGGTTACAGGTTAGGTAGGTAGGTAGGGCAATGAATGCTATATTTTTTTGTGGGAACAGAAGAGACAGGTTACAGGTTAAGTAGGTAGGTAGGTAGGTAGGTAGGTAGGTAGGTAGGGCAATGAATGCTATATTGTTTGTGGGAAGAGAAGAGACAGGTTACAGGTTAGGTAGGTAGATAGGGCAATGAATGCTATACTGTTTGTGGGAGCAGAAAAGACAGGTCACAGGTTAATGGGTTCATACTAGGCTGTTGATTGGGTTGATCATTTGTAGGCTACCCTCAAAATCCCATTTCATCAGTAGGTCAGCTATAAATAACTACACAGTTTTGTCTCCCTTCAGTGAAGGTTTGAGGGGTGGATCATGTGGTGAATTTATGGTTTTCTAGCCATTTATATAGGTTGTGCTTAAAGGGGGTCAGGGGATTTACTTTTCTTTACCTCTAAGGGAAGTCTATTCCATAAAAGAGGGATTCTTTTTGAGAGAGATATCTTTCTTTCTAGCATGTGCCGCTTAATGCTATGATAGAGGTTTAGTTAACCATGAGTGGGTGTGTAGGGTGCTGTTTGTTTTGTAGATGTGTAGGAGGCATAAATCTTAACCATCTAGAATTTTGCAGAACATCCCTGATTTTGATCATATTTTTGACCTCTTCATCATAAAAGTTTTGATTTTCTAGTAAATCAGTGAGGATTAGAGTAAGTCAATAACGACAGACATTAGAGTTTCATAATTTTCATTATTCAAAACTTCATGTTGATGCAAAACCTCTTGCGCTGTTCTCTTTCAAGTGGATTAAAATATATAAAATGTGCCCCTGATTTTGGCCTTTTCTGTTCCCATTATTTTTGCCGTTGTCGAGAATTACTGAGCAAAGTAGTGGGAGGCACGGCAGGAGGCTGCACATGACTAGATTCTTTTTTGCTTTCAGCCAATACAGAGACCCCTTTTAAGAGTCCATAGGAAACAGAGAAGACAGGAAATACTTTAAGGCAGTCTGTGTAGTACAAGGAAGATATGCCCTTGCTTCTCTTAGGTTAATAGATTCATGGGTTCATAGGAGGCTATTGGTCGTAGGGCCTTTATAAGCCTAGCCATGTTATACCTTTGTTCCCTTACTGACTAAGTTGTATGGACTATATTTGCAACACGAGTCTATGATCAGCACTGATTGCCCTTATCCAAGAGGGACATAGGTGACAACCTGGGGTAAATTTACTGTCTCCCATCCTAAATTATGCTTAAATAAGGTCATTGAGGAGCTGTGTTTTATGTGAATTGGGAGTTTGTTCCAGAGGAGTCACAATCTCTGGGAGACATATCTGTCTCCCCAGCATGTCCTGTTAATATCACAGCCTAGGTTGATATTCCTAGAGTGAGTGACTTTTGTCCCATTTGACTTGCGGATGTGCAGCATTTCCATTAGGGCAGGGTCCAAGACTGCTCTGTAGGCCAGGCACAAGCTGTCTTTCAGCAGCCTATAAGATACAGAGTGCACTGACAAGGCCTTCAGTCTGTCCATGTAGGTCATGTGTTGAAGGCCCTGAATTTTCTTGATGAAAATCCCTGAGGTCTATCCAGCTGCTAAAGGTGTCTGGTGAGGAACATACAGAAGGGAGCATTGTACTCTATTACTGGTCTGATGAAGGATGAGTACAGGGGAGTTATAACATCCTTAGCTCTGGATGCGATGCCCTTACTTCTGAGATGTGCAACACAGAAGGCCTTCCTTACCACTGTGGACACATGGTGATCGAAGTTAAGGTTGCTATCAATCTGTGTTCCCAAATCTCTCACCACAGGGTTTGAGCTAAGGGGGTACTGTTAATATTGTAATTTGCAGGGACTTCCCCTTTGCCAAAAGGGATGAGAATGCATTTTTTTTGCATTTAGTTTAAGTCCGTGGCTTTGGCAACAATGATTTGTCTTTGCCTTTTTTGTAGTATGTCAACACCATTGGGGGACTTAGTGATTGAACCCAGTTTGCAGTCATCATCAAACTTAAGTCACAGGCCATCTATTTTCACCTGGACTTCTGAGAAATAGATTCCAAACAGTAAGGGGCCCAGCACAAATCCTTGTGGTACACCACTGGTAACTGGCCTTCTGGTAGAGGTGGAATCCCCAACTCTTGACTGAATATGTTCTGTCAGTGAGCCAGTTGGCTACCCATCTAGTGACATATGGGTTAATTCCCACTTTTTTAATTTCTTCAAATCTTTTGGGTTTCTAATACCATGACGAGAATGGACCCCATTCCTAAGTCAAGGTACGATTAAAGTTCAAGAAATTAGTATTGTTTCAATCTTTGATGTCAGCCAAAAGTGCTCTTTGCAGCACCCGCAATGTGCCCAGTAATGACGCTTTCTGCAGTTCGTACAGGGTTACATGGATTGGTAACATATCTAAATACAATTGTAGATTCCTCTTTATAAGACCCATTGCTCCTACTACTATTGGAACTGTCTGGGTATCTTTCTTCCACATTGCTCTCGTTTCTCCCTGCAGATCCTGATGTTTTATGACTTTGTGTCTCTCTGCACACAAGACACTGTAGTCACTGGGTGTAGTGATCTCAGTGATCTATGCTACTTTTGTCTTCTTATCATGGACCACTATATCAGGTTTTGTAGCATCCATCTTTTAAACTGTTGGTAATGGGTGATCCCATGTGATATAAACTTATATATCTTATATAACTTATTTTCTATGATGCTTTGTGGCTCATGTTTCCAGTGTTTTTCAGCCACTTCAGTACCATAATGTTTGCACAATCCCCAGTGCAACAGTCTTGCCACATTATTATGCCTTTCAGTATACAGTCCTTCTGCCATTAGTGCGTCGCAACCAGCAGCAAGGTGTGTGACTGTTTCCAATTCAGTTTTACAAAACCTACATTTGTCTGTTTCTCCACATGTGCAATGGACTTTGTAAACCAGCATGTATGTAGCTCACTGTCTTGGGCTGCCAATATTAACCTTTCATCTCTTGGTTTAAATTCACCTCTCCTTAACCATTCCTGCATTTGTTCCTGATCAACATGAGGTTCTTCCAGAAGTTTTCTATACTTGCAACTATATTTATGCTTTTTCCAGATTTCTTGCCTTCTCACCTGGTCCTTCACCTTATATTCTTTCTTTTGTTTTTGGCACATTCAGTTTCTACCTAATGTTTATCTGCTTAATTTCTACCTGGGTGAGTTTTTCAATGAGAGCCTGGGTGGGGATTGTGTCAGGCTGTATGTATGGTTTTGCCTTCATCCAGGGCTTTTGTGACATTCTCAAAGAAGTCCACCAGGTCTAATAAGCATGATCTACCCTTGATGAAGATAAACTGGGTCGAGTTAATACTTTGAAAGTCACCTATGTCTTTGTTGATAAGATCCATGATGTTTCTCTCCATGACCTTGCAGATAAGGCTGGTTAGGCTTATGAGTCTATAGTTCCCAGGGTCACTTGGTGGACCCCCTTTGTGCAAGGGAATTACTGTTGCTGTTTTCCACTCTGTTGGGACAAAGCCATTACTTACACTGTGGTTGAAAACACTACCAAGTGGTTCTGCTAGGTCCTGTTTTAGACCATTTAGTAGGTAACCTAGGATGTCATCCAGTCCTATAGAGGCTGTGTTTTGCCCATGGAGAGTGTGGTTATGACATGCTCTTTGGAGATACTAGGTAGAAGACTGGTGACAGATATGCTTTGGGGTATGTCTGGGGGGATGGGGGTGAAGTTTGCACCAAATCTGTCTACTAGCAGGTTACCAATGTCCTCAGGGTCAGTATGAGTGGCACCATCCACTACTAGTTCAGCACAAAACTGGGCCTTCCCTTTTAGATTTCTGATGTAGCTAAAGAATGTCTTGTGATTATCCTTAGCTAGGGATGCTAGTTTAGCTTCATAACTGGCTTTAGAGGACTTTACAAGATATCTAATTTGATTGTTCAAACTGTGGATGGTGTCTTTCCTCTGCTGAGTCAGTTCCCTCTTGTTCAGCTTATTCCACTTGTTATATAACCTATTTCTTTTGATGTCCACCAGGGTGGAGTGCTTTTTGTGAGTACCTTGCTTTGATCCGTTCAGGTACAGCCGAGTCTATACATTTGTATAGGTGTTTATACAGGGAATTTGTGTACACCTCTGTTTAGGTGTTATTGCTGACAGTGGTAGCAGGAGTTATGCCATCATTTAGGATTCTATAGTTTGCTTTGGAGAAGTTTTTCATCCTTTTTGCTCTTGAGGGGGGGTCAGGTATGAGTGTTACTTCAAACAAGACTGATTTATGATCAGACCTTACCCCTGAAGGCAAAACACAGGGGGTAATGCAGAGACACCCTGTGTTGATGAGTACTAAGTCTAGGACATTTGAGTCCTTTGTGCGGGTACAGACTATCCATTCCAGAGCGTTTGTATTAACAAAGTCCAGGAATCTTAGTGCTAGTGTGCTTGTGCTCATATATGCCTCCCATTTGATGGAAGGATAGGTGAAATTACTCATGACCTAGGTATTTGGCTGTATAGTGAGTGACACAAGTAGGTACAGGAAGGCAGAGTGGCTTTTGTGGTTCATGGTGGAGGACCTATAGCTAACAATGATATGGAAGGGGGGTTTACCTCCAGTTAGTTGGACTTGGGGTAGCTCTAGGAAGTCATACTGTTTGACCAGTCTTGAGGTGCATGTGTCTTTAATGAAGATGGATACACCTCTGCCCTTGGTTCTTTCACATTCATTTTGAGGTCTGAACATGTGGAAGGCATTATAGCCTTGCATGGCCAGGGTGCTCTCTGCGGCCTTGAATCATGTTTCTGTGACTGCACAGACATCGACACCTTTCAAGGTAAGGAGTGCTTCCAAAGACTGTAGTCTCCGATTTAGACTCCTAGAATTAAGCAGCAGAACCTTGAGTTTGTCTCTAGTGGATTTTTTTATGTTGGGAATTTTGTTGTTATGACACTGTCTAAAAAAGGCACTATCAGAGCAGAAAGTACCTTTGCCAGTAACTGAAAGCCAAGAGGTGACAGGTGAAGACCATATCTAACAGGTTGCCAGATACTGGATCCCCCTGGATTGACACCAGAAGCTAAGCCAATTGTTGAAGTCAATCATTTTTTTGTTTATATTGAGGCATCATCCTGGGTGAAGGTAAAATGCTGCTTAGGGCTAGTGACATACCTGCCTGGAACACATAATCAGAGAGCTCAATCATGTCTCTCTTCATATAGTCCAGTGAGGTACATCTCATGTCATTCACTCCAACATGGACTATGACAGAGTCATAATGGCACTTGTTGTTGACAGACTTGAGTGCATGTGTGATCTGATGGATCCTCGCACCTGACAGGCAGCTGACCATGACCTTCTGCTTGTCCAGCCTTGTGAGGGGGCATCTGTGTGTCTCACTATGGAGTCACCTATGACCAAGACATTTGGTTTTGAGGTGTTTTGCTTTCCTTTAGGGGCTTATTGGCTGAGACACTGTTGTGTGTATTATTATGTGTAGTGGATACTGTTGGGTCTGCAATGTGTGCAGTAGGTTTGCGCTTAGGAGGTCTCTGATCTTTAGCTAGGCTTCTAGCCAGTACCTCTGCGTATGTGGAATTATGTGTTGTGAGCTTGTTATATGCAAAAGGTGAAGTGTGTGTGTGTGTGTGTGCTGACAACCTGTTTGATA
Organism: Protopterus annectens; assembly: GCF_019279795.1. NCBI lineage: Eukaryota > Metazoa > Chordata > Ceratodontiformes > Protopteridae > Protopterus > Protopterus annectens. Next base: position 1,691,827,547 of record NC_056732.1, on the reverse strand, counting down.
TCTGGTTTGTTGTTATTTGAGAGAACTGATTCCAAATTCATAGTATAGATACATCTCTCACATGTTGTATTTGTTTGTTTTAGGAGTAACTGGTTATCAGTATACATGAGGCAATTGCTACATTGCCTCAGGATGCCCATGTCAATCAGGCTGTCTGGAGAAATGGTGGGAAGCTGTCCATCCATTATGGGAGGTATATACTGTAGTAACTAGTGGGGAGTGGGCTAGATGGACCAGGTTTTGCTGTAAGACTAACAAAGTGAGGGAATGCTATGGTCTTTTCATAAGTCATATGTTCAGACAAGTATGTACTAAAAAAGGGAATTTTATTCTATTATGGGTCTGATGACTGAGGAGTAGAAAGGGATGATAACTTTCCTTGACCATGAAGATATGCTCTAGTGATTAGTCTGGCTAGATAAAAGGATTTTCTAATGACGGTGGATAGGTCATTTGCAAAAAAGTGGCATGATCCCTAAAAACATGTCAGTATTCAAATGGGTTTCATCTATGTGATAGGTGAGTGGGTACATTTCTGGTCATTTAGCTTAATGCCATAGCTCAGGCACCACATGTTTGTATGTGTTAGACCTTCCTTGAGTATCGGAAAATTTTCTGAAGAGTTTATGATGGCTCTTAATGTGTAGCTATCTGCAAACTTGATCAGCTGCATGCTTTTAACATCATCCTTAACATGATAAAGCATGGCAAGTTCATGGAAGATTCATATTTTAACCATTGCATGGGAGACATGATAGTTCACTGTAAAGAAAACTGCCCAGATCTTCAATAACTGTCAAGTCTAGTCACCAAGACAATTAAGGGCATGTCGTCCTTGTGCTGTACAGTCAACCTTAAAGCACATTCTCTCTTCTTTGTTTCCTAGAGACTATTGAGGGAGTGGAGGGGCCTCCTGCCTTACCTGTGAAGCCTTTTAGGATCCAGTCCTATGCAACCTCCTACATGCCCACATACTAAATTAACGCTACAAAAATAATTCCAATGCTGGCGTTATAGGAAAATTACAATGTTCTTTTTTAATGCACCTTTGAATTCTTTTTCAATAAAGCAAAGACATAATATATGAAAAACCAAAAGGTCACATGACAAAATGAAACACTTAATAATAAGATTCTAACTGGATATATAGCTGTTGCTAATTTATAATTCATCAGTGGATCTTGGAAAGGAAAGGTAATTCTTTTTAGTCAACGTGAGTGGAGTTAGCATTGATTGGTTAGGAGTTTGCAACAAAGTGGCTAAACTACAGACTTCTATAGTTAAAATATCAGTCTTCCATTTACCTGTCAGATTTAATTGCTGTCATATAGTGGAGTTATTGAAAAAATGTCTTAACATTTTTAAACAAGACCAAGTTATTATGCAAAGTCCATCTCTCCCCTTCTCTTTACACAGATACAAATCGGAGGAAAGGCTTAGGACTGTACTATGCATTCACATGCCTGTGTACTTAGCAACACATTTGTACCACATTGTGTACATAGCATTGTACACTGTATGCATACACATGCCTGTGTACATAACAAACCATTTGTAGTACATTGTGTACATAGCATTGTACACTGTATGCATACACATGCCTGTGTACATAACAAACCATTTGTAGTACATTGTGTACATAGCATTGTACACTGTATGCATACACATGCCTGTGTACATAACAAACCATTTGTACCACATTGTGTACATAGCATTGTACACTGTATGCATACACATGCCTGTGTACATAACAAACCATTTGTAGTACATTGTGTACATAGCATTGTACACTGTATGCATACACATGCCTGTGTACATAACAAACCATTTGCACCACATTGTGTACGTAGCATTGTACACTGTATGCATACACATGCCTGTGTACGTAACAAACCATTTGTACCACATTGTGTACATAGCATTGTACACTGTATGCATACACATGCCTGTGTACATAACAAACCATTTGTAGTACATTGTGTACATACAATGGATATAAAAAGTTTACACACCCCTGTTAAAATGCCAGGTTTTTGTGATATAAAAAATGAGACCACAATAAATCATTTCAAAACTTTTCCCACCTTTAATGTGACCTATAACATGTACAATTCAATTGAAAAACAAACAAATCTGTTAGGGGGAAAAAAATATAAAAAATAAAAAACGTATAATACACTGGTTGCATACGTGTGCACACCCTTAAACTAATACTTTGTTGTGTGTGCACATCCTTAAACTAATACTTTGCTGAAGCACCTTTTGATTTAACTACAGCATTTGGTCTTCTTGGAAAGGAGTCTATCAGCATAGCACATCTTGACTTGACAATATTTGTCCACTCTTCCTTGCTAATGCGCTCCAGAGCTGTCAGATTGTGAGGGTATATCTTGTGCACAGCCCTCTTCAGGTCACCTCACAGATTTTCTATTGGATTTAGGTCTGGGCTCTGACTGGGTCATTCCAAAACTTTAATTTTCTTCTAGTGAAGCCATTCTTTTCTTGATTTAGATGTATGTTTGGGGTCATTGTCATGTTGAAAGGTGAAATTCCTCTTCATTTTTAGCTTTCTAGCAGACGCCTGAAAGTTTTGGGCCAAAAGTGACTGGTATTTGGAACTGTTCATAATTCCCTCCACCTTGACTAAAGCCCCAGTTATAGATGAAGAAAAGCAACCCCAAAGCATGATACTGCCACCACCATGCTTCGCTGTGGGTATGGTGTTCTTTCGGTGATTCGAAGTTTTGTTTTTGTGCCAAACATACCTTTTGGAATTGTGGCCAAAACGTTCAACCTTGGTCTTGTCAGACCATAACACATTTTCCCATATGCTTTTTGGAGACTTGATATATTGTTTTGCAAATTTTAACCAGGCCTGGATGTTTTTCTGTCTAAAAAAAAGGCTTCTGTCTTGCAACCCTACCCAATAGTCCAGACATATGGAGAATATGGGAGAATGTTGTCACATGTAGTACACAACAAGTACTTGCCAGAAATTCCTGCAGCTTCTTCAGTGTTGCTGCAGGTCTCTTGGCAGCCTCTCTGACCAGTTTTTGTCTTGTCTTTTCATCAATTTTGGAGGGACGTCCAGTTCTTTGCAATGTCACTGTTGTCCCATATTTTCTCCACTTTTTGATGACTGTCTTCACTGTGTTCCATGGTATATCCAATGCTGTGGACATTTTTTTGTATCCTTCTCCTGACTAATACCTTTCAACAATGAGTTCCCTTTGATGCTTTGTTAGCTCTCTGCTTACCATGGCTTTTGCTGTATGTAGCAGGCAACTGAGTAAATGTCAGGAAAATCCTACTAGGACAGGTGAACTTTATTTGAGGTTAATCAGGGTCTCTTTAATTGATGGCAGGTGTGTACCCAAGAAGACTGAATGCTGTAATTAAATCAAAATGTGCTTCAACAAAGTATTAGTTTAAGGGTGTGCACACACAACAAAATAGTAGTTTAAGGGTGTACACACTTATGCAACCAGCGTACTGTACGTTTTTTATATTTTTCCCCTAACAGATTTGTTTGTTTTTCAATTGAATTGTATAGGTTACAGGTCACATTAAAGGTGGGAAAAGTTTTGAAACAATTTAGTGTGGTCTCATTTTTTATATCACAAAAACCTGGCATTTTAACAGGGGTGTGTAAACTTTTTATATCCACTGTAGCTACACATTTTTATATATCATATGCACATGCTTATGTATATTACAAAATATTTGTTGCACATTGTGTAGATAGCAACACATTTGTTGTATATTATGTATATAGGAACACATTTGTTATACACTGTATGCATGTAAATACCTATGCACATAGTAACCCATTTGCAGTACATTGTGTACATAGCTATACATTTGTTGTACATTGTATACATGCATACCAGTTTACATAGCAACCTAATTGTAGTACATTGTGTCCTTAGGATTTTTTTTACATTTTTGTACATCATATGTATGCACATGCCTGTGGCTATAAAACATTGTACATTGTGCATATAGCAACACATTTTTTGAATATTGTATACAGTAACATGTTTGTTGCACATTGTATGCATGCAGTGATTGTGTACATAGTAACTCATTTCTACAATACAAAACTATGAAAAGAGTCACAATGTCACAAAATTAACATACTCTAGTATAGACAGCTGGGTCCCCTTCTATATCACGAAAGCCCAGAATCATGAAGACAACAATCCCGAGATGAGAATCATGAAACAGGAAACACTGAACTGGTGAAGTTTAACAAGGGCAAGTAAACACTTGCCCAACATGGGGAATTATGCCGTTTCCCAATGTGGTGTGGTCCTGGAGTTGGTATATATAGTTAGGGGGGTGTAGCCTCCCACCTAGGTGGTTTTTAGATGGTGCGGTGAGTGTTCGTGTTCTTTTGGGTGAGTGTTTACTTGTTCTGGTTAAGCTTCAGCTGTTTGGTGTTTCCTGTTTTCATGATTCTCATCTCGGGATTATCGTTTTTGTGATTTTGGGGTTTACGGATATAGAAGGTATTCCAGACAGTTACATACGAGAACACATGAATACCGTGGTCAAAAACAAGAATACAGTGGTTAAAAACAATATAATGTTAAATCATGAAAAAGCAGTGGACTAATCAGAAGGAAGTGTATCAAGAGTTGTGCTATTGCACAAAAACTGAAATAACCAGACATCACTTGGGTAGCATGACATTAGTGGGCATTTGCCATGCAGCAGAGTGTAATGCTTATAGAATACTGTATGGATAGAGATTGTTGGGTAATAAACATAAGAGCTATCCTGAGGTAAAGGATCAGGAAAGGAGAGTAAGGCGAGTAAGGAGAGTAAGGCGAGTAAGGAGTAAGGAGAGTTAGGCGAGTAAGGAGAGTAAGGCGAGTAAGGAGTAAGGAGAGTAAGGCGAGTAAGGAGTAAAGAGAGTAAGGTGAATAAGGAATAAGGAGAGTAAGGCGAGTAAGGAGTAAGGAGAGTAAGGCGAGTAAGGAGTAAGGAGAGTAAGGCGAGTAAGGAGTAAGGAGAGTAAGGCAGAGAGAGAGAGAAGGAAACTAGGAGAGTAAAGAAAGGAGAGAACTAGGGGGGTTAGGAAGGAATAGGAGGTAGCTAGGTGAGAGTAACTAGAATACTATACCAAGAAAGAGGGAGAATGAAGCAAACAGAGTAGAGACTGCTTGCTTGAGAAGATACAAAGGGTAGTATAGTAGTATGTTAGTGTGTTGTGAGTATAGAGAATCACCATAGCTATTATTGGATTTTGTTACTTTCAGTAGGTGTTTATAGGAGGATTTTAATGATCTACAGTTGGAGTGATGCTGAATTAAGTCCCTGAAAGCGGGGCAGTCATCAGGGTTGTGAAGGATGGAATGAGCTAGACTGAGCTGGTTAAAGGTTAGAAGACACTGGAAATCCATAGCAATTCCACAAGAAAAAAAAGTCATGTGATATCAATATTAATTGTCTGGACATAAAGTCTAACTCCCCTACATCTAACATGAATGACATGGTTCCACACAACTCATTAATACCTCCACACATTATAGCGGGACATCACATTCCTTATTAGACTGGATCCTAGTATCAGACACTAGTAAATTCACCACCACAGGTATAATGTTAGACACCTTCAGTGACCATCTCCCAAGCTATGCAATCAGTCTCAAATATCCACTTAAATAGCATGTTTATAAAACAATACTCAACCTGTTCAAATGTAACCCGTAAATATTCATTACTACCCTATCAACTGGAACATCCTAAAAATTCTCCCCTTAGATGATGCTGTAAATGAGTTCACTACAACATTTCTAAATATTCTAAATAGCCTTGCATCTCCTAGAAGGAAGGGACTAAAAAGAAATAATGCAATTTGTCTATCCAAAAGAGAGTACAATGCTAATGCAGGGTAAAGAAAAAGTGTGGAAGGAATGGCAAAAATGTAAAACTCCACAATATCTGAAAAACTTCAAAATGCTCTGCAACCTACAAAAAGCATATAAATGAAGACAAAAACTATACTATAACTGCATTCAAGACAATAGTAAAAACAACCCTAAAAATTCTGGTTAGCCATTAAAAAAATCTTACCTCCCAACCAAAAATTCAGCGCTAGCCTCCTCCCAGTAACTCACCACTCAAAACTGCGATAACATTCGGCCCATATTTCATAGATAGTATAGCGTCCTTAACCATGGACTCCCCAACATCCAATCCCATCTCCTTCAAACAGCCATGTGTCACCACATCCACTTTCACCTTTGACAGCTGCACCAACATCCTATATAAAACTACTTTTAAACAAACTCCAACCATGCTTTACTTCAGCTGATGACCTTCCAAGTGAGTACCTAAAACTAGCAGCCAATAGCATTCCCTATCCTATCTCAATCCTTATAAATAGGTCAGTCCAGGAATCCCATGGTTCCTTTCTCTGGAAAAAAATCACACCTTATTCCTCTGCACAAAGGATGAAATTCAACAGACATCACTAACTTTAGACTAAATATAAACAAGTACCTTTTCATACCTTACACTTCTTTACTCCCCCTTCTTCACTCACTTTCTTACTTCAATCGATTTCTCTCCTATGAATGTCTATCTAAATATGCAATAGAATACTTCATATCAACTGTTTGCTTTGTACTAACTTATCTTTAATTTCTCTAAACTGGGTTATTTTTTCTAAATATTAAATCATTGTCATATAAGCAGTATCTATTCTTAACCAATATTTCTACATAATGTCTGATTTGGTATAATTATTTAAACTGTAGATGCTTTTCCATTATTTTTGAAGACTGTAAAATTATAGTTTTTAAAATGTTTTTGTAATACTTTGGAGTTCTTTTCCCTAGGCCTCTGCTGAAAATGGGCACCTACCCAGTCGGTCTTTCTCAGTAATCAAATGTCAATAAATAAATAAACCAGAGCATTTTATAACTTGCAGAATGGATGCATTTCAAGTTTAAACAAAGAATGGTATGGACAATTTACGGTTTTGTTTTGTACAGTGGTGCACCCCTTAATTCATATAAATGATAAACAGGTTTTGCCACTGAAAAGGAAAACAGACTCCCAAGGATTTAATAAAATCCATGTAGGAATAACAGAAGGCCTACATGGAAGGTATGTGGAACCCCATTGGCAGCACGCCTTGCATACTAATGATGGGGCGCTACTGAGGGAGAGCCATGTAACACAATTATTGAATCAGTGTAGGGAATATGTTACTGTGTCTGGAGATGAGTAACATGCCCCCTGCACTGTCAAAGTGCCAGATAACAATGTTATGTCTAGTAATAAAAAAGTGCAATTATTTTTTATTGTTTTTTTTTTAATTTGCATTTGCGTGGTGCTTATCAATGGACATGTGCCAGAAATCTAAAAATAGAAACCAGATACATTTAATTATTTAGGAAAGGTTAAGTTTAAGCATAGCTGAGTGGGTTTGCGTGGCGTGCTGCAGTGCTTAGCGGTGCTTAAATGTAGTGGAGAGATATATATGTAAAAGTATAACAGCATTTCACAAGGCCATGTAGCCAAATGGTTAGAGTGAGTAGGTGCAGGGTTCGAATACACAGACAGGTTATTTTGTATATACACAGTATAAGACATCTTTTAAATCCTGATTAAATTCTGTTTGATTACACAGACAGGTTATTAAATTTAGTTTGCAAATACACATTTATGAGCAGTACTATTAAACCTTGATTGAATTTTGTATGAATACACAGACAGGGTGTGAAGCATTTATGTTGTAAATACACAATTATGAGAAGCATGTGTAAACCTTTGATGGAATAATGCATGTATGCACAGACATTTTATTAAATCTCTTATTTTGCAATTACACAATTATGAAATGTATTATTAAATCCTGCATTGCTGCTCTCAGCTAAGCTCCGCTAAACACAGCTAAGCCTTGCCAAGCACTGCTTAAACCAGGAATGTTTTAGCAGTGCCTAGCTGGTTTGCACATTGCTAAGCAGTGCAAAGCATTCCTAAGCAATGCCCATTTAAGCACTGCTCAGCCCAGCTAAGCTGGTTTGTGCACCTCTAAGCATTGCCAGCTTAAGCAGTACTCAGCTGAGCTAAGCAGGTTTGCATGGTGCTAAGCAAAGCGTCACATTTTTTAAAATTGCCCAATGGTGGTAAAGGGCAGGAAAACAGCCTTTTTTAAGTGGAACAGGTGGGAATACATCCAAACCCTGCTGGAGTTTGACCCATACAGGAACTATGGTAGGAGTTGGAGAGGGTGCACACTTCTGGGCACAGTGGTGGACATTCCAGAATCCAGGTCATGGTTGGACTCCTTGTTAAATACCATGATGTCTGGCTGCTGCAGGGCCAGTACCAGGGATTGGAGTACAAGTCAGAGGCCTGGGACTGGCTGGCACGTGATCTCACCAGTGCAACTGGTATCCCCTGCACAGGTGAGCAGATGCATCATCATTATGATGACCTGAAGCATTGTAAGGGGAATCTCTTGGCCACCTGGGTCCAAGATGCTGAAGACAGGAATACCCCATGATTTTGTAAGTACTGTCAGTATTAGTTTACCAATTTTTAATCTGAATGTATGATAAACATGTACACATAATGGTGTGTTTCTCTCCCCACAGCTGCAGAGGAGAGAGTTCGCAACCTGGAGGCCCATGCAGAGCACCTGGCCAAGTTGCACAGTGAGTGTGGTGAGTACAATCGATAGTCATATAAACAAGAAAGAGTAAATTAGTAACTACCAGTAGGTATATTCAGTTTTGATTGTACTGCAATGAATGTGGTCATAGACCTGAACTGATATAAGTGAGTAATGCTAGGTACAGTTCAATAAAGAGGAAAGCATGAAATCTGATAATGTTAAGGAAATAAAGTTTCAACTGCATTAATAATGTTAAGGAAATAAAATAAATGTCTACTGCATTAATTGTGGAATTACAGCTGCATTGCAACACCTGCATTATATGAACTGTTCATCAATAAAGACTGTAGATATATACCAATCACTGCATGATGTCACCCCTAATAAAGCTGTGTTGTGCAATATGTATTTTCATCTGTTGGTCATAAAATCAAGTATAACAACTGCTGTGAAGTAAAAACTGGAATAATACCACTAAGTAACTAAAGGTTAGTTAATAAAGTGTGTTTTGCTAAACTGCAGCTGTGGAGCTGTACTACAAGATATAATGCATTATGATATTTGTTCTGCACTGTGATCTGAACCAATAATAGGAACTTCCAAGGTATACTGTGTATCTCAAGATTGTCTTGTGTTAACCATTGCATTTCAGCTATATGTATCCCCAATCTTAGGTACGCTTCTGCAGGCAAGTATGAAACTGTAATCGCTGTAGACTGCAAATATACCATCTGCAACTGTATATGAGTGAGGTAGCCAATCTGGCACTCCAATATGGTCTGTAGATGTTACATGTATTCCCACCCCCTAGGGGTTAGTCGTCTACACCTGCATTCCATGTATTAACACATAGTTCACCTACTATTTCTGACATGCATGAATCTCATGCATGTGTGTTCAAGTGACACTGCAGTCTTGTATAACACTCTACCTTTATTACCAGGTCATAATTTGTTACCAGGTGAGCTCTAGGCACATATCAGTGAATAAATATTCAGCAGTGGCTCAGTAGCTCAGTTTGATAAATGCTAGGTGTGATGTACATTTTGTCACACACAGACTGGGGTTCAAATCCAGAGACAAGTACTACTAAATATTTATAGAAACAGTTATGTATTATTAGCAGATGTTCTCCTCACAGGAATTACAGGTAAATAAATAGCTGCAGTAGCTGTTTCAATGGGTTAATAATTTGTGTGTTCAGATGTACCAGAGTGCTAACAGCATTCTTCAGCAAGGTGATAAGACGTCAGTAAATAAAGTCAACAAGTACAATACTAATACAAGTTAATAAAACAAATAAAACTGTTTAATCGTGATACGGCTGTGTGCCTGGTGTGTCTATAAATGTCTGCTGATAGTCTAACCCCATGCCTGCTAAGGATGGCATGATAGTCATAAACTCTCTGTACTGTACACGATACATGTGTCTCAAGTATCACGGTGTCACAGACTGTGATAACTGCTGTCAAATCCCTTGGACACAGATTTACCATCCACTTGATTTATGCCAATAGCGCAGTCACACTACATCAATTCACAGTACACCTTGGTAGTCATATATCTCCTCCTGACATGTAATAGTCCCCTGTAGTTGTGTACCTGTAAATGTTACAGCTTGGCCCATACTGTCCCATGTGGATAGCATGAGAGGTATGTAGGTGCTATAGAAACTATAGGGCACTTGTGTACATAAAGTAAGGGGAGACCTGTAGAGTATATAAGAGTACTGTTGCAAACAATATAGCCTATACTGATAGTAATGGAATGTATTTCTCTCTCTCCCCCATCCCTTATCTGCATCATAGTTTATTATTTTTATACATTGGGTATGGTTTACTTTTAACATATGTTATTCTCAAAATGTTATGTTGGGCCTTATGTTTTATTATTGCTATATATTACAATGGTTGCATACTGACATACCTTGTTGAATTACCTATGTTGGTGGCCTTATGCCGTAACTGTTACTTGCATGCTGTTACAGTACTGACTGTTATCCCACTTGTTGTGTTTCATATGCTATTCAATGTTATGTTACTGTGTTATTTGCAAGATTCTGGCATGCCATTATTACTAGCTAAATGTTCTGTATACACTTTGAAAAACCTCAACACCACAGCTCAACTGGGTAGGCCAGTTCCTGGCAATCCACCTTACCTTCCTCAGCCAGCTGTGGCACCAGGTCCCAGCATGTCTGGGACTCAATCTGCTGCTGCCTCCTCTGCTGGTCCTGCACCACCTATGGGTGGAACCTCCTCAGGGGACAGGGACCATCCCACCCGGGAGCAGGCACAGAGAGGGAGTTGTCATCCAGCAGCAGCTACCAAGGATGGTGCACAGGATTGTGCACTATGGCTTTACTGATTGCCTGTGCTAGACTGAGGGCAGACTGGCCAACGTGGAGGGGCAGGGTGTCCTCGACACCCAGCCCCTAGCACAGCCACCTTTTGGCAGTGAAGGAGCAGTGTTGACTGCCGATGGGTGGGGAGCTCAGCCTCACTGCTGCTGTCTGGGGGCACATGTCTCTGATTCCACAACACCCTCCCCATCCAAGGTGTTTACCGCCCTCATGTGTCATACATCACCCTTGTATGTTGTCTTGTCTGTTTTTGTCTGTTTGCAAATGCAACCTCTCCTACCCAACGTACCTCGCCACACGTACCTATATCCCTTCCCCAACATTCCACTCTCACCTTAAAAAAAGGCATCTGTTCCAAAAAAAAAAAAAATCGCTTCATACATAGCTCTCAATTTCACTCCCATGTACACTGCACACAATCAATCATTACATTGATTAATCAACACAGTTATGTCACCCTCACCCCTCTCTCTGGGATGTGAGCCTCGAAATTCCAATTTTTCTACAACCTGCATAGCTGTTGCTGTACAAGAAATGGAGATTCACATTGTTTTCCCCTGCTTGCCCTCATTTCACCACTTTCCTATCATCTCTTTTTATTTTCTTTTTATTTTTAGAATTAGTGCAGATTTAAGCAGAGCTAAGCTGCACTGTGTCACGCAAATGCACTCAAACCTGCTTAAACTGCTTTAATCACCTTCTGTGTTTCTGATACTGTTAGGCACATCTGCAAAATAATCACCCCTGCCAAGTGTCGAACCCAGGATACTGTTAACTACAGCGTAGTGCATTAACCCACTAGGCCACTCAGCTAAGGTTGCCACCCGTCCCATTGTCAGCGGGACACTCACCGGTTGAGCTGCCTCATCCCATTGCCCACTGTGGAAAGTAGTGGGACTTGAAAAGTCCCGCTTTTCAATCGTACTGAATTGCCATGGAAAAGCTGCAATTACTTCCGGCTTTTCCCCGGCAATTCAGTTACGTCACCAACGCGGACCTGCAGGCAAAGCTGCTGCCTGTTAGGTCCAGGTGCTGTAATTCGTGCAGCAATTGGCTGCAATTTATGGAAGGGGTGGGGATTGGGGCAGGAAGAGCTCTGCAAAGATCGTGGCTGTAGGAGCGCTTTGCTTTAAGCACTTCTACAGCCGCTAAAAAAAAAAAAAAACAAGATTTTTTTTCTAACGAGTCAGTCAGTCAGCCATCCAGCCATTCATACAGCCATCCATCCATTCTTCCAAATAGCCAGCCAGCCATCCATCTATTCATCCAGCCAGCCATCCATCCATTCATTCAATCAGTCAGCCATCCATTCATTCAACCAGCCATCCATTCATTCAACCAGCCAATCATTCATGCAGAAAAAGTCGTGACAAGAGATCTGTTGTAGCCTTTTAAGGGTTGTATGTAGCAATGTATTTTCATTTTGTACTCACAGCAAACCTCATATTTAAAACCTGTATATTTCTCCAAATGCTGCTCCTCGGATACTGAAGAAACAATCACATTTTAAAGTTGCTGTCCTTTCCAGCAGTAAAAGTAGTCTCTTTCCCAAATGGGTATATTTTCTAAGAATGCTATATATATAGAACTTTGTAGGTGTTAGTCTGGATACTTTTTAGCAACATCTGACCTCTGTAAGCCATTGCATTTTCTAATTATTGTCCATTAAAACGTATTCGCTTGAGCACACTGAGTATGCCTGGTTACAACCTTTTTTCTGATTTACTGACAGCTACATGTACTGTTGCAATAAGCGGTCTGAGCATATTCAGTTGGTTAGGTTTGATCTGTGCGCTACTGCAGTAAACAGAGTTAAATAAATAAATAATATCAGTCCTGAGAGTCCAACTGTAAAATGCATTACTATCAAATACAGTACTGTCACTCAACTAGCGTGTAAAATTATGAACTCAAGTTTTAAAACGTAATTGAAATAGTGTGGAGATACATGTACTCTTGCACTAAGCGGTCTGAGCATATTCAGTTAGTTAGGTTTGATCTGTGCTCTACTGCAGTAAACAGAGTTAAATAAATAAATAAGATCAGTCCTGAGAGTCAAACTGTAAAACACATTACTATCAAATACAGTACTGTCATTCAGCTAGCGTGTAATATTATGAACTCAAGTTTTAAAACGTAATTGAAATAGTGTGGAAATTGTCTTTTCTCCATGACTCAAATCATTTTGTAGAACTGAAATGACTATCATTCCTTTAAAAATAATGCAGAATTACTTGTACCAACAAAAAAGCAATATAACCAATTGTTAAAACAAATTTTAAGATTCATAGTCTGACGGCATCCAAATCATTTACATAAATATTTATTCAAGTTTTCATTTAATTTCCTAGTTGCAAACCAGATAAGTAAAAAGTACACATACACACACACACACACACACACACACACACACACACACACACACACACACACACACATACATATATGTGTTTGTGTAGAGGCAATCAGAGCATGTTAGCCATCCAGCCATCCATCCATCCAGCCATCCAGCCATCTATCCATTCATCCAGCCAGCTATCCATTCATTCAGCCAGCCATCCATCCATCCAGTCATTCATCCATCCAGCTGCTACTCCCACCAACCAGCTAGCCACTTCAGCAACTGGCCAGCCAGTCAGCTAGCCACTCCAGCAGCCAGCCAGCTAGCCACTTCAGCAGCCGCCCAACCAGACACTCCAGCAGCCAGCTAGCTAGCTACCTAGCCACTCCAGCAACCATCCGTCATACCTGTAACAGCATCTCCTTCACCACTCTGGTGGTGATTAAAACAAAGCCGGGAGGTTAGCAGCAAGTAGTATCACCAGATCCAGTCAGGAACAAATTCCAACAAAACGAAGATCTTGAACGCAACTTTATTAATTAAAATAAAAGCGTTTTCGCTGCTAATACAGAAGGCAGCTTCCTCAGAAAAAATGTTGAATGAAACAGTTTGGCGCCAAACAGTGAATTTAAACCTAAAAGGGGTGTGTTCAAGCGACATCATTTCCTTACAAACATTCCTCATCATTCAACGCTTTTGAACAGGATAAAATAAAATAAAATAAACACCATCAAATAGTAAAAGCAGAGTAATTAAAATAAAAACAACATGTTAATTCTAAAATTCTACCAACAAAAACAAAATAGTAGAACCTCCTGACTGTCAATGTCTTAAAGACTATAAAACCTTCTATGTATATACATTTTAATTTATTGTTTTTTATATATATATAAATCTCATAGGGTAGTCACATAATATCTATTTAACTGACAAATGGACTAACTTATTTTATGTAACTTCTCATTTTAAGCACTACTGAGATGTTACAGTTATCGTTAAGGCCAGGGCTATGGAATGCGTTTAATTTAATTTGCCATTCTAGTTCGCGAAGTTCTAACAATAAAGACAGGGGACCTCCTCTAATACTCATTGGGATGTGATCAATTCCCATGAAAGAAAACTTATGGTCAGGAAAATTTGCTACATGTCTGGCTAAGGCATTTTCCTGTTTGTTAGTCCTCATGGCATAAACATGTTCGTAAATACGCTGTCGTAGTTTACGGTCTGTCTTGCCAATATAAAAAGCAGGACATGTGTTACAAAATGCTCCATAGATTACTGATTTGGAGTTACAGTTAATAGTGTGTCGGATATTGTATTTGATGTCATTAACAAAGAAGGAAAGTCCTACTTTGACCAAATGACACCAATTACAGGTGCCACATGTCACAGAGCCTTTACATTTAAAGAATTGTGGCTCTTGTCTGGATTGTAGGAGTTCTTTTAAATTCCTTCCTTTCTTAAACACTACTCTAGGGAAAGGTCCTAACTTTTCAAACAGGAATGCATCATTCCTAATAAATTGCCAATTTTTGGTCAGAATGTTGCAAATTTTTCCAGCATCATTACTAAATGCTGTAGTGAAACTAGTAAGGTGGTTAGTTTTTACTAAATAGTCAGTCCTAACGTTGACAACAGGTTGGATACCATCTTCAACCACGAAGTTGTGGTCAAATTACGTGGTATCAATATTTTGATATTGGCTTTTTATATTGGCAAGACAGACCGTAAACTACGACAGCTGTTTTCGCTGAATCTATAAGTCAACAAGTTTGCTATATCTACGGCATTTGTATATGTGGTGTCCTTGACCACCACTTCTGAAAAGATCTGGGTGCTTCCTTTGAGGTTGCAGACATGTGAAGAAGGACTTATGATTATCTGTTGCAGATGTCGCCAATTTGCACTCGAAGTTTGCTTTGGAGGATTTCAATACTGCTCTTAGTTGTTTGTTCAGGCTAAGTAGACATTGCTTCCAGTTGGGCACTTGCTCCTTCTTGGTCTTGGACAGCAATTTTTCCTCTTGTTATACAGTTTATTTATTGCAGATGTCCACTAGACAGGTTTACTTATCCTTGCAGAGGATGATTTAGTCCTGTCAGGTATTCCTGATTCCATGCATCTATATAAATGCATGTATAGTACTTTGGTGTAGTTTTGGATATTGGTGCCAGTTCCTACAGAGGGGAAGGGGGCTGTGAAGCTGTTTATAACATCCTTCAGGAGGCTGTAACCAGTGAGAGAAGCCAGGGAGACCTAAGGGGTGGGCCAAAAGCTCAGGTGCTTAAACCAAAAGTAAGAGACTTGGAATAACACAGTTTAGACAGGCTATAAACAAGCAGTAATAAATACAACAAAAAAGATGCAGTTGAACACTTTAGAGAGCAAGCAGCAAATAGCAGGAAAAAGCAAGATGAGGAGGAAAACACAAGCTCTGTTGACACTATGTTGCTGATAGCCACAGACATACTGTGTTGATAGTTGGCAGGGTATGATATGGGAGTTAGCTGAGGATAGTGCTGGCCATTTGGATGTGCAGGATGTGTACATAGTGGAGTAATGTATGAGGTCCTGTGATGTGTGCCCCTCTTCTTGTCTTTCAGAAACAATGTACAGATGGAGGCACCTGCCTTTTTCTGCTACCAAAAACAACGTGATCCTGGATGGCCTCAGACTGCATCACAACATACTGCTTTTCAGAAGTCACCCGAATCAGGAGCAATGTGCTGCACTGTGGGCTGACCTCATCACATCAGTAAACCAAGTAGGGCTACAGGAAAGTAGCTACGAGCAGGTCCGACACCGGGCTACTGATATAATAAATGCTGCATGGCAAAGGAACGCTGTTGTGGCCATGGATAGTGCTGCCACAGGTGGAGGGCCTGCAGCAGAACAACCACTCTCAGCCACAGAGTTCCTGGCAAACCTGGGATCAAACACCAGCTCCCAAGCATCCATCACCCCATACATCGTGGAGATGGGTGGCACAGCTTCCACAGCAGAAGAGCATCCAGGTAAGCCTCCTGTGTGCATCACTGTAACACTGTAGCAGTCATTGTGGCAGCCTCTGCATACCAGTACACAGATGTCAGGTCAATTTGCATTTGAGGGGGGTTATTTGTAACACACACTTGTGCACACATACTCAGAATGTAAGCAATGTGGGCAGTATTACAATTCCTACTGTACATGTTGATATACACACACATTATCCTGTAACAATGCCACATTTGTGTTTGCTGACAATACCTCTCCCTCAAATTTCCATAGGTACATCTGGTATGGCCAGAGTCCAACATCCTGTAGCCAGCGAGTGTGAAACTGTTTTGGTATGGCTCATATATACCCTAAGAATGTTAAGGGCTGCCATTTTGCTGTAGACACAACTGTTATGCTTAGCCAGAGTACAATACTTGTATGTTCAGTTTTGGAGGGGGTCACTGCAGTGTATTGAACCAGTAATCACTGTAGTGTATTTGCAGGAGCTGTAACATATTTGTACTTATTTTTGTGAAGGTCTAGGCTGTCTGCTTTACTGCAGGCAATAGTATGGTGAAGACAGGTGCACTGTGTTGTAGGTGTAGGTCCATCACATATACTGACATACCGCTTATCTCACAGGTTTATAGTACTGGCAACATTAACCAGCTGTAACTGCAGTGCATGTTATTAAGGGCCTCTCTTGTCTGTGTTTGTTGTAGTCTGCTTGTGTTTTGTGTATGGGATCAGAAATAAGATGTGGTATGTATAATGCAGTTGTGGCACGTGTGTGTGTGTGTGTGTGTGTGTGTGTGTGTGTGTGTGTGTGTGTGTGTGTGTGTGTGTGTGTGTGTGTGTATGTGT